>NW_025964223.1:2510000-3060000 GCF_023055435.1 Haliotis rufescens | reverse complement strand
CATGAAGCTGCGAGATACCTTTGTTATTTGACCCCGTTATTCGGATAGGTCGAAAATCTGCACCAGACAATCCAGTGATTGACATCATGAGCATATTCCAGCTATATGAGGGCGGTCTGGAAATAATCGAGTCTGGACCAGACAATCCACTGATTAATATCATGAGCATCGATCCACGCAATTGGGACCGATGACATGCGTCAACCAAATCAGCGAGCCTGACCACCCGATCCCGTTCGTCGCCTCTTACGACAAGCATAGTCGCCTTTTACTGCAAGCATGGGTTTCTGAAGACCTATTCTACCCCGGATCTTCACTGGTTGTAAGAAGAAAGGAATATTTGACACAGACGACTTTAAGATACAGGGAGTATTTGTAGTCCAAGCAAAACTGAACCTAGTCGTTAGACGTCATTGTGATTGGGAGTATGGTATTACCCTGCTTTTAGCAATATTGCAGCAATATCACGGCGGGGAAGATCAGAAATGGGCTTCATACAGTGTATCCATTTCGGGAATCGAACCCGACCCTACGGTGTGACGAACCGACTCCGTTAGCACACTCTTCGGGTTAAATAACTTAGTCAAGGTTCGACAGCACCATACCCGTGCTCGTGGGTTTCACCAAAGTGGTAAACGTCTAAGACCTGCATCACTTCGGGCTTTCCTCCCACATTAAACTGACACGCCGTGATATAACTGGAATACTGTTCAAACGGCGTTAAACACAACTGACTCACTCACTCACTATGATAACTAGGTAGACCTTCAACAATGTCGGTTTCATGGTTTCAAAAATGAGCATTAATCTATTCACAATATAGATCTTTACCACACTAATGAGAATCAAACACGTAAGATCATGCGTTGTCAAATATATCGATATTACGTGTTATCATCCTGACCAAAACACTTCCAGACCGTAACACCGGGGAAGGCAACTGGAATGCTCTACTTAACAAGCTACAGCTCTAATCCGTGTGTACTGTCACCTCCTGGTGTGGGTTTTTCCTCAAAATACCCTAATATATTTCTGAAAAATATGTCATACAAGGTAGTATTTATGTTGACGACTTTAGTGCGCCCCGGTAAATGTTTCCCTACCTAGTGATATCTTGGAGAATAGTCCTTAAAGCAGGTTGTCGTGTTTCATTCTTATGAAAGTCGGGCCATATCTACAGTAAATGATTTCCGTTTTCGGATAAATCGAAATGTATGTTTTCATGGCGTGCTGTCAAACCCAACACAAAAGGAAGCCATTCTGTGTAGCTCTTGTGATACAATATTTGATATATTTGGGTTATATATTTTCAAATAATTGTTCTTTCCGCCCTCAAATCTCTCCTGAGAAATAAACGTTCACTGTAGCCGTGGTTACCTGTGGACCAGTCCGCTGGGGCGACTGTCCCTTCACACAGGCTTTGTGTTATGACCAGTCATAGCTTTCACCGGGTATACAAAGGTCAAAGTTAAGTAACAAAGGCCACGGGTTGAAGTTATTGCTTGGTCCTTCTCGGATGGCTGAATCTCACCGTGGGAAAGTGTTCCAGCCTTTTGGTTGTGACGGAAATGTCCGAGGTATTTCCGAGTGTCTATCATTCGGCTGTGGCAGTTCCGCACTTCCTGGCCGGGTTCACTGTGTCTGGTAGATAGATTGTGTGGCATGTATGTTGTTGTTGATGAACCCTTAATACACATGTAGTAGCCTGAGGCAGGTGTCAGACAAATCTTTGCAAACCTGTAACACAGGAACGAGGTGTCACGGAGTCAGGGAGGGGAGTGGGCGGTGTTGTGGGGTGGGTGACACGGAGTCAGGGAGAGGAGTGGGCGGTGTTGTGGGGTGGGTGACACGGAGTCAGGGAGAGGAGTGGGCGGTGTTGTGGGGTGGGTGACATGGAGTGAGGGAGGGGAGTGGGCGGTGTTGTGGGGTGGGTGACATGGAGTAAGGGAGGGGAGTGGGCGGTGTTGTGGGGTGGGTGACACGGAGTCAGGGAGGGGAGTGGGCGTTGTTGTGGGGTGGGTGACATGGAGTGAGGGAGGGGAGTGGGCGTTGTTGTGGGGTGGGTGACATGGAGTCAGGGAGGGGAGTGGGCGGTGTTGTGGGGTGGGTGACATGGAGTGAGGGAGGGGAGTGGGCGGTGTTGTGGGGTGGGTGACACGGAGTCAGGGAGGGGAGTGGGCGTTGTTGTGGGGTGGGTGACATGGAGTGAGGGAGGGGAGTGGGCGGTGTTGTGGGGTGGGTGACATCGAGTAAGGGAGGGGAGTGGGCGGTGTTGTGGGGTGGGTGACATGGAGTGAGGGAGGGGAGTGGGCGGTGTTGGTGGGGTGGGTGACATGGAGTCAGGGAGGGGAGTGGGCGGTGTTGGTGGGGTGGATGACACGGCGTCAGGGAGGGGAATGGGCGGTGTTGGTAGGGTGGGTGACACGGAGTCAGGGAGGGGAGTGGGCGGTGTTGTGGGGTGGGTGACACGGCGTCAGTGAGGGGAGAGGGCGGTGTTGTGGGGTTGGTGACACGGAGTCAGGGAGGGGAGTGGGCGGTGTTGTGGGTTGGGTGACACGGAGTCAAGGAGGGGAGTGGGTGGTGTTGTGGGGTGGGGGTGTCACATGGTAAGGTGGGGTGGGTGACACGGGGTCAGGGAAGGGAGTGGGTGGTGTTGTGGGTTAGGGGTGTCACATGGTAAGGTGGCGTGGGTGACACGGGGTCAGGGAGGGGAGGGTATGGGGTGGATGTCATAGGTTGAGGGAGGGGGCGTTGTGAACAAAGTGTTGGGGGAGGGGTTTCATGGAGGTGAGTAAGTTGTGTGGGTGCTGTAGGTATAGGTGGCACATGGTAACAAGGGGGGAGGAAACTGTCAAGACAAACTTAAATATGAACATAGAAACAACACATAATAACGAACACAGACAAACGGTCAGAAATCAGCAGAAACAAAGAGACATTCCCGGACGTTTAAACCAGGAACAAGTCAATGGTTGTCCTCATAGCAGGGCTTGATTCCGGGTCAACGGCAAGTGTCCTCGTTACACATCAACACCAGTCGCGGTTCGTCTTTCAAAGTGTTCCCTTCCTCGTACTGGGCCCTTACAATCCGAACACACGGGACAATTAAAAACGATTCTCGGAAACAAACCAGTACGCAGCGATTATTCAGGCGCGAACTTGTTCCGTTATCGTTTTCTTTCTGTATGATTTAAAAAAACCCGTTATCCTGCTTGTGAGTCGCACTGTCTATTATGTGAAATCGCCGGGCGGCAGCTTAAATAAAGTGCTGGGATGTTACAATGTCCGTGATTGTGCTTACTCACAACCAATAAATACACATACCGCCTCCGTGTTCTAGTGTGTTGAACGTCTGACCACAGCCTCTCAAAGTAATTTGTGGGGGCGACGCAGGTCGCAGCTGCTTGTCAGTGTGATGCACACCCATGAGCACGTGCATGGTGCTGACAAACCAAGGATCATAATCAGTAATAATCTCGGATTCGAACCCACTATCAGCTAGCGGATCCTGGCACAACCAAGGAACGCAAATCTGCTGGGAGAACGAATACAATAGGATGGCCTCTAATGTTTGTTTGTTTGTTGTTTAACGCCGCACTCAGCAATATTCCAGCTCTATGACGGCGGTCTGTAAATAATCGTGTCTGGACCAGACAATCCAGTGATTGACATCATGAACATCGATCCACGCAATTTGGATCAATGACATGCATCAACCAAGTCAGCGAGCCTGACCACCCGATCCCGTTAGTCGCCTTTTACAACAAACATAGTCGCCTTTTACGACCTCTAATGACAGCCCCAGTGAGGGCGGCGAGGTAGCCTTGTGGGTAAAGCGTTAGCTCGTCACACCGAAGGCCCGGGTTCGATTCCAGGAATAGGTACGTTGTATCCATTTCTGGTGTCCCCCTGAGTAATATTGCTGGAATAGTGCTAAAAGCGGCGTAAAAACATACTCACTCACTTCATCCTCGTGCCACGTGAATATCAGACTACTTGGCGGCAAATGTAGGAATGATATACGTACCAGTTGAAGTGTTTCTAGAGGTCATATTCAAAATATAGGTCGTCGATATATGTCTGAAATAATGCCGATGCGACGTTTAATTTTATCTCATTCAATATCTATGTCATAATTACACCAGGTCTCGTAGATCAGAGCTCCATGTACATGAGGGGCGGTCGGGTAGCCTAGTGGTTAAAGCGTTCGCTCGTCACGCCGAAGACCCGGGTTCGATTCCCGACATGGGTACAATGTGTGAAGCCCAATTTTGGTCTCCCCCGCCGTGATATTGCTGGAATATTACTAAAAGCGGCGTAAAACCATACTCACTCAATCACTACATGTACATGAGTTTTGCAACGTTTGCATAAATTCTGACAGTAACGTTATTCTATATGGCGACCCAAACTCAAGACGACAGTGTCAATGAATTATTTTTTAAAGCTGTGCCTGGAATAATCTGTCGACTTACTCTTGCGTTAGTCTTCAATTGTTTGTTGTAAATAATACTGTTGATTCCGTGAAATGATCTAGTGATCAAACTGTACTTTTGAACGGAAAGGAACAAGTATGCTCTTGGATCATTTTTTTTAATCCTATTGATTTATTCATGAATTAAAAAAATATGTTTGAAGGAATATATTTGCACCTGTGTTAACACCTGTTTTTCGTTAAGCATATACACATTAAGTTATATTTTAACACGTGCTACTTCACGCCCCGGGATCTGGTGGTGGACTGACAGAGAAATCACGCAACAGCACAACACCGGCGCTGCCCTAGGTATTGTGTCGATAACGGAACTAGCCGAGGGCTTCATGTAATCGGCTTTGATCATGGGAGTGAAAAGAGGTTTTATTAAAAAAATAACTTCTGATAAATCAATGAGGAAGTACAGTGAGAGAAGCGTTCTCACCTTTCAGTGTGAAAGGGTATAGTTGGGGTGTTGTGTCGTTTTACGCCGCAGACGGCAATATCCCGGCTGAAAGACGATGGCCTGTATATGATCAATTCTCGACCAGGAGAGCCAGCGATGTGAGAAACAAGCAGCGTCCATCGTCAGGGTACGATGACATGCAATCAGCCAAGTCAACGAGCCTGATCAAATTTATTCAGAAGCAAGAGGTGGGGTGAGGTGAAATGGGGTTTAACGTCGAATCGCGATTATTGCACTTATATAGCGATGTGCATGCACGTGTGTGGGTGTGGCTGCTTGTACTAGTCCGGACTGATGCCGATTTTATAGTGCTAGCCCAGATAGATACCATGCCGCAGTTTAACATGAATACCCCACTCAGACACAGTATACTGACTCGGAGCCGACCAGTCCTTGTTTTAGTGCCGAGCGCCAGACAGGGTAACAACAAGTGCCATATCTTAACGTCTTTTGGTATGATGCGGCCGGGGATCGAACCCTGGACCTTCCGCTCTCCGGGGGACGCTCTACCACTAGACCATTGAGTTCCGTCCACAAGCAAGAGAGTGCCGGGGGTCTAACCCGGGTCCACGAGAATATTTCAATAAGACTATCGAGGAAGTCTTTCCCATACTTCAGGAACTTCTCTCGTGATGATCCCCGTTTGTTCAGACACATCCGGGTCTTGTTCAACACCGGGTTGAAGTGCCCGGATGTGTTGCCCTCTGTCTGTCGCCCCCATTATGTTTCTATGTTTGTCAGCATCATACCTGTGCTCGTGGGTTTCATCGAAGTGGTAAACGTCTGGGCTTTCCTTCCTCATTACGCTGACACGTTGTGATAGAACTGAGATACTGTTCAAAGCGGCGTTAAACCCACATCACTCACTCACTCACGACCCGTGAAGACCCGGGTTAGAATAGGTCTTCAGCAACCCATGCTTGCCCTTTTAAGGCGACTATGCTTGCCGTAAGAGGCGACTAACGGGATCGGGTGGTCAGGCTCGATGACTTGGTTGATGCATGTCACCGTATCCCAATTGCGTAGATCGATGCTCATGATGTCAATCACTTGAGTGCCTGGTTAAGACTCGATTATTTACAGACCGCCGTCATATAGCTGGAATAGTGCGGCGTAAACAACAAACAAACACTCACTCACGCACTTACATAGCGACGTGTGTGTTTCTGTTTGTCTGTCTGTGTATGTATGACACTGTATGCCTGTGCCTGTGTCTTTATGGCATGTATGTATGTCTGTGTCTGTATGACATGTATGTCTGTGTGTGTCTGCATGACACTGTATATCTGTGTCTGTGTGTCTGTATGACATCGGTGTCTGTATGGCACCGTATGTCTGTATGTCTGTATGACACTGTGTGTCTGTATGAAATTGTATGCCTGTGTCTGTATGACACTGTATATCTGTGTCTGTATGACACTGTATATCTGTGTCTGTATGACACCATATGTCTGTGTGTCTATGACACCGTCTGTATTACATGTATGTCTGTCTGTGCGTGTCTGCATGCCACTGTATGTCTGAATCTGTATGTCTGTATGACACCGTATGTCTGTATGACACTATATATGTGTCTGTATGACACCGTATGTCTGTGTGTCTATGACACTGTCTGTATTACATGTATGTCTGTCTGTGCGTGTCTGCATGCCACTGTATGTCTGAATCTGTGTGTCTGTATGACACTGTATGTCTGCATGTCACTGTATGTCTGTGTGTCTATGACACTGTGTCTGTATTACATGTATGTCTGTCTGTGCGTGTCTGTATGTCCCTGTATGTCTGTATCTGTGTCTGTCTGTGCGTGTCTGTATGTCCATGTATGTCTGTATATGTGTGTCTGTATGACACTGTATGTATGGGTATGCTTGTACTATCGTCCTCGTCACTTGAAATAGAATCACGAAATATCGTAATGATTAATTAACGAATATTGTTGCATGTTTGCTGAAACTTATAAAGTGAAAATTAGCCACTCCCGTCATAAGGAATATCAGTAACAGAACTGACCCGATTACAAAGTGCGCCTTTTAAGAAATATCCATGTTGCTTGAGATAAACATCATCACTGAATTTTGATCACACGGTTTTATTTTAATCTTTTAAACTTTGGCTCCAGTGTTAAGTATGCAAATAAAACGTTTATTCAACTAGTTCGTGCTCTCATTCTTCAAAGGATAACGGGTATTTCATGTGAGAGTGTGAGTTTAGTTTTTCGCCGCTTTAGGTATAATACGCCAGAAAAAAAACTTGGCGGGGCTCCAGTCTTCAGGGCGACGAGTAAACACTCGAATATAATTTGAAATCGATTATAAAAGAAACACAATTCACATATTTTCATCACATACTTTAAAAGCCAATTTTTTTCACCTCTCAACGAACGAAAACGCGCCTCTGTGTCATGTTCATTTCATGTCAGAGGAGTTGCTGTTAATACTGCTTACGTTCTATTTTGTATACATGTAAAGAGCTTAGAGTTCACTCTCACCTTAGTCAAGTGAAGTGGGTGTGTACGCGTGATCCCGATTATATATCAGTGCATGTATCAGCTCTATATTCAGAGTCCATTCCATTATCACGTGTACTTCCGCGTTCTTGTGTACTCTGCCGATAACACAGTTCGTCACCAGTCGGTCCTTTCCGTCACTCGCCATTCGGCTTTTCGTCTGAATTCGAATGACACGACTTTAGGTGGTTTGATCGGATTTATTGGAATAATAGTCTATACTACTCGATCATGCTCATCTGGACAAGGTGTACGAAACAAAGGAAAGGAAAGTACCTGAAACCCGCTCCCCGACCCATTTGAGACCCATGCGTCTTTGTCTCCACTCCCTGACGTAACGAGGGTGGCATTGGGTCAGCCAGCCCGCGGCGTTTGTCAAATTAGACATTTGTGGCTATTTGTGGTTAACAATTTCATGTAATTGAGGTCACGTGATTATTGCATAACGCGGTTGTCAAACGAGATATGGGTGGTGTCGCACTCTGAGCGTGATCAGGTTAGGGTGACAAATACGCAGTAAAACCCTGTTTATCAGGACGGTACTATTTCTGAATAAACGAGTCACTTTTAAAGAGTTATTTGGTATTTACAGTTGAGGGGTCCGGTCTATCGAGGTTTCGCTGTGTAGAGGAAGGTTTAGGGGAACGCATGTACCTCCACATGTGGTGACGGGGAACTGAGGTGAAATTAACCGTTACCTATATCACTAACACGCGTTAGACAGCCCCTCTCTGTATTATCAACCCTTCGAAGATTGCGCTCAACCTATGTCGTCGTGGCCAGATATATGTCACGTGAAGTTGTCAGTGTGTGACCGCGTGTAATCAATACTAGCACTTGTGTTGTTCTTGTGTATGGACTGAATTTGTGGACCCGTGAAGATCCGGGGTAGAATATGTCTTCAGCAACCCATGCTTGTAAAAGGCGACTATGCTTGTCGTAAAAAGGCGACTAATGGGATCGGGTGGTCAGGCATGATGCATGTCATCGATCCCAATTGCGTGGATCGATGCTCATGATGTCAATCACGGGATTGTCTGGTCCAGACTCGATTATTTACAGATCGCCGTCATATAGCTAGAATATTGCTGAGTGCGGCGTTAAACAACAAACAAACAAAACTGAATTTGTGATGGTGACTCATATATACCTACTTGTTGGTCATACGCAGCGATCAACTGATCAAGTGAATATACTTCAGACGGACTGACAGATTAATAGACACGGAGGCGCAGTTACAACGTGGCACAGAATGCCAGTGCTTACACTTTGAAATCGTTACTATATAAAATAAAATACATTAATTTATAAAAAATACTTCAGTGTGTTCTTGTAATCGTTATTGTCACATGATCTATGGTTAATTTACAGTCTGATCCGTCCACCTCGTCCTGCGCCATGACTGTGGAATTTATATTTTTTAGGTATTCTTTTTTACTAAAAGCCTAGGCAAGTCTAGATCAAACTAACCAAGTCTAGTTTGCTTGATTCCACAGCAGAAGAGGAAAGGTTCGTTCGAAGAAAAAATAATTAAAGATATGTTTTCATTGAATAAGTGCTAGTCTTCCGTCTACCATATGGGGTATTTTGGATGAGTTGCTTCGGTGTTTGAGCGTTGCATTTGTTTTGGAGGATATCTGGGTTTGGTCACAATGATGAAACTGTTCTACACTTCAATGTGTTACGTCCAGAAGGCGGCTGGGATATATCTGTTTTAGATGTATTACCCGAGCCTGATTATTTGGCCTGTGTTTGATAAGTGTTAAAAGTGTTTAAGAAAACATGTACTGTAACATGTATGCTAGTCCTGCACCATGACTTTTTTATGAAAAAAAACCCAATCTAGATATGTATACAAAAGCAAGTCTAGCCAGCTCTAGCTGAAATCAGCATCGAGAAAATTATTGGTTTAATTTTAGAGTCGAGAAGGTTATTGTGTAATATAAGATTTCATAGACTAAATGGTAGTCTAGATGTATGCTTACACATTTATATACCCTAGCAACGGCCCTGGTGACTATACACCCACCTGCTGATATAGACATAGATCGACAGACAGGTAGCGATGCACATGTTGACAAATAGATGGGCACGTGGAGTCCGACTTAGATCGACCGGAGGGACAAAGGACATGCTGCATGCTGACACACAGGAAGAGGGGCACGTGCGGAATTAGACAGACTGATTGACAGACAGGGCACAAGCGGGTAACAATTCGTTTTGCTTATTCCGCGTTTGTTTAGACCATTGGTTAACCCAGTGTATCGAACCTTTACTATTCGCTTGCCGTTGATAAATACTACCCTTGCATAAATCTCTAAGGCAATAATTAGTAGCAAAAAAATCATAATTTTAGATTATATAAGTAATAACAAATTATCTCTATAAAAGACCGACGTCTTAGAATTACTGTCCGCTTATCTAGACTTGCCTATTGTAAGGATAGAATTACCATACATCCATGGAGTTATCTTCCAGTACAGCCTTGGAGCAAGGCTAGAGAAATACCAGACAGGTTTTATCACAGACAAAGTACCTGTGAAGCTTATCACAGTTGAAGGCGTCTGTGATAGGGACAAGCCCCAGTCATTCTAACAGGGTGTCGCGTGCTCCCAGACATAAATGCCCTGTAAAAAAGGGGAAAAAAACATTCGCGTGTTACTGCCATTGATGTTGCCAGGGAAAAAGAATTATTTCCAACCATTGAATAACCCGAGTGGCTGTATGTGAAGCCGGTTGGAGGTGTAATAATGACGGTGATTAGACGCGGGTGGCGGGTTTTGACACAATGACGTCTGTATCTATTCGATGTGAGTGAGTGAGTGAGGTGGGTTTAACGCCGCTTTTAACAGTTTTCCAGTCATATCACAGCGTGTCAGCTTAATGTGGGAGGAAAGCCCGTAGTGAAGCAGGTCTGATACGTTTACCACTTTGTTGAAACCCACGAGCACGGGAATAATAGTCTCGAACCTGGAAATACAATAAGGTGGTGAGTTGAAATGGGATTTAACGTCGCGTCCAAGTTTATTGCACTTAAATAGTGACGTGCATGCTCGCGTGTGCTGCTTTTACTAGTCCTGACTAATACCGATTTTATAGTGCTAGCCCACTGAGATACAATGCCGCACCTTAACATGTATACCCCACTCAGACACAGTATACTGACTCAGCGCCGACCAGTTTTTGTTTTAGCTCCTTAATGCCGAGCGCCAGGCAGGGTAACAACAAGTACCATCTTTTAACCTCTTTTAGTATGACGCGGCCGGAAATATGATTAGGGCGAGCCGGGATTCGAACACCCGATGAAAGTTTTCTGGCACAACTAAGAGACTCAACACGACCAAGGGATGTTAGCGACCAAACATGTCAAACATTTTTTAGGTCAGAAACCGACCAAGCAAGCCTGTGATGCTCATATACACAAGTAAGTGATAGGTTACCATGACTGTTGAACATTGCACCAGATGTCATTACAACGGAGCTAGAGGCCATGCAATTAAAGTTTTTCACAATAGACACCCCCTGTGACGTCATACATTTTACCGGAGTTTCTTTGTTTAGTATAATGACGTGTGTGTTTAGATTATTCTTTCTTTTTTTTTCTTTTTTTTCTTTATTTAATTTAACGTTGTTGGGTTTTTTACGTGTGTGTGTGTTTCTACAAACATTATATAATAACACGTTTCTTCCCTGGGACCTGTGATGATTTTAGTAACCATGCACTCAACAAAATAACCTGTCATACTTGAATTAACCTTTTTTAAATAGTCCCCATCCAACCCATGCTTGCTGTCAAAGGCGACTATGCTTGTCGTAAGAGGCGACTAACGGGATGGGATGGTCAGGCTCGCTGACTTGGTTGATGAATGTCATCGTATCCCCATTGCGTAGATCGATGTTCATGATGTCAATCACTGGATTGTATGGTTCAGACTCGATTATCTACAGACCGCCATCATATGGCTGGAAAATTGTTGAGTGCGGCGTTAAACAACAAACAAAAACGTTATTGATTCCAAGTTCGCTACAAACTCCGAGTCGTGTTTTGTCCTATACAGAATAACCCAAATCCTGCATCCTTTTCATACAGCGATCGTACAGATCATCTCATAACCCCACAACTTCAACACACTTTAAATACAATACTCATAGCCTGGCTGTCCTTTTGCGCACGTGCCGCACGATGTACCTGAGCATCTGCCTTCACCGGTCGTCCGTCGGAGCACGTGCTGCACGCGTGTCAGTCATGACGTAGAGGACTTCACGTGTCATCGCCTCTTATTGTTAAACATCACAACATGCCTTCAAGTTTTTAAATTCGATTGCCCGAGTCAACCAAGGTTATAGCATGCCTGACAACCAGGGTTGACTTGATTCAACCATATAAGTCCGTGATTCAACCTATGTTAACCAGTGTTAACCAAGGATAACTTAGAGCAGTTCCCGAAATATAATACACCCATAATTTTGCAACGTATGACACACCTGTATGTTTACAAGTTTTTCCTTGACAAAGATGTCAATGTACCTTTTCTATTTAATGTATTTGTAAAACGACAAAAAAGATGAAATCAACGCGTAGGTACAAAATCATCATCAAAGTTGCAAAATGGATTCAAAAGTATTTATATCAACAATCGAACTTAAAATTCCCTGAGTGTTATGGTTTTACGCCGCTTTTAGCAATATTCCAGCAATAACACGGCGGTAAAATTCCCTGACGCATATCAGAATATCTATAGGCTATCAATATCTACTTAATCATATTCATTAAAATGTTTTTGTTCCTGACTGAATCAATAAATGAAACTAATGTTCTATGCCGATGACGTCACTCGGAGACTGCCAACCGGAGGACCGCACTCCAGGGCTTCAGTAGGTAACAGGGCAACTTTGGTCAACCGACGTATGACGTAAATCAGTTTAACACGTTCTAACACTGGTCAGCCTAGGTGAAGTTGCGTTATGGCTTGGTCAACCCAGGTTCACATGGGTCGGCAGGTTATTTTTAAACAGAACGCACATGTTTTACATTTTCCGTTTTGCCAACGTAATTGTGGTAGACCCACTGTGGCAAAGATGTGTTGGTCGCATTTAACTGAGGACGAAGACCATTACCACGTTTGATGCAGACTGACATTCGGATACGGCAGAATCTATCGTCTTTGATATTACCTGTATGGCCAACTAATGCCATTTTGCACACGGCACGAAGACGGTGCCTGAAATGCATTGGAAGGGCATATGTCGGTGAAAGTAGGGTGTTTCTGTCAACGCAAAAGTGCGTGTGTGTTTGTCAGTGCGTGTGCATCTTCGAGGTGCAACTGGTTTTGGTGTTCCCGATCTTACGCCGACTTACCTTTACTAGAGCTGGTATTATAAGATTAAATTTGTTTTGTTTTTCTGACAATCATTGCTAGGTTTCATATATGACATATATGTGCAGATGTTGTGGTACATAGGTCTTACAACCCGTTGTGCAGAGTTGCGTCCCTTGTGTGTGCCAGGATCTTATAATTCGCCGTGGTTAGTATCCTTGGTTTGGCAGAGATGTCAAGGGTTGATCCTGGGTTTCACTGAACGCGGCACACACGCAAACGCAGGCACGCGCGTGTGTACGCGCATACACAAACACATTGTTAACGGTCATACGACGGGACTATATACATGTCTAATTGCTAATTGGCTGCGATGAGCTGGTTCTGTAATTTTACATTTGTAACTTACGCTATATAACTCACCTGTCACATTCTTTTGTTTGTGTAGCTGTTGCCGCACTCAGCAATATTCCAGCTATGGCGGTGGTCTGTAAATAATCGAGTCTGGACCAGACAAGACAGTGATTGACATCATGAACATCGGTCCACGCAATTGGGATACGATGACATGCACCAACCAATTCAGCGAACCTGACCACCCGATCCCGTTAGTCGCCTTTTACGACAAGCATAGTCACCTTTACGGCAAGCATGGGTTGCTGAAGACCTATTCCACCCTAATTAAACGTATGGCAGACAGACAGACACACATTTTATTAGAGTCTCGCCTTATTCTTACATTTGTATTTATAGTACATATAACAACATTATAATGTAATACATAAGCCATTCCTCATGGAATATTGAGAGACTATTATTAATCAGACGTATAGGCGATGATATGCGAAATGTTCAACATTAGCAATATTAGTTGTTCCTACGACGTTGTGAAAAAGTAGAACAGATTTGGCTAAAAACTTTTGCATATATACACTGGACATTAAATATACCAGTTGCTCTGAAAATGGTAAACTATACAATGATGCATTTATGACGAAACGTTGAAATATTAAAACGTAAATCGTCATCAATCGGACAACATGCCACTCGTCTTCTACAACAGGGGCGGTAGGGTAGCCTAGTGGTTAAAGTGTTCGCTCGTCATGCCGAAGATCCGGGTTCGATTCCCCACAATTTGTGAACCCTCACTCTTCCACCGCACTGTTATTGCACAGGGGACACGTGCACTGATCAACAGGCATGTTCTCGTGTGTCCCGTTATGTAACCGAATTTGAGCAACAACGCATCGACATTTCGCCACGGCCTGTTAGTTTTCCCGACCACGTGACTTGAGGGACGGGTCAATTAATATTACTTTACAACTTTCGCTTACTCCCACGTAAATCAACAGGAATTGTAGTTGTAAACGTCGACAAATTTGCATTTAAGATCAACTTTGAACCAGTTCTAAGAAAGTGCTTTGTACTGGTCAGAAGGTACTGGGGCGTTCCTCTGCGTTTCCAGTGAGTGAGTGAGTGAGTGCAAAATGCACTCGCTACACTGGGTATGTGATCAGTGTTTAGAAATGCTGCTATGGGTATTGTGAGGTCACGCTAGATCCAAAGTGGGGTTATTGTTTGCACGATATGTTCATATTTACAACCTTTTTACACCTCCACTATTTTGATACATTTTCGCGAACCCATATTTCGCTGTGTCACTTTTTCATGACCCCTCTTAATCTCACCGGCCCCTCCCTATAAGTAATGGCCAGTCTCTAAGCCCACTGCGGTCCACAAAGGGGCTCTTTGTGGGGGGGTGGCCACCTGAATAAAAAACCCGAGGCCAGCCTCTTGTCTAGACTTTCAAACCAACAGCAACTGCTGCATTTACAAAAAAAAAGAGTTGAAAAAAAACACAAAAACTCCATCTCTTTGCTCGATCGCCGCTTATCTCGTACGAATACCTTCCTGCAGTGGGTCATTAACACGGTGATATAGACAAAGATTGACAGGTGTTGTAATGCGATCTCCAGCACGTGCCATGTAGTTTACAGTTCGGCATCCTTTGAAGTCGACCGTCCACCCGGATTTCAACCACCTGCTCAGGTGAGCGAGCTCCTCCTCACAATGGAATAGAAGAGCAACATTGTCACGTTGATATTCCGAGGAAGGATTATTAACACATTAGGTGTGTCATTTTAATCGTGTTAACTATAATTAATTGGTGCAATATTAATACTGTCTATGTTGCATTGTATTAATTCGTCGATATCTTTTGTATCTGATCAGCTGATATAAAACTGTCACTTTTTATTGAGATTATTATTGTGAACGACATTAGTCTGACCACTATGATATTCAGATGGTGCACTCAGTGACCCAATGAACATTCGTATTGTTCAATGAAATACTCGACTTACATAATGGCTTTTATTTTGCCTTTTCAGGTTTATCCAGTGCTGAGTGCTTATTCAACATTTGTGCTAAACGGATCCTCCAATACAAATATTTTGATGATATTTCTTTTCAATAAAGCCAAACAAAACTATGCTCGCTGGATGACTGTTTAAACAATAATGAAATCATTTCTGAAATAATTGACAATTACGCGTTTGACAACAGAACTAGTTATCAAATTTATGGAATCACGCAAACTCACAATATTTTTGACGGCGGTCTGTAAATAATCGAGTTTGGACCAGACAAAACAGTGACTGACACCCTGAGCGTCAATTTACGCAATTGGGATGCGACATGCATCAACCAAGTCAGTTCTACGGGTTGTGTCGTAAATATATATCATGTTGTTATTCACAAGAGAAAACTGACACAGAAGATTTTCAATTTCACGTTAATAACTTAAGATTTTACATCACCCCCCCCCCCCCCCCCCCCCCCCCTTTAGGATGACATACAAAGTACAATCTTAAAACAGTCGTAAGAGGCGACTAACAGGTTCGGATGGTCAGACTCGCTGACTTGGTTGATGCATGTCATCGTATCCCGATTGCGTGGATCGATGCTCATGATATCACTCACTGGATTGTCTGGCCCAGACTTGATTGTTTACAGACCGCCGTCATATAGCTGGAATATCGCGGAGTGCGGCATTAAACACAACAAACAAACAAACATAGATATCAAGCAAAATGTCTGCTCACAGTTATTTTTAAACCCTTGCGGTTCGGACTAAATTTAAAACATAATCTTCCAGAGCACTAACAACAAACAGCCATTTTTCTAAAGGTCCAAAGTTATGGACCTTGAAAACGTATTCGTGCAGAACCTCGCGTTTTAAACAAAAGAAGAAATATATGTTTTATGCGTTATAATACTTGATCGTGCACCATCTCACGTCGATACTTCAGTGTTGGTGTAGCAGAGACGTTGTTGACACTGACGGTTAGACTTCAACTTAAGTCTGGCGGCAGACATCAAACAAACTTGCTTGTTGTTCTCGCATTTAGCTTTTTTTATAAGGAAAATACAAACATGTCAGAAAAAAACAACAACCACCGAATCACGTTCCGAATTCCCACAATACCGTGTTACTGGTGAGCCAGTAATAGGAAGCGGCTTTTCGGCAGGTTGACGCTGTGCTTAAGTCTGTATCAGGGTTATAATATGTAACGTTCACATACAACGCAGTTCATAGCGTTTTAGGGCGAGCGTTCATAAGGACCGTATTGTCATGGGTAAACGGGATTTGTCAGCCGAAAATAAATTAAAACGAAACATGACCTTGGCACCTCTTTAAGCATTACATCAAACAGTAACCTAATTTCGTGTTTACAAATTGACATTTCACTAATCTAAGGAAAGGTAAATTAGCCTCTTTTTCATGCTTTCCCATTATCGTTGATACTTTAAAGTTTGTTTTACTGTTGTTGATTTTCAATGATAATACCACGTGGTAAGAGTGAGTGAGTGAATGTGGTTTTCTGCCGCTTTTAGCAATATTCCAGCAATTTTATGGCGGGGGACACCAGAATTGGGCTTCACACATTGTACCCATGTCGGGAATCGAACCCGTGTCCTCAGCGTGACGAGCGAACGCCTTAACCACTGGGCTCCCCGACCGCCCCACGTGGTAAGATAAAGGCTGAATTTGGTCTACTGATCAGGAAAACGTTTACAAACCGGTTGGGAGTTATCTGGTGTGTTCACGAACAAAGAGATTTGACAGTTATCTGGTGCGTTCATGAAGGAGATGTATATGTTGTTTTCAAGCAGGCATGCTTTGAACTGATAACAACTGTAAGGAAAAGGAACAAATATGGAAAACGGATGATTGTTTGGGATTTCAAGATGGTTGTTTATTTCTCCTTTTTGAACTTGAACGACGTCGAACAAAGCAGATTTTCATAAGTGAAGACAAACGTATAGTGGACATCTCGTCTTGGGTCACAGAATTCCTGTATATTCTCATTAAGTTCTAAAACTTGCTTATTTCTGATTGATCCCATTTTACGGCAGTAGCTTGCAAATGGTAGAGACAAGGGCTAGCTGTCAATCATATAAACATGTCACATGTCATTACAAAATTATAATCTTTTCCTTATTTTACTATTTTCAATTTCCTGAGGACCAAAATGGGCCATTCATCTACCTCGTCCTTAAGTGAAATGGACAGATTTAAATTGAATTAGTTTTTATGTATCTTACATAGTTGGTGCGTCTTATATAAATATATAAACATATATCTACAGTAAACTACGTTTATAACGAACTGACGGATGTAACGACCTTACTTTTTTGTCCCTACTATTTGCTGTTGGTATGCTGTATATATGCGTATAACGAACTACGGTTATAACGAACTCCAATTAGTTGTACCTTTGAGTTCGTTATAACCGTAGTTTACTGTATTGGTCTTTAGATATTCGTTCAACAAGCTGCACCCCGATGAAAACAAAGACCATTTAGCGTTATGACTCCAAATGAAAGTTTTAGGATGCACATCATATCGACGGCTTGTGTCAAGAGCCTAAGTTCTTAAAAAGCGCATTGTAACATTTATACCTCACTGTAACGGAAGATACAGTCAAAAAGACAATGGTAGACTTTTTAAAGAATCGTAAAATTTTGTTGTCTTTGTTTGTCAGACGGGCCTGCACAGGTGCGTGATTTCGCCGGCCAGGGAGTGGTTCCTACACTATTGATGACGTCATCACTTTGTGTGTGTTTGCGATGAATTCACGGTGTCGACTGCGAGGGACACTGTTCTGTATTGAAGTTTTGTGACGTAGATGTTGTAGTGTTTTTTATCTAAATATCAACATGGAATTTGAACTTTAGTAAACAGAGTAAAATATTCACTGTGTTCCTGTTAGATCGCAGATATTGGAATTTTATGTCTACGTGTTGATAGAACGGCAATTCTCCCAGAACTCAAAAGTTATTTTTGTTTTAAAATAACCTAGAAATATGACTTCTCACCTTTTCGCGAACACCTGGTATGGTCATATTATTAATAGTTCTTCATTTACACATGCTCGTGATATATCGTGTTGATATTTCTTATGAATATGGAAAGTGTTTTCGCAGCTTTTATATTTATAATGTCTATTCTTGTCGGTATCAGCTGTTGTTGTGATTGTTGTTGTTATTATTATTATTAATAATAATACAGGGCATTGTGATAATAAACGTTATGTTTATTCGAACAATCTTTCAGTGTTATCACGGCATGGCGAATTTCGATGAGGTGAGGTGAGTTGAACGTCGCGTCCAAGATTAAAGCACTTATACAGCGACGTGCATACACGTGTGTGTGTGTGTGTGTGTGTGTGTGTGTGTGTGTGTGTGTCTGTGTCTGTGTGTGTGTCTGTGTGTGTGTCTGTGTGTGTGTGACTGTTTGTACTAGACTGGACTGATGCCGATTTTATAGTGCTAGCCCACTGAGATACCATGCCGCAGTTTAACATGAATACCCCACTCAGACACAGTAGACTGACTCCGAGCCGACCAGTCCTTGTTTTAGCCCCTTTATGCCGAGCGCAAGACAGGGTAACAACAAGTACCATCTTTTAATGTCTTTTGGTATGACGCGGCCGGGGATCGCTCTACTACTAGGCTACTAGATCACGGAGGCGGTCTCCCTCAAGGGGGATCGAACACGGATGGGCATTATGGCGCCGCCATTCGACTGCTGATGGTGGCGCGAAGATCATGTGTGAGTATGGTTTTACGCCGCTTTAAGCAATATTCCAGCAACATCCAGGCGAGGGATGCCAGAAATAGGCTTCCCACATGCTACCCATGAGGGGAATCGAACCCAGGCCTTTGGCGTGACGAAAGAACGCTTTATCCACTGGGCTATCCCGACGCCTCCTGACGATCGTGAAGATGATACATATGGATATTAAATAACATCTGTTCATTGGTTTCACCGAGATGAGCAGTTATAAAGTTATAAAGTTACAAAGTTATAAAGTTATAATCTCGTAATGAAGGTGGAAAAGATGGCAGGTGTCTCCAACTAAACGACTGTTTGATTGCACTGATATTGTGTCTGGTTGTAAAGTGTTATGTACAGTTGCCATGTCGTGATTTCCTTAAACATATCATTTATCCAATACCAAGCAGCACTGATGTATAACATTTTAATAATCATTGGTTCCTTAGATCCAATTCAGCCATTCCAATTATTTTAGTGGTGAAGCTGACGAGGAGGATGGAGACAATATTGATCAGGTTTGAAAAGGTTGACAACGTCGACGATGATGATGAGGTTGACGATGGTGCTGACGACGACGATGGTTGATGGAAGAGATAATGTTCCTGTTAGAATGTTGATGATGCTGGAGAGAGCAATGCCGTTGATGCCGAAGACAAATATAATTGCGAATTTATCAATGGGAGCTTCGACAATAAAAACAAAGTAACATCAATTCGACCGCTCAGCGTAACCACCCTCTGCATCAAAATAGAGTCGTATCTAAATCCTAAAACTTTCCACGTCCTTGAGCGTCATTTTGAGACGGCCCCTGGTGACATGACGTGAACAGAGGTGTCTTTGCACTGATGGTAAACACGACCCCCGCTCACAGCAATAACTACCGTGCCATTCCGCATGTAAACACCGCCATGGCACATTTCTGGCCGACAGGCAGCCGAACCGTTAAAGGGGGAGTCAAAAATATATTATGTATTTACCTCAAGTGTTGACACGTTGACGGTAATGTCACCCCGTGCCATTTACGAACTGTCTGACGGTATTTAGAGGCGATTCGTGACGGTGGTCAGTTTGGCCCAGTTATGAGAGGTCAAGTTTGCACAGACATACCTTTGACTTTACAAGAATTTACATTTTTAAAGGGAGTTGCTATGTTGGGAAATGAGCTCACTCTAGCCTACTTTTAAGGTAGGACTCCTTGCCTCTTAAAGAATGGTTTAAGAACTGTTCGGTAATTGCGAATGGAGTAAGTTATATTAGGTGTCACTGCTTTTTTCTGAGTTTGTGATAAACCGAGGGAATTGGTGTACCGTTGCATGTTTACCGTTATTTGACGGCTGGCTTTAAGTTATTGAACCCGGAGCAGACAAACCGAATGTCAGCGCCGCGCCATCCCTATACACAGCTATACACAGCTGAATGGAAGCCGGGTTTTTTCCGCCCCAGTTCAAGTAGACTTGCACATATTAGATTTGAATTCTATACAACATTGTGAGCAATTAATTTTGCTTAAATTACTAAAATTGAAAAAATAATTAAGATATATTAAATATAAATTGACAGCATAATATATATTAACCATTTTGGCGGCCATCTTGGATTTTGTCTTTTGGTACAGCATTGGAGAAAGGCTACAGTTCAAGCACTGTTCATTTTCAGCATCCATTGTGTACATGTAATCCCAGTTCTAGTCGCCGTTTTAGTTTAGAAACCCATATCACTGGAAGAGAACTGTCGTTCCATCCTTATTTACGTTTCATTTACTTTAAAACGTTAACGTCGATGATCAGTTTACTGAGGAACGTTTTAATCTTGGTTTCAGTGATGTGTGTGTCATCGTGGGTGAGGAGGGTTTTGCGCCGCTTTTAGCAATACTCCGGCTATATCACGGCGGGGGACACCAGACATGGGCTTCACACATCTGTACCCATGTAGGCGATGGAAACCGGGCCTTTGGCGTGACCCTTTCAGAGTGGAGTAAACGCTTTTACCACGTGGTTACCCCATTGCCCATAGTATTTGTATGTATGCGGAGGAAATATGGATGGGAGGAACTGCTATTCGTTTGCAGAGTTGCGTCCCTTAGCCAATGGGGATCCGTTAATCGTGGTTTCGAATCCCAAATTCATCCCACCAATGTCAGTGGTCTATCAGAACCATACCGTACTCGTGGATTTCACCACTTCACCCACCCAGCACCCCGTTAAATCCTCTTTCCGAAAGGAATTCCTGCAGTTCAGAGAAAAGCCATTATTCTGGACCCCGTGAATCTGAAAACGCCACCTCCCGGACGATGACTGCTGGGAATTCTTTCTGTAATATCCGTAACTATGTTTCGTTAATCCGGGATTCTACCGCAAGGATTAACAAGGTTTCGCTTTATATAAGTTTTCATTATTTCATTGTTAATTTGTTTGTTGTTTAACGCCGCACTCAGCAATAGTCCAGCATATGACTGCGGTCTGTAAATAATCATGTCTGGACCAGACAATCCAGTGATTGACGTCATGAGCACCGATCCACGCAATTGGAATACGATGACATGCATCAACCAAGTCAGCCAGCCTGACCACCCGATCCCGCCTCTTACGACAAGTATGGTCGCATTTTACGGCAAGCATGGGTTGCTGAAGACCTATTCTACCCCGGGTCTTCCTTATTCCCGACATTTGTGGATCTGGATGTCCGGTTTAACGAGATGTCGCTGTACTAATCTGTGTATATGACCCTGAAATGACCGTCACTTGATGTTAATAGTGTTTATTGCCCGCAACCATTAATCACGCCACATGACTTGTATACGTAGAAAAATAGGCCGTGGAGTGTGTGCACCTGTTGATGGTGGTCGTGTGTCATGTTGATTTCAACACGGTAGCATCCCAGACACGTGACAAGCATAGCACATGTAGGTCAAATGATATAAACACAAACCGCAACCGCATTCCGCTGGTACAAATACGAATTTGAACAAAACATTAAAGGCCAAAGGTCTTCTGTAGCCAAATAATATTTAAACTGAAAAATAATAATTATGACATTTTCTACTTTTTGATGACCACAATAACTACATTTCAGCAATATCACTGCTTGTGCCACCAAGACTATTGATAGAGTATGGTTTTACGCCGCTTTTAGCAATATTCCAGCAATATCACGGCGGGGACATCAGAAATGGGCTTCACACATTGTGCCCGAAAATCGAACCCGGGCTTTCGGCGTGACAAGCGAACGCTGTAACCACTAGGCTACCCCACCGCCCTCAATCAAGAAAAGGCTTCACATAGTGTATGCTTGTGGGAAACAAACCTGGGTCTTGTCGTTGCGAGCGAAGGCTACCGTCACCCACAGTATCGAGTGAATCAAATCATGACAGGTTCTCCGGGAATGGTCTTCACAAGGTGTTGGGGGTCGAACATAAATGCGTTTTAAAAACTAAAATTGTTGGGCTCCCCCTTTCAGAAATAAAAATATATTTCTTGTAGCAGCCGCCGAAAACAAATTTTGTTTCTCAAACAAACATACCCAACAACCCTGCCCCTAAACTGATACGTCAGACATATTATCTTGTTGTGGTTGTCTTGAAAAAACCCATCCTGGATTAATCAGGTGCAACCATGTGACCCGTGAAGATCCGGGGTAGAATAGGTCTTCAGCAACCCATGCTTGCAGTAAAAGGCGACTATGCTTGTTGTAAGAGGCGTCGAACGGAATCGGGTGGTCAGGCTGGCTGACTTGGTTGATGCATGTCATCGTATCCCAATAGCGTGGATCGATGCTCATGATGTCAATCACTGGATTGTCTGGTTCAGACACGATTATTAACAGACCGCCGTCATATAGCTGGAATATTTCTGAGTGCGGCGTTAAACAACAAACAACCAAAAGGTGCAACAAGCTGGCTTCGTGTGCAGTTATTATTCCAGCAAGTGTAGGCTTGTCGTTGTTGGTTGACAACCTGATCGTGTCAATCCGGCGCTAGTCGAAGATACTCTTATGGGCTACGGAAAGATGCGAGTGATGCCTTGGGCAACCGATTGTCGCAACAATGTTGCAAAAACACATGAGTCAAACCAAGGTTGCTCTATTTCTGGTTACCAGGGTGACTAGATTCAACTTAAGTTAACCAGTGTTAATCAAGGATAACGATGGGCAGTACCTGAAATATAACATTGGATAGAATACAAGATGGCTGCCAGGAGAAGGCGAAACACAACAGCCGAGTTTGCCTTAACACACAACTACAAGATAGTGAGTGAGTATGTTTTTTTACGGCGCAATATCACGACAGTGGACACCAGAAATAGGTTTCACACATTGTACCCAAGTGGGGAATCGAACCCGGGTCTTCGGCGTGACGAGCCTACGCTTTAAACACTAGGCTACCCCACCGCCCCCATCTACAAGATAATTTTGATTCCGAGGATCAACACGGCGCAAAATTCATTAAGTAGACATGTGTAACCCAGAAGATGAAAATAATTGTAATCTGCATGTGGCACCTTCACAATCAGGAAGGAGAATACGGCACATTTCACTTTAAATATTTATGTAAATATTGAAGTAGAAAATAAACATACATGTATTATGAAAACAAACTTGTAATTTGTTTTCACAACAATGGCTTCCTGAATCATCTGTTATTGTTTTCAAGGAACATGGGGTATTAAGCTGACACAATCATAGTGGCATATATCATACTTTTGACATTGATATATCTACAGTGGTAAAGTTATTAATATTTGTTCATAATTAATCTTTTTAAAGTGATAGCTACAATATTATTTTATAATGAAGTAGATCTATCTGGACATGGAGACATGCAGATATTGTTAAAATTGAAATGTGAGTGCGTTTGCTTATTTTTAACCATGAACCATACTTCTCCATGAGAGTTACCTCCCTCGTGGTGTTTACTCCTGTCGCCTGACACGTCAATTAATCACACTGTCCAAAAGTGCTCATATCTCAACTATACGGAAACTGGGTCAACGTTTCCCGCATAGCGATATGCTGTAGGCCTGTCTCCTACCCTCTCGACAGACAGAACTCGCTTCACGGAGATGGGTCAACGTTTCACCGAAGCGACATGCTGTATAGTGAAATAGGTCGGATAGAGTTAGACTGGTATCCTGCCCTCCGCATCCCAGCGGCTGCAGGCGAGGACCGCAAGCGCTCTAGGGCAGGTAAACCAGACTAGAACAGGGCGTGGCTCCCTGTTATGATTGTTGCCGAATTTCATAAACATGTTTAGTGTAATAATTTACAGTTAGAAATGTTTTAAAAAATATTTTCATAATTATTTATGTATTTGGTATGTACGCATATCATTATACACATGTGAGACAAAGATAAAGTTTACTTTAAAAGTTTGGTTTCATCTCTCTAACGATTACTCATCCCCATGGCACATGCCCCCAAGTATTTTTTTCAAACCCATAACAAATACGTGAAGTGAAAGCTTAACAGGTGTTTTATAGCTTGACATCGCTGCCATTGTGTACCTTTGCTATTTACTGCATGTACAGCATCAAACAGAGCTCCTACATCATCATCAAAGATGCATTGTTGATTCCAAAGTAATTATATCAACAATCGAAAGATATATTTTCCTGATATCGGAATACCTAAATATTATCAATACCTAGTAAATTATGTCAATTAAAATGCTTTTATTGACTGAATCAATAAATGAAACGAATTGGCTTTAATGAGGACGTTATTTGGGGGATGTCTGAAGGGTTTGAGTAGCGCATAACAGAGGTTCGTTAGTGAAGTTTGTTTGTGAAAAATAATTGTTTTGCCTTATTTTAACATCAGTAGAGAAGCTTGCCAATTTTAATCGCCCCAAACAAACTTTCGAGGTGTGGACATGTCTCGGTGAATATTACAATTTAATACAAAGTGTTTATTCACATGAAGGTAGGGGGCACGGGTGGTCCAGTCGTCCAAGCCGCTGCAATTCGCTGTGCTGAGTTGCTTCCCTTGGGCACACAAGACACCTATGATTGTGGGTTCGAATCCCGGTTCGCGCCGATTTTGTTTCTAGGTTTCTCAGCACCAAACCCGTGCTCGTTGGTTTCAACGTCTGAGACCTGCATCACTTCGGGCTTTCTTCACACATTAAGCTGACACATCGTTATACAACTCAAATTATCGTCATCGCGAAACAAACTTGATATCTTGAATCAGTTACGATCGTTAGCGCAGATAAAAAGTCGCGTTGGTTGCTAACATTGCCTTTCACAGTGAGACGTAACAATAGATGAGGATCTTTCTCTCCATCCCCATCATGCCATTTTCCCTCTCATCTTTCTCTCGTCTTCCTCCTTTCTTTCTCTCGGTTACTTTTTACAGTTGTATATGTGCCTATAACGTAGATACCCCACGGCCCTGTTTGTTTGTTTGTTTGTTTGTTTGTTTAACGCCACATTCAGCAATGTTCCAGCTATATGACGGCGGTCTGTAAATAATCAAGTCTGGACCGGACAAGCCAGTGATTGATATCATGAGCATCGATCCACGCAATTGGGATACGGTATGCATCAACCAAGTCAGCGAGCCTGACCACCCGATCTCGTTAGTCGCCTCTTACGACAAGCATAGGTTGCTGAAGACCTATTCTACCCCGGATCTTCATGGGTCGCAGTGGCTGTAGTAGAGTCTTGTTTTATCATGATGTCACTGTTTTATTAATTTTTTAATGTTATTTTTATGTTTTGTTATATTGTTCTAAGCATATGAATCATATTCAGGAGAGTTACTGTAATTTCCTCTTTATTGTCAATTGGTTGCAATAAAAGGATAGGTGATCTGTATTTTTTGCATCTTCGAGAAAATGAGAAAATGCTACGATTGTTGAAATGTGATGGCATGCTATATATGAAACTTCATTGAGCTGAATGTAATATTTAGTGTCTGGAAATACATCTCGTAAAATTTCATACACAAACTATGAATGAGTCAAGTTTCACATTACATTTGTCATCCCAAACTGATCAATTGGAATTTCATACTTTACGTTTGGTCCATACGAATTTTCATCGTTATTGTTTTAAAATAGCCAGAGTTATATTCCCCTTGTTCAGAAAGCGTTTTTTTAAGTATCCAAACATGACATCACTTTCCTATCTGTTGCCGTTTTATAAACGAACTAAATGAAAATGTTGACAGTTGTGTTTAAATAAAGTGACAAAACCCTTTCCATATCCGATAGAAATCTCTGCATAAAGCAGAGTTGATAGTACGATTCCGACTATATCATGAGTATGTGTTTATGAATCACTATCAAATAGTGATGATACCAGGTGTTGACGAACAGGTGAGCGTATCCTGCCCCGTCACAAACACATTCAAGGGCAAGTCAATTATTCACCTAAAAAACACAGGTACAAGTCAAAATAGGAAATTGCATCGGACATCATATTTGTGACTAACTATGTAATATGAAAAAGACAAAATTGATTTTACAAATGAAAGGATATTAAATACATAATATATAAGTTAATATTCACTTAGACAAATGTCAGGGCATTAAATAAATAATATATGACGTAATATATACTTAAATCCCATGTCGAGAGACATTCAAATAAATTCACGTGGGAAACATAAAAAACACATGAGATATTAAATTAAAAATATGGAATGAATATACTACGGAAATGGGATTAAAAAAACTATGTTCTCAAACATCATCTTCAGCAGGAAACGTTACAAAGCTAGCACTCCTATTTCTAAATATACCTGACAGCGCGACTTGACAGTTGTGACCTTGCCAAAGAACAGACTGGCACCCAGTTTCGTGAGAAGTCATCCAGGTCACGTGACAGACCGCGTGTCATCTTTGCATCATATGATTTATGTTCACTATACCCACTAAATGTACACGCGTTATCACACATGCGAAGACTGGAGTTTAAAATATTAATAGAACATTTGAACCCATATGAAAAGAAACCTTTAAAAAACAAGAAAAGTTCCTAAAAAGCGTCTTATCTTAGTCATGAACATTTAGAAAAAATACTTTCTGCATTATTGTTCTGTTAATTCAACACGAATGATTTTGTTCAGGACGAACAGTAATGTTTGTTTAGTCAGGTAAAAAATAAATAATTAATATTATGTCTTATATGAAAGTCACGATTGTACAAATATGTAATGTTTTCTTAACTGTGGTTGCTCTCGAGTTTGAATTAGTTTGAACTGAATTTTCTTTTTTTTAAATGTCTTGTTATCAGGCATATTAACATCAAGAGGAGCAGGTTTTCACGATATTGTAATGTCCTGGTACGTGGGGTCGGGTGAATGCGGAAGTTCTAGTTTGAACCAACGTTAACCTGAACCCTTTCATCTCTGTAAGATAATAGTTGAAACGATTCAAACGTAAAACGGACAACTTGGATACATTTGACTTCCTGGTCAATCACCTGATTGTCTGGTTTGTTCAAACTGTGTGAGTAGCGGGTGATATACTCGGACAGGACAAGCTTAACCTTGACACCTGGTGTCACTGATTTTCAGTGACCCATTCATATGAATTTCTCTGCTTTTTTATCTTTTACCCCTAATGGGTGAGGTGAGGTGAGGTGAAATGGAGTTTAACGTCGCGTCAAAGATTATATAGCACTTATATAGCGACGTACATGCACGTGTGTGTGTGTGTGGCTGCTTGTACCGATTTATAGTGCTAGCTCACTGAGATACCATGCCGCAATTTAACATGAATACCCCACTCAGACACCGTATACTGACCCCGGGCCGACCAGTCCTTGTTTTAGTCCCATTTTTAGACAGGGTAACAACAAGTACCATCTTTTAACGTCTTTTGATATGACGCGGTCGGGGATCGAACCCCGGACCTTCCGCTCTCCTGGCAGACGCTCTACCACTAGACCACGGAGGCGGTCTTTTTTATCCCTAACGGAATCTGTTTCTGGTTAACCTCTGGCACCATCCTTTAAAATTCAAATCACGCCCCTTCCGTAACCCTTGGCAATGCCACGCGAGATCACGAATTTACTTTTTTCCTGTGACGCCAATTACAAAAGTAACGTTAATACAAGAGCTTGGATAACCAGCCATGTCCAGTTGATCCCTGGCCATGAAAGTGCCCGTCCATTCGCTTAGAATCCTGTTAAGTGTTCATGAATATTCTATATTCGGTCCCCCTGAGAATGTGTTGGTTGAGTAGCAGGTGTTGGGTAAGTATGAGCATAGAGTACTGGGTCATATTAATCGGAAACTAACACCGTCCTTCAAATGTCATTTTGTTTGTAACTGACGCTTGTCATTCACGCTCCGTCGACAAGGGAAAGCATGTCCGTTTCAGGCGTGTAATGGGAATATCTCGACCAATTAAACCAGGGCCAGGTGCCTGGTCAAGCCACGCGATCCGTAAAGGTCAGGACGGGGGTCAGTGGTCATCTGACTTTCAATAGAAACAGAATAGAAGACATAGCAGGAAATGACGTTACATTGACAAAAGATATTAATTCTAATTAAGTCAACATCACATTGAATACCTAAGATGAGCACACCCATGTTTATTGCAGGGAACATAAAGGAAAATCCTACACATTGGCGCCTTGATACATACATGTTCAATCATTGATAACGAAAAACATTACTTACTTCACTGTATTAAACACACTCGAGAAAGAAATATACTCTTTGAAAAACTATCCAGACAAAATGTAAATGTAAATGTCCACAGTCGTGAAGACAAATTATTTCAATACATCCTGTCAAATAATGAAGCAGTCAATATCAACTGCATTTGTTTTCACATCTATAATTTCAAACAATAAATACCCCTTCATAATCAACCGTTGACATTTTATGTATAAAAATATGTAATATTGATTATTTTGTTTTTGTATGTGTCTACAGGAATGTAAGTTATGTATGTCTGTATATATGTATATATAAATCATAATGTCTTGTCTTTTAAAATTGCATCTGTCCCGTAATGGAACGTTTCTGCAATAAATATTATCTTATAACTTTGTTCTGACTTAAATCTCACAGCAAAAATGAAATAAGGGGCCTTGGCCTAAAAATTCCACAACCCGGAAGTATTATATATTTTTTGTAATAAACGCGTGTTATATTTGCGTCACTTTGTTTATCAACCAATTTGACATTTCATAGTCACGTCACACACAACAAACATGCGCATTACCAGTGAATAATTGAAAGAAATAACAGTTTTCTCAGTTTTTCTGTTAAATGCCTCATTTTAAAGTATGTCACTGACGCAATAACAAAGCTGTTTGTCAAGATTATATTTTTCGATGGAAAGGTTTTTTTTCTCCTAAGATCGTATTTGACAGTACATCGGTGAACAAGCTGTTGGTTATGATTGTCAGTTTGGTAGCCATGTCTTGTCATTGATACATCTGTCCTTGACTTCTTCCGAACTGTATGCATGGCTTTCTTTGAAATATTCTTATTTCATATAATAAACCCATATTAACAATATTTCATGAATATATTTCTCCTTATTTTCAGTGAAAGGAAAAACATTAGGCATAATGAATCACATTACGACAATTATATCACTGAAATAAAATTTGAAAATGTAAAACTGTCCCCAGTATCAGAGTAATCAATCTAAAACACATCTAATTCTAACTGTGAGCGTTTGAATCCGAAAGTTCGAATCGATTTTCATTGAAGTTACGACACTGAGCTGAGGGCTTGCCGTTCCCTACGTAGGGATTCTTAGAGTTCACTTCCCTTCACGGAATACACAGAGGAGCACGGAAACTGGCTTTAATGCAGATAGATATATCCAGCCTGGGCTAGCGTCTCATCTGGTTTCTTGACGACCACGTCTTCTCGATGGTAGTTAGATTGATTTCTTGTTTGAATAACTGTCAGCGAGAACACGACTCGTGGTCAGCGTCGTGTATTTGTTACAGTCTGGTCGTAACTTTAATCCCCGGAGTGATATGTGCAGTTCCCCAACGTGGATCTGGTCTCTAATACAGGCCGGGTCTCTAATACAGGCCGAGTTTCTAATACAGGCCGAGTTTCTAATACACACAAGGTCTCTAATACACACTTTGTCTCTAATATAGGCCAGGTCTCTAATATACACTGGGTCTCTATTACAGGCCGGGTCTCTTATACACACTTTGTCTCTAATACAGGCCAGGTCTCTAATACACACTTTGTCTCTAAAACAGGCCAGGTCTCTAATATACACTGGGTCTCTAATACAGGCCGGGTCTCTAATACACACTTTGTCTCTAATATAGGCCAGGTCTCTAATATACACTGGGTCTCTATTACAGGCCGGGTCTCTTATACACACTTTGTCTCTAATACAGGCCAGGTCTCTAATACACACTTTGTCTCTAAAACAGGCCAGGTCTCTAATATACACTGGGTCTCTAATACAGGCCGGGTCTCTAATACACACTTTGTCTCCAATACAGGTCGGGTCTCTAATATACACTGGGTCTCTAATACAGGCCGGGTCTCTAATACACACTTTGTCTCTAATAAAGGCCGGGTCTCTAATATACACTGGGTATCTAATACAGGCCGGGTCTCTAATATACATTGGGTCTCTAATACAGACCGGGTCTCCAATACACGCTGGGTATCTAATACAGGCCGGGTCTCCAATACACGCTGGGTCTCTAATACAGGCCGGGTCTCCAATACGCACTTTGTCTCTAATACAGGCCGGGTCTCCAATCCACGCTGGGTTTCTAATACAGGCCGGGTCTCCAATACAGGCCGGGTCTCTAATACAGGCCGGGTCTCCAATACACGCTGAGTCTATAATACAGGCCGGGTCTCAAATACACGCTGGGTCTCTAGTACTTACCAGATACCTTGGAATGACAGATGTCATAAATAATAGACGAAATAAGGTAAAAACGAACAGACCTCACTCACTCACTCACTAAATAACTAAATAACACTGGTAAATAACTAAAAAGAACAATGTCAACAAATATCAATGACAACAAAGTTTATTGCGACTGACACACGGCTAGGTCTGATAAGAAAACAATTTCTGAGTTACATCTGTAAACAAAATACATATATTTACTTTTATAATCTGACGCTGAAAATCGATCTTATTTACCGACCGATGGCGTTTATATGATGCCATGTATACTGAGGGGCAAAAGAAAGTATGCCGAGTTTGCTTTTTATGTAATTAAATATTAAAAGACCTATTGTTAAACATCTATTTAACCATCACCCATACCCACAATAGTGTGTGAAAAGTAATCGGTGGCTGTAATTGTGTGTAAACATAAATTAGTTCCATAAAGACTGGGGCAAGAAGTGAATTTGCATCATGACTCCTACCATATCTGAAAGTTTGTACATTTGTTCCGAAAAAAGCTATTTGTTTATTTTCAAAAATAAGATGTCTCAGATACCAATCAGCAGTTTTAAACTTTCAAATCAACTTATATTTTACAAAATAAAACCATGCAGAAGTATTCTATGAGTGCTGACTATAAGCGACAGTACAGTCTATTGTGTGGATATGATATCGCTAACTTATGAGATTTTAAAATGAAAATAAAACGTATGATAAATCAACTGAGAATATTGTTTCTTTTACTCTTCGTTTTTTTATAGCATTATTGTATTCTGTATATTTATTAAAAGAACGTATTAAAATATCAATGTTTTATTTTATACCACACGTAAATAAGTGAGACGTTAATATACAATCCATTTGTCCATTTGTCTGTGTGGCCTAAAGGGCTCAACGATGCGTGGTTGTTGGTTGGTTTGTTGTTTAACGCTGCACTTAGCAATATTCCAGCTATATGACGAAGGTCTGTAAATAATCGAGTCTGGACCAGACAGTCCAATGATAATTATCATGAGCATCGATCCACGCAATTGGGATCGATGACATGCATCAACCAGCCAGCCTGCCTGACCGCCCGATCCCGTTAGTCGCCATTTACAAGCATAGTCACCCTTAATGGCAAGCATGGGTTGCTGAAGACCTACTCTATCCCGGAATCTTCACGGATGCGTGGTAATACATCGTACATGTGCCTGGTCCACCATAGTCCAATCTCCCTCAAATCAGGATAAAAAGCAAGTGGAGCGTTAAAATCGATTGAAATCAACTGATAACAGAGACCGGCTATGTGAACACTATTGCATCTGAAAAGTCATCTATATAAGCCTCGGCATGAGTATCGACTTGTCAGAATACAAACAAAGCGTAACGTAAAGGGAGACTACTCCAATTGGGGATCCATTTCCTGTCTTAGTCTAGACATTGCATCACGTGGCATGTGTGAAAGACATGGTCTCTGTGTAATGAGAGAAAACACTGACTGTTACAGCGACATGCAGCATACAGTGAATGACATCAGACACATGAGCTGAACAGCTCGACAAAAAGGGAAAGTGGGATATTGAAAAGTTGGAAGTCATCCCTCCTGTCATACAATCTTGTCCTCAAACAGCAATATTGACGCCTACTTCACCAGATCCACCTCCCTCAACACACTTCTAAGAGCCTACTCCAATAACGTAAGTGTAGTTTATAAAATTGACTGTAACTGTGGACAATCCATTGTATGCTGAAACATTCCACCCAATCAACACCAGAATCAAAGAGCTCAAAACCTCAACTATCAAATCAGACAGTAAATCAGCCATTGCGGACCATATCAGCAACTGCCCCAATCACAACATCAACTGGGACAACGTCCAAATCCTCTCCAACAACCTCCTTGATTTCACTAAAAGAAAACTAACAGATGCAGTCCACATTCGCCGCCACAAGCCATCAATCAACAGAGATGTTTTATCCCAACTCATTAAGTGAGTGAGTGAGTATGGTTTAACGCCGCTTTTAGCAATATTCCAGCAATATCACGGCGGGCGACACCAGAAATGGGCTTCACACATTGTACCCAATCGAACGAACGCTTTAACCACTAGGCTACCCGACCGCCCCCAACTCATTAAGCAATAATCACCCCACCTATGTATACTAACTCTGTTAATCTTGGCTTCCTCATCATGTGTTCTCTGTCCATCATGTTGTTACAGTTTTACCCTTCTGTTATTATTTAAGCTACTCATGTTATTATCTCTTATGTATGCAACGATTGTTACTGTTAACACCTACCATATATATTCTGTACCATGTTCGTTTTTCAGTCTGGCTTGACAACGGTATAAGGATGTATACCGAAATGTCGCCATTACAGTAAAATAAAGAAGTTATCCATAAATTGTGTCTACTTTGACATCCGTCAACTTCTAAGAAATGCTATCAAACAATTGTTGATACTATATTTTCACTTTGACCTAAACAGATGGGTCTGTCACACTGGTCTCTACTGGTTATAGTTTAGGTCGGCAAATCAGTTGAAGGGCATTGACTATTTGACAATTATTTGACGATATATTATCATCGATATACCTGAAGCTTAAGAAAGACTTCTTGGCCAAATTCCCTTGTTTTGTTTTTTTGCAATTTGAGCAGAAATTCCGAGTCATTATGCATAACGAAACGTCAGTTGGGAGGGTAACACAACTGGGGCACATGGGGATACCTACCTCCTGAATATCTTACCCCTACATTTCACACAGATAGTATCATTTAGGAAGTCAGGCATTTCAAATATTGTATTCTCAGTAAACTCAGTAAATTTGTTTTCATTTTTGACAAATTGTCCCGAACCATTGAAGGTGGTGTATCTCTTATGGTCACACCGTTTAGTGACAAGTGCCCAAAGACATTCAAAGCCCGCCGGTGTGCCGCCAGCAACATGTTACATGTTGTATAGCAATGGAACTGGAACGATAACCTCAATTACACAGACACGTCTCACAGGCACGGCTCACAACGACACGACCTAGACTGGATATGAGCGCAGGACTGGGGAGTTCCCCTTTAAGACATATATAACAGAAATTGGCATCCAAATGTTTATAATCGGCTATATGGCGAGGGAAGTGTTAATGGGCTATAGGGCGAGGGAAGGGTTAATGAATCATTTTTTTGTATAATAAGATACAGCGAAAACTGAAAAACATATCTGTATGGGGACACACTAAATATAGTGACACATGGAAGTAAATATGACTTCTCTGGGGGAAATGTTTAATTTTAATTTATTTGAGGAATCTCCTGTCAGTAACATTGCCGTTTCCTTCACATGTACTAATCACATGTACTAACCACGAGTGGGTTAATATCCCGTTATATCAGGGCGGACTGTAAATAATCGAGTGTGGTGAGGTGAAATGGTGTTTCACGTCGCGTACAAGATTATTGCACTTGTATAGCGACGTTCATGAACGTGTGTGTGTGCGTGTGGCTGCTTGTGCTAGTCCGGACTGATGCTGATGTTATAGTGCTAGCTAGCACACTGAGATACCATGCCTCAGTTTAACATGAATACCCCACTCAGACACAGTATACTGACTCCGAGCCAACCAGTCCTTGTTTTAGCCCCTTAATGCCGAGCGCCAGACAGGGTAACAACAAGTACCATCTTTTAACGTCTTTTGGCATCACTCGGCGGGGATCGAACCCCGGGCGGACGCTCTACCTCTAGACCACGGAGGCTGTCTAATCCAGTCCAGTGCCCACTTGCACAAAGCGATCTAAGGGCTAAGATGATCGTAACTCCCATACTTTAATATAGGTTTACAATAGTCGTAGAGCTAAGATCGCTTTGTGCAAGTGGGCCCAAGTGGTTGAAACTATGAGAAACGAACCCAGTCATCGGGATCCGAAGGAATACAATCAGCCAAGTCCAAGACCTTGACCATTACCCAAACACCATTGCGATGACCACGGAATACTGAGGACCTAGGCAGACCCGGATATTATGGGTGTGTTTGGTGCTGCAGGCAGAATGCGTCGCCTTACTGGCCCATGAGTAGAATATTTCTATTGTTTAAAACATCCAGTTTTCTTAACACACAAGATGATTACAAAAGCGATATTTGGTATGAAATCAGCATTAACAAAGACGGTTTTTTAAGTTTCATTTAAGCAAAGAATTTCATAGCGAATACATATTTCATGGACGGAATAAATGTGTGCTCATGGTGACCCAAACACTCGCCAGGTGGTCGACACAATTGGCATAAATTGACCACATGTCTTTTGGGTGTGTCGGTGGCAATTTTTCCAACTCCGTGATGTATTTCCAGATCAACACTTTGGCAATTTACATACTGTTTCAGCCTTCAAAGTCATTATGAACTATATAATTTAAACCCCGGGGAGATATGAAGTCCAGATGGCCGGTGTTCCATTCTTCCCTTGGGTCTTCGTAATTTTGTATAGATTGATGGGTTTCTTCGAAGTAGAGTCATTTTTTAAAAATAAATCGCTTTCACAAGAACTGCTTGTGCTAAAGAATATGCCCTTTAATTGTATTTATGGAGTTTTAAAGCCGATTTCTATACTTTAATCCCTTGATGGAGCGTCTCGGTGACTAATAACGGCAGGCTTGTTTTACTGCCTCCATTCATCGAGGTGCTCACACTGTGGTCTGTCTTTATGGACGTGGTATTTAAATTGTCTCACGTTACAATGTACTTCAACCCCCTCGTCTATATCTTAACCCCTTATGACTTATCCTAGTGATACTGTAAAGACGATATGATTGCCCCTCTCGATATGATGTGAGTAATAGTGTACCACTTTCCACAAAGCTGGAGTTCCCAAGATCCTGCCGACTCCATAACCCAGTGTTTCGAATCTTTATGATATTGACAACAATGGAATGAAGATATGATACGCTGGATAATCGACTTTTGGTGCTGGGCGATGAGATAAATTGTACAGCACACCTTTGACATGTTAAGGCTAGGAGGTACCACGACCCGCTGTCCTAAAGTATTTTTTAAATTAGATTTCATTAATAAAAATCGTTTTGCGTCGAAGTCACCTGCAGTCAGTGGTAATCTGTGTTCACTTTCATCAAACCATTTTGTTTTCAATAGTGCGTTTTAAACATACTTATTCCCAAAATAAATTTGAAACTGGATTGGCAAACAAGCCGCAGGCTTATTTTAACGCCTCACCAGAAAACATAATATTATGATCAATTATAACGTGGTGATTTGGGTATGTATTACAAAAAATATGTTCTTATATCAACATTTAGGCGTTTCAAATCAATAATGCGGGCATATATTTTCTTTGGAGAACACGAAAAGGTGTTGCTGCAGAAATATAACAGGGCCTTATTTCTCAAGAAATTGCCACCAATGTCATTATAATTGCATGCAACGAATGTGTGTATGTAGACGTTTAAAATTTATTTGAATCGGGGAGATTAAGTCACGAGTATGCGGTAATGTTGTTTTACGTCGCACATATCACTGTTCCCTCTACGTCACACCGGCTTGTAAATAATCAAGTCTGGGTCAAGCAAACCAGTGACAGATAGCATGAACACCTATCCTCGCCATCGGGTTAAGCTGACACACAATCAGCCACGTCATAAAAACAGAATCATATCTGGTCCCTACGATGACAACATAAGGGGGACTATACATACAGACTCCCTGATAACATGGACTCACAACACAGTTAACATTTACACTTAGTTTCGCAATTCGACAACAATCTATGCAATACGTATTCATTTATTTTAAAATAATCGCCCTAGAGACGTATTTATGTAAATGAAAGGTTACCAAATAAATAAAAAATGCTTTTAAATTAGTTAAAAGGTTTTTACTTTACTGGCTAAATAATTAAATATTACGCTGGAATCGAATGTCCTCAGCGAACGAAATAACCCAAAGAGGGATAGGCGTCATTGATCATCTCACCTGATCCGGGTGCCTGGCATTCTCTGCTGATAAGAATCTAATTAAGATTTAATCGGGTGATAACGAAAGGCCCTTTAAATTTTGAAACACCAAACAACCACTAAGCAATTCAGCATTTTCCTGTGATGTCCTTCTTAAGAAAATCTTAAACATTACAGAACAATCTAGGCAGCAATTTCTTAAACAAAGCATCTCACGTAAATTGCTACAAAATCCCGATTACCTGGGAGTAGAATTAACCAATCGATCTTCATATAAAAAGGTAGGGCAGCACACACGCACCTCCCATGGCTTGTACTTCCGATATGCGAGTCCAGGAATAGCTGTTAAGAGTTCAGGACGAACATTTGAATCAAGTATTGGAAATTGAAGATCTATTGGTAAAAGTATGGCTGACTCAGTTTTATCAAAATGACTAATTTGTTTAGGACAAATATGGCACATCGGACTCAAAATATATGACCTATTCGTCCTGTAGCAAATGGCAAAAATGTACATTATAATATTGTTGATATATGCTAATGTCATATTTGAAGCGAATTTTGTAATCTATTTCCAAGCATTTTATGAGAAATAAAAGTATTGATACCGATAGTATAATGAACATGCTATTCGTATATGAAAAAGTAAAAACACCATTAACATCAATATCGTTGAGTATTTCGTTGTTAAGCACATTGATTCGCGTGAATAAAAATGTCGATTGTGAATCTAGTGTTCGTCAATCCTGCACCTGGTATAGATGTCACATGAATGTCATTTACAGAATCAATATAATATGTTTTTCAATTGAACTCTAAATAAACCAGAGATAAATGTCAGTAAAATGCCACGAATAAATGCACAGGTGAGTTCATTGATGATGTAAGGTATACAAACAGGTTTATACACTATGGAAATACTCGGTTAATTAGGGCAGTTCACTCGGTACGTCTGATGTTGACAGATGACAAGTGCTTTTACTACCTGTGTCTTCCACAATTTGCATTTCCTTGTCGATCGCTTCCCTCCCCGTAAGGTAACAAGGTTGCTTGGCACTGGTATCGACTGTTGTCGTCAACCCACAATGCACCGCGGTGACCCGACTTGCCACACGACCAACTCTCACACTGTCGTGCTTCGGTACGCAAACATCTCATCACCGTGGCCGTTCGGTGCAGCATTTCAGTTAAACGCCTCGTTATAACGCTTAATGAGTATACATTGATGTCATGTCTTTAAATTCAGTATAACACGAAAATGAACAACTTGATCACATTTTCATATTTAATATTTGTATTTTAACAATATATATAGCTGGTAACTATGAACGAAGGAATATTAAAGAGGCTTTTTATTACAGTGTCGCCTCGTTATAGCCTTTTAAAAAGATTTATAAATGTGAAAATTTGACATGTACGCTCATTTCGACGTATTATCTTACCATCACTACAGATACGTAGATTAAGCTTTGAAATATATTATCAGTAAGTGTCACTCTCCTTCCTCCGCATCTAATTAATCAATTACATGCCACAGCTGATCACGTGTGATGGATATATCATAATCGGTACGTTAGCGCACGATCTGCATGCTTGTCAGTGCCCCTGCATTCAGTGACAGCGCGCGCACACCGATACACGCACTTGGTGCTGCTCGTGCACGTTCCAGTGGATACCAATATATTGCGTGCAAAAGTTGCATGCATTGAGCAGAAAGGATGACCAGTAATGTTTGATGGTGGGTATTTTGCGTTCCAACATGGGACTGGTCTTGAGAACTGTGATGGTAGATAAGCTGTTTATTTAAGGTTGCAGGTAGAGTTTTATAAAGGCATTTGTTCAATTTAAATGTTTGTTTTAAATTTTCAAGTGACAAACAAACTGTTTCATATAGTGTAGATGTGTATTTAGATGTGTTGAAAATGTGTGAAAAGTAAAGAGGGAAACTTCTCAAGGTTTCGTCATAACTTGTGCTCTTCCTTTGCAAATATTTAGATTTATTTCGAAAAAAACATTACTTCGCTGTCAAGTGTTACCCGTGAAAAATCATACTCCTGCCTACTAATGCAGGCCCAGAGTAATGTGAAATATATTCCGACTCCGACCAGACGTAACCTAGACGATGAAATATATTATGAAAAGGTTAAATTGCCCATTGAGGTTTTCGCTGGTTGATATAAAAGTGGAACGACACAAGAATATGTAAATCTAATCATCAATACTAGATTGTGTTGATTTTTTTAATTGTGCATGTTCGTGGGCTTATACAAGTATCGTGAAAATTGTGATATTAATAGCTAAAACTACTGATTTAATCATTTCTATGAGGTTTAAAATACCATTTGAACGCTATTTTATTATTAAAAACTAGAAGTGAATGCATTTTAAATATGTTTAAACATGATGACGTTACCCATAACATAATGCAATTGGTCATTTAGATTGCGAGCATTAATTATCAAAAGTGAAAATACCAGTACATTAAAATATACTGCCTATTTGGGTATTATAATTATGTAGGTATAAAAAAAATAAGTTCAAGTAATTTGTATAAAATAACTAACATTTAAAAGAAAACTGAAATTTAACACACTATTATTCATATTTGCAGTATTTCACGTATGGAAACACCATTTGACTCGTTCTTTAGCATAAAACACTTACAGGAATATCACAACTTATTAATTTTAATCATTTTCCTGTATCGTGGTTGGTCTTCACATTCCCAACACGTAATCCAAATGTATATAATATTCAAAGAAAATGTATTGCCGGTTTCATTACGTACATAAATTCTGTAAATTCAAACTTTTCGACCCCAGTGAATAATCAGTCACGATTATAATATCTGCCGAAACAGGTTCCACTTGACGTGATAGAAAGTTAAAATAACTAAGCAAAATAGTTACCAAAATATATCCTACAGAGACATACACATTGTTAGATCTATTATTTCGTCACATAACGCAAGATAAACGGTACGTGAATTATTTTCTATGCATAACACTTTGGTTTTTACTCTACATTCAATCTGCGTTGATTACAATTTCTTAATCTAATAGGTGTTAATTAGTTTGTTCCGACAACATGTTGTTGTGTCCGTCAAGGGAATTAGTCAAGAAGATTAGTAGAAAAAGTATTTATCCGACTCCTTACATCTTAAGTATACGACTGGCCTGCACCCACTAACCTAAATACCTGTGGTTTAATCTCAAACAACTTCCTACTTCAACACCAGCATCAGATCGTACTTCGTGCGTAAGGTCAATGTCCCCGGGAATCTTTATTTTTTTATTATTTATTCGATGAAAACGTTTGTCTGAGAAGTTCGATTTTCATCAGAAGTATTTGCGGTTATGCAGGGGAAGCTTTAAGGTACCAGTAAAGACTAACATCTAGTCTCTAAAATAAACATATCTTACAGAACAAAAACAGTTGTTAAATTGTCTTTATATAATAAAAAGGAGCCCAGAGACGCTCTTCATTTTCAGATACTGCATTAATCTAGACTTGCCAAACATTATAGACTTGCATTGGCTGTATTGGATATATTTGTATCAGGGTCTGTATGACTGACTAGAACTAGTACTAAATATAAAAATACATTATTCTTTGCGGTATAAGCAAACGTGTTCAGTTATATTTAGTGATTAACAAGAATGCTTCAGATTGCAAGGAACGCTATGATCGCGGGTTTCTGTCGGAGAAGTCTTCGACCCGCAACACTTCGGATTTTCCTCCTACACGAAGATGACGCGCCGTGATATAACTGGAATATTGTTCACAGCAAAGTGAGTGAGCTGGGTTTAACGCCGCTTTTAACAGTATTCCAGTCATATCACGGCGTGTCAGCTTAATGTAGGAGGAAAGCCCGAAGTGATGCAGGTCTCAGACGTTTACCACTTCGGTGAAACCCACGAGCACGGGTGTGGTGCTGACAAACCTAGAAACATAATCGGGGCGAACCGGGATTCGAACCCACAATCATAGGTTTCTGGCGTGTCCAAGGGACGCAACTATGCACAGCGAATCGCGGCGCCTTAGACGACTGGGCCACCCGTGCCCCCCACAGCAAAGTGAAAACCTCTCACTCAGATTGCCAGAGTCGGGGTAATTAACCCATGAAAAACCAGATACCACGAGCCTGACTTTTCGTTCCTTAAACCCTATCCCAGATATATTGTTATTCGCTAAGACTTGTGTTATTCCTGTTCTTTCATACGGACCTGCTAATACCCCTTTATACAGGTGGACCCCGACCCATGGCTTTTTCACAGGTTTTGTTTGTTTGTTTGTTGTTTAACGCCGCACGCAGCAATGTTACAGCTATATGACGGCGGTCTATAAATAATCGAGTCTGGACCAGACAATCCAGTGATTGACATCATGAGCATCGATCAACGCAATTGGGATACGATTACATGCATCAACCAAGTCAACAAGCCTGACCACCCGATCCGGTTAGTTGCCTTTTACGGCAAGTATGGGTTGCTGAAGATCTATACTAACCCGGATCTTCGCGGGTCCTTTTTCACAGGTAAGGGGTGACAGAACACATAAGTATTCAAATTTCCCTGAATCTCTGTTATTCGAACCCAGCACTTATGCCTACCATAAACAGTATCCATGTGTATTGGGTGGTTATAATTGTCGATAAATGTAACTAGGTCATGGATGGGTGACCACCACCTGACCAACAGTTGTGACCTGATACATTAGCGTCGACGTGTCCTGTAAAGACGCGGGTTTATCACCCAGAACAGCTTCCACGGGAGATATCTCTGGGAAATCAAGTGATATCTCCTCGATGTCATAAAATGAAATTGCATTGCAATGTTTTGCAAACAAATGATGTGGCCAAACAATTCGTTTATTGAGAGTAGGTCATCATCTGGGACCATTAACCTCAAAACCCAGAGTCCATGTTGTTGACCATGTGCCGACGTGTCACACCGTGACATCTGCTCACGTGCAGCAGGTGTCCCACGGTATATACCTTCACCAGCCGGCCATGTCAGCACCTGACACCACTGCCAACGTGTTGTGGGGATGGTCTCTGCTTTGTTGGATGTCAAATGTCACCAAGTCGTATTTATATCAAAGAAATCACTCATACATAACTTTCAGTTTCAATCCTTTCTAACAAAATCAATTTTGTATTCGCTATGTCTATTGAAACGGGAGTATTTCTAATCTAAGAAGGCTTATCTTTATGTTCTTAATTGGAATAAAAGTGAGAAAAAAACAGGAAAATGAATATGAAATGATCAGTATTAGAATGTATCGATTTATGTCAATATGTTTGAGTACTGGATACAGTTATTCTGTACACTGAGATGTTAAAGACTAAAATTTCGGAACAAATCTCTCTTTTGTTAAAAATACCATTTTCGAAAGGTAATCTGCAAACCACATCCTCAATGTATTTCAGGACGCCTGACATGAATACTCAGGAATATAGTGAGGTATTTGTGAGGGATTTATGGACAACTGGACCACGATAATATGGACAACAAGGCTGCAAACCTGTTTGTGTACTCAACATAAAAACATAAATCAGTGTATTCCCCGAAATGCACATTGGGATCAAAGGTCACTCTTCGAGTTCTTTTCAAACTACAGTACACCTCTAATGAGGAATGAGATTTCTCCCTATGATATGTTTTGATTATATTTACTTTACACAAACACTAGTACACTATATATCTACCTACACTATTACATTTAAATCTGACCCGTGAAAATCCGGGTTAGAATAGGTCTTCAGCAACCCATGCTTGCCGTAAGAGGCGACTATGCTTGTCGTAAAAGGCGACTAACGGGATCGGGTGGTCAGGCTCACTGACTCAGTTGATGCATGTCATCGTATCCCAATTGCGTGGATCGATGCTCATGATGTCAATCACTGGATTGTCTGGTCCAGACTCGATTATTTACAGGCCGCCGCCATATGGCTGGAACATTGCTGAGTGCAGCGTTAAACAACAAACAAACAAACAAACAAACAAACAAACATTTAAATATACAAAGACTAGTACACTTTATATCCATATCCCCCAACACTAATACACTTTAAATCTTCAAAGAAAATGAAGGGTTTTGAATGTTGTGATTCTAAACAAGCATTATATTATAGATAAGAACATATTTGGTATTATTGCTTTGAGTATAAATTCATTCAAACCATGTTTTGTTATTTTCGATGCTTTAATTAAATATAATTCCTACTCATAATATTCTTTGTCTTTCCAGGAAAACGGCCATGTGGGAAATACGTCTTGACACACAAAACGATATTGTTATGATGGCCAAAGGTTAAAAAAAATAGACAATGACCGTATAAAGTCGTTAATGTTATAGTGGCCTGTACTTAAAACCGCACCAACGGAGCGCATCGTCGGAGACGACCCGGTCGTACCAGTTCACCGCAATGCGTCCTTTACCACGGACCACCGACTACCGCAGTAGGCGGAGTAATACAGCCCATCTTTACAGACTTGTACAAAAGACACAAACATATGCATTTCTATAACAACATTTGGAAATCTGTTACTTAAATACTCGAGTGGAGTAGCTGCCAGTACCTGATCACTGGGGTAAGTCAAGGTTGTGTTCTACTTGCACTGCGGTTCAGTTAGTGCTCTGAACCGTTCAGACTGACTGGTTTTAGCTGTGTCGGCGAAGTGCAAACCGTGCACGAACGCCAGGACAATTGATTCTTGTGTACTTTTGTGAAGTGATTTCTGAAGTAGTTGGCTGCAATCTGTATTCAAGTTGATGTTAGGGACAATCTTGTTGCAGATTCTGTTCCGTCACGGCTGTGCGTTCTTACCGATTATCAAAATTAAATTTGAGTTTATCGGTGCAACCATCATTAGCTTGAGGTGGTTGGACTCTGTGGCCGGGACCGATTTCCTCCTGCCAATGAAACAACCCCCTGATGTGCTGGGAATGTTGGGCGCCCGATGCATGTGTTATTGATAGGTCATATATCACCCATCCTCGGTTAGGTTAGGTTAGGTTATTTGTTGTTTAACGCCGCACTCAGCAATATTCCAGCTATATGACGGCGGTCTATAAATAATAGAGTCTGGCCCAGACAATCCAGTGATTGACATCATGAGCGTCGACCCGCGCAATTGGTATCGATGACATGCATAAACCAAGTCAGCGAGGCTGACCACCCGATCCCGTTAGTAGCCTCATGCGACAAGCATAGTCGCCTTTTACGGCAAGCGTGGGTTGCTGAAGACCTATTCTACCCCTGATCTTCACGGATCTCCCATCCTCGGAGTTTTGTTGTTGCCGTTTCTAGTTTTCGATTATAACTCTTGTCTTCGATTGGAAAGTACATTCATCTCATTTACACCAACAATGACATATGAAATACGTCTGTTGACGCCTGTCCCCTCCTCGCTCACAAAATAGAAATAGACCCCACCCCACTGTCACCCGACCCAACCGGCTTTGAAACATGTTGACTGAACGTGTGTCATCGTACCCGCACGGCGTGAATCATTGCTTTTGCAGTCAACCCTTGTTCGCCTGGCTCAGGGTATGTTACAAGCCGTTGCCAAGTGACTGGAATACTGCTGACTGCGCAAATATTTACAGTTCGCCCTGATATAACTCGAAACTTGTTGACCGCGGCATAAAACAACTTTCACTCACTCATCCCTCGTGCCAGTGAGATGCCACATTGGATTTTGTGTAAAACAGTAAACCAACATAATGCTCAATAGTATCCGCCACCACTGATCTGTTCGCCATGAATTAGCTATAATGGGGTGTTTTTAAATGACAACCATGACGTCCATTCAGTGCAGATTCCGATCAGGGATTATTTCTCTGCGGTGAAACAGTGCGTTTTCATCTCGTGACTGCATTGCTGATATTTCATCTAATAATCATTTCACCCGATTGGAATTATAGATTTGATGTTAAAAATAAATGCATGAACACCTCTGATTACGGTTTAAAAGTTTTGTAATTAAATTATAAAGAAAAAAACGGTGAAAGCGTTTGCATATGGACGTTGCTTCACCGCTGGAGCTTGAACACAGCTCACAATGGGACTCAGCCATGTGGATCTGGTGCGGTGGTACGTTCCACTCTGCGGTGCAGACGAGGTTCAACGATTACAGGCAAAGTGCATTGCGTCATACTCCCGGCTGCACTGGCTGTGCTGCACTGTGCAACCACGTGCACCGACACGCCATCCTGGCATTCAATGATCATGGCGCTGTCGGCTGCTGATGGCTGTATTGAGAAGAATGATGCGACTTCGCCTAGGACCATCTGTTTTGGTGGAATCTGAAGACGGCTCTCATCGATTTAAAGATTCGTTAATATTTATAATACAAATTCAAACGGAAACCTTTTTTTTGTTAATATTGCGAATACCTTTGTTCGAAAGTTTCTTAGTCTACGGGTGTATTTTGAAGCATTGTGTAACGGCCAATGTGCCATGGCAATCGAGAACATCCACGTGTTGTTAGTTCGTAATGGTGGTCAGGTTTGGTCATCCAATGAGAGTTAGTCCTATTTGCCTAACGATTTGGGAGAATAATTCTCTATGGTCATCGCGTGAGAACAGTTGTGGCTAATTTATTATTGACAGGATGGTCAGGCGTTTCCACGTGTCAAACAACGGCCACGACAGCCTCTGGAATCACAGTGAACACGTGTCAAACAACAGCCACGACAGCCTCTGGAATCACAGTGAACACGTGTCAAACAACGGCCACGACGGCCTCTGGAATCACAGTTAACACGTGTCAAACAACGGCCACGACAGCCTCTGGAATCACAGTGAACACGTGTCAAACAACGGCAATGACAGCCTCTGGAATCACAGTGAACACGTGTCAAGACTTCTTTCAGTGGCATTTAGAAGTTGGTGTGATGAAGTAAGACGAGTTCTATGGATGAACAACTTCTTTATTACAATTAGTGCGACGTGTCGGTGTAGATCGGTGTAGCATGTGCTGGATAAAGGTGTTAGGATCTACACCGAAACGTCGCACTAATTGTAATAAAGAAGTTGTTCATCCATAGAACTCGTCTTGCTTCACGTGTCAAGACGCTTAGGAAATCGTTCTGAAGGATGAAGATTGACCATCGGTACCAATAACACGTGAATGCGGCTAGTCATGGTTACAAATAACACGTGAGTGCTGCTAGTCATGGTTACAAATAACACGTGATTGGGCTAGCAATGGTTACAATAACACGTGAGTGCGGCTAGTCATGGCTACAAATAACACGTGATTGGGCTAGCAATGGTTACAATAACACGTGAGTGCGGCTAGTCATGGTTACAAATAACACGTGTATGCGGCTAGTCATAGTTGCCAACAACGAGTGAGTGCGGCTAGTCATGGTTACGATAACGCGTGAGTGCGGCTAGTCATGGTTACAAATAACATGTGAGTGCGGCTAGTCATGGTTACAAATAACATGTGAGTGCGGCTAGTCATGGTTACAAATAACATGTGATTGCGGCTAGTCATGGTTACCAATATCACGTGTATGCGGCTAGTCATAGTTGCCAACAACGAGTGAGTGCGGCTAGCAATTGTTACGATAACACATGAGTGCGGCTAGTCATGGCTACAAATAACACGTGTATGCGGCTAGTTATAGTTGCCAACAACGAGTGAGTGCGGCTAGCAATGGTTACGATAACACGTGAATGTGGCTAGTCATGGTTCCGATAACACGTGAGTGCGGCTAGCAATGGTTACGATAACACGTTAGTGCGGCTAGTCATGGTTACAAATAACATGTGAGTGCGGCTAGTCATGGTTACAAATAACATGTGAGTGCGGCTAGTCATTGTTACAAATAACATGTGAGTGCGGCTAGTCATTGTTACAAATAATATGTAAGTGCGGCTAGTCATGGTTACAAATAACATGTGAGTGCGGCTAGTCATGGTTACAAATAACATGTGAGTGCGGCTAGTCATTGTTACAAATAACATGTGAGTGCGGCTAGTCATGGTTACGATAACACGTGAGAGGTCAGTCGGGGTTACCTTATGAAGGTGGTTGATCAAGATTATCTAAAAACAGCCATCTAGGGGGCTTACATGCATAAACGTTTTCATAATGAGCTACATCATCTAACCCCATATAGACCAGCACCCAGTCTGTCGGAGCCGCAACCACCTGGCACAGTGAGCACGTCACCTTATTGGCGTTACAAAGACTCGTCCCCAACCAGTGTGCCCGTGACTGTCCTGCTGGAGTTGGAGAATGGGCCGTAATCAGCAACGGAGCGAGATTCGGGGAGAATGCCGTTCACGGAGTACACATTCATTACATCCCAACCTAATCTTTGTCTGAGTGCACTGATGCATCACGGGTAGGTTATGTCCTCAGATATCGACTGGCTAATTGTGGGAGGCAGTAGGTGCTCCGTGCGTCATCCAAGAACGAAGAAAACAGATTTTTCGCAATCTTATTCAAGTGATCAGTTTATTAGGCTGAACACGATTTCGCTTATTGCTATTCATAACGGTGCACAAAGGCAGGAGTGAAAGTGGTTTTAATATTTATAATAATGATAATTGATACAGTGCGTGGTTAGTGCTGGGCGGGGGAGCGAGATCACTGTACGTATTGAAACAAGAAGGGTTAAAGTGCACTCCCTTGTAGTACGCCACCCATATCGTGAGACTCGCTGTCTACACTATTGTTAACGTACTGACACGCCTATTAAAACAGTTGAAATAACCATCGGTAACTTTAGTGAGTGAGTGAGTGAGTGTTGTTTAACGTTTCCCGTTTGGATGACACCCACAAACAAGGGCATGGTGCAGACAGGCCAAGGATCATGTTCAAGGCGAATCTTGGATTCAAACCCGCGACAAGCGGATCCAGCCATGGATAACAGATGCAACTCGGGAATGTTAGCGTTACAACAGACTATGTCAGGGCCAATCATTATACACTGAAATTTAAAGATGTTGTCGTTTTGTTTGTTTGTTTGTTTGTTTGTTGTTTAACGCTGCACTCAGCAATGTTACAGCTATATGACGGCGGTCCGTAAATAATCGAGTCTGGACCAGACAATGCAGTGATTGACATCATGATCATCGATCCACGCAATTGGGATCGATGACATGCATCAACCAAGTCAGCGAGCCTGACCACCCGATCCCGTTAGTCGCCTTTTTCGACAAGCATGGGTTGCTGAAGACCTATTCTACCCCGGATCTTCACGGGTCGATGTTGTCGTTATCAATTATGATTGTTGATTTGATTTAGATAGGCAGATATATATTAAGAGTGAGTATGCGGGGGGTAAGGGGGCTTTAGGAAAGACCTCTACACACTGAACCGTGGGAATTGAACCCAGACTTTAGGCGTGACGAGCGTACGCTTTACCCACTAGCCTACGCAATCGCAATAGATAATATAATACAATATACACACTTGTCCTTTCATAAGACAATGTAAGACGATTATTAAGCAAATTATATCATATGGCAGGTAATATAACTGATATTCTTAACCCAATCACAGTCCTATCCAATATTCAACCACAGAATGGACAATGCATTCTTCTTTTACCTAATTAGTTGCCCAGTGTTATGTAGTCTGCTTATAATCAAGTGACACATTTCTTCTATAATGGACAGTAATCGGTTTGTGTGCAATAGACTGACAGAATGTCGGCGACCTTTCAGAACTAGGTCAACTGCTATCGGGTATGTAGGTCAATGCTGAGGCACTATCCATTAATATCCCGGGGGACGGTAACTGGGTCAACTACAAGCACGATTTCTTCTGGCTGGTCAGTGTAAAAGGGTCACTTGATTCACAATCAAATGTCCGAATCTAGGCTATCAATAGTTTCCAATACCCATTTATCTCTTCGGCGATAAATAAATAGGTCAAGTCGACCTGTTTTAGGATCCATTGACGTTGTGCCGGAATGTTTTCTCTTTTCTGTGTCGCCGAGTAGATCAGATCAATATATACAGTAGCACATTAAGGAAGTGGGTTTTGTCGAGAAAGGCACAGATTTGTTCTCGTAAATTAAGACTGACACCGACAATTGCGCAGCGAGTTCTCAACACGTCAACACGGTGATATAGTAATGGAGGCATATAACGGACTTCTGCGTGTTTATATATAACGAGGTTGGTGAGGTGAAATGGGGTTTAGTGAGTGAGTGAGTGTGTATGGTTTTACGCCACTTTTAGCAATATTCAAGCAATATCACGGCGGGGGACACCAGAAATGGGCTTCACACATCGAACCCGGGTCTTCGGCGTGACGAGCGAACGCTTTAACCACTAGGCTACCCGATCGCGAAATGGGGTTTAAAGTGGGCTCAATATATAGTTACTCTCATATAGTGACATGCATGCACGGGTGTGTGTGGTTGCTGCTTGTACTAGTCTGGACCAAAACTTTTTTTTATAATTGTGCCCACTGATATAGTGAGTAAGTATTGTTTTGCGCGGCTTTTAGCAACATTCAAGCAATATCACGACGGGGGACACCAGAGATGAGCTTCACACATTGTAGCCATGTCGGGAATCGAACCCGGGTCTTCGGCGTGACGAGCGAACTCTTTAACCACTAGGCTACCCGACCGCCCCTCCGTGGACCAGACCGTGGACCAGACTCGATTATTTACAGACCGCCGTCATATAGCTGGAATATTGCTGAGTGCGGCATTAAACAACAAACAAACATATTATGATGAGTGTAATGTGCTGAAGGAGATAAAACCAGTTTTAATATCTGCGCACATATAATGCATGAGTAGGTCAAAGCGTGAGGACAGACACATGGGAACTGGGCAGTGGCGCCGCAATGATCTGTACGTAGTTGCGTTCAGGATCCTTGTTCGTGGGTTCGACTCGATGCTCATGATATCAACCACTGGATTGTCTGGTCCGGACTCGATTATTTTACAGACCGCCGTCATATATCTGGAATTTTGCTGAGTGCGGCGTTTAACAACAAACAAATCATGGGTTCGAATCCAAGATTCGCTTCATAACTGTGTACGTACCAACCGGCGGTTTCGGTTTGGATATATACATGTATATGACGAAACCATTCAACACATGAATTATTTCTGTCGCATGTTTTTTGTTCAAGTATTCAGTTATAGCTGGAATATGATTGACTTAAAACAGCATTCACTCTTTGTTACTGCTTGACCCATGTCACTCGACACTTATACGTTTGAGAACATTTAAATTATACGATCAAGGCAAACTGTCAGTGACAGAGTCTGGTTTTGTTTTTCATTATCCCAACTGCATCATAGGGGTGACACCAAGAACTGGCTTCACATGCTGTACCCAGTGGCAATCGAACCCAGAGATTCGGCGTGACGAGCGAACGCTTTGACCAGAAGACTACCTTCTCACCAGCGGGGAGCTGTGGGTTGGAAAGTCGAAAGAAGTATATTGTTATAGTAATGAGAAATTTGAAGCAACAATTCCACGATAACCTGACATCGTGTTTGACATGCACTGTATGGTTCCTAGAGAGTATACGAGGTTGCGTGGACACAACGTCTCGCACTGAGCCCCCTGCAAGATTTATCGAAGAGGATAACTCGTATTGATTCGACTTCACTATGTTAGGCAAGACATACTGGCAAACTATATGCGAGTCAACTTGTACTATATACGACTATGACCGGGATGGAGGGGAAGTGAAATGGGGTTTAACGTCGCGTCCAAGATTATTGCACTTATATAGCTACGTGCCTGCACGTGCATGTGTGTACTGATGCCCATTTATAGTGCTAGCCCACTGAGATACCATGCCACACTTTAACATGGATACCCCACTCAGACTCAGGATACTGACCCCGAGCCGCCCAGTCCTTGTTTTAGCCCCTTAATGCCGAGCGCCAGACAGGGTAACAACAAGTACCATATTTTAACGTCTTTTGGTATGACGCGGCCGGGGATCGAACCCCGGACCTTCCGCTCTCCGGGCGGACGCTCTACCACAAGACCACGGAGGCGGTGACCGCAATGGAAATATTTAGAGTCTTTGGACATGTTTTTTTGTTTGTTGTTGTTTAATGTCGCACTCAGCAATATTCCAGCTATATGACTCGTGTCTGGACCAGACAGTCCAGTGAATGACACCATGAACATCGATCCACAGAATTAGGATACGATGACATGCATCAACCCGATCCCGTTAGTCGCCTCTTACGACAAGCATAGTCGCCTCTTACGGCAGGCATGGGTTGCTGAAGAACTATTCTACCCCAGATCGGGTGCTTTGCACATGCATACAGATCTGTCTCTGTGTTGTTTCATAACACAGAGGATTGTGTGTTGGACTGGATACACGCGTGAGAACTGCTGACTCTTTGTGATACTGTCTTCTTTCGTGGTACTGTCGGCACTCGTCATTTAAGTGTTTACTCATATCATACATATAGCTGAATGCACGTGTTTTGTTTACCCATATCATACCCACATGCACGTGTTAACCAACATCATATCCACATGCACGTGTTAATCCATATCATACCCACATGCACGTGTTAATCCATATCATACCCACATGCACGTGTTAATCCATATCATATCCACATGCACGTGTTAACCCACATCATATTCACATGCACGTGTTAACCAACATCATATCCACATGCACGTGTTAATCCATATACCCACATGCACGTGTTAACCCACATCATATCCACATGCACGTGTTAATCCATATCATACCCACATGCACGTGTCTCCACTTGACGTAAGTGTATCTTTAAACAGTGATTCATGATGGGATCCCCAACTGACAGTTGGACGAACGCGCAACATTAATGACGGTCTCTGACAGAACGACACTTCAATGAGCTTCAAATGTCATTGCCCTTCTCATTTCTGGGCCACTATGATTACATATATGTCTCTGAATTTCTTAATCTCAAACTGTATTATAACCATGTTAATAATTATATATATAAGACTACGGAACTCAAGTTCGCACTGGAAAGGTCATACATCTATCATTATCAACATTATTTGTTATATTAAGCAATATTGATATTATATTAAGTAATATTTATTATGAAGAATAATATCACATGTATACAATGTATATGACATTGCGGTTATGCGAGCTGGTAGTGTAATTAATCAAGTCTAATAGACGTCCTCGTGATGTCGGGTTAGAGAAGGGTCCCTGTGTATCTGGCTTGTAGACGGGATCGACTTAAATGGGGATCTGGTGGTCGGGCAATGTGACTCGGCAGTCTCAGTGATGTTTTTAGGTCGTCGAGATAAGATTTGAATATTGCTGACTGTGGCGTAAAATACCATACACTCAGTCACTTACTGAGTTTGATATGTGTCATTAGCGATGCATGTCTGTCGAATCAGTGAGAGTATAACAGTATATGTGTCATTAGCGATGCATGTCTGTCGAGTCAGTGAGAGTATGACAGTATATGTGTCATTAGCCATGCATGTCTGTCGAATCAGTGAGAGTATGACAGTATATGTGTCATTAGCCATGCATGTCTGTCGAGTCAGTGAGAGTATGACAGTATATGTGTCATTAGCCATGCATGTCTGTCGAATCAGTGAGAGTATGACAGTATATGTGTCATTAGCCATGCATGTCTGTCGAGTCAGTGAGAGTATGACAGTATATGTGTCATTAGCCATGCATGTCTGTCGAGTCAGTGAGAGTATGACAGTATATGTGTCATTAGCCATGCATGTCTGTCGAGTCAGTGAGAGTATGACAGTATATGTGTCATTAGCCATGCATGTCTGTCGAGTCAGTGAGAGTATGACAGTATATGTGTCATTAGCCATGCATGTCTGTCGAGTCAGTGAGAGTATGACAGTATATGTGTCATTAGCCATGCATGTCTGTCGAGTCAGTGAGAGTATGACAGTATATGTGTCATTAGCCATGCATGTCTGTCGAGTCAGTGAGAGTATGACAGTATATGTGTCATTAGCCATGCATGTCTGTCGAATCAATGAGAGTATGACAGTATATGTGTCATTAGCCATGCATGTCTGTCGAGTCAGTGAGAGTATGACAGTATATGTGTCATTAGCCATGCATGTCTGTCGAATCAATGAGAGTATGACAGTATATGTGTCATTAGCCATGCATGTCTGTCGAGTCAGTGAGAGTATGACAGTATATGTGTCATTAGCCATGCATGTCTGTCGAGTCAGTGAGAGTATGACAGTATATGTGTCATTAGCCATGCATGTCTGTCGAGTCAGTGAGAGTATGACAGTATATGTGTCATTAGCCATGCATGTCTGTCGAGTCAGTGAGAGTATGACAGTATATGTGTCATTAGCCATGCATGTCTGTCGAATCAATGAGAGTATGACAGTATATGTGTCATTAGCCATGCATGTCTGTCGAGTCAGTGAGAGTATGACAGTATATGTGTCATTAGCCATGCATGTCTGTCGAATCAATGAGAGTATGACAGTATATGTGTCATTAGCCATGCATGTCTGTCGAGTCAGTGAGAGTATGACAGTATATGTGTCATTAGCCATACATGTCTGTCGAGTCAGTGAGAGTATGACAGTATATGTGTCATTAGCCATGCATGTCTGTCGAGTCAGTGAGAGTATGACAGTATATGTGTCATTAGCCATGCATGTCTGTCGAGTCAGTGAGAGTATGACAGTATATGTGTCATTAGCGATGCATGTCTGTCGAGTCAGTTATATGTGTCATTAGCCATGCATGTCTGTCGAGTCAGTGAGAGTATGACAGTATATGTGTCATTAGCCATGCATGGCTGTCGAGTCAGTGAGAGTATGACAGTATATGTGTCATTAGCCATGCATGTCTGTCGAATCAGTGAGAGTATGACAGTATATGTGTCATTAGCCATGCATGTCTGTCGAGTCAGTGAGAGTATGACAGTATATGTGTCATTAGCCATGCATGTCTGTCGAGTCAGTGAGAGTATGACAGTATATGTGTCATTAGCCATGCATGTCTGTCGAGTCAGTGAGAGTATGACAGTATATGTGTCATTAGCCATGCATGTCTGTCGAGTCAGTGAGAGTATGACAGTATATGTGTGCTGATTAAAGGAAGTCGTCGAGTGATACACAGTGGCTGGAAGACATACAGTATCATGTGACCTAAACATGCCTCTGCACGGCATTAAGGTCTTGTGGATGGGAGACCGATATATACCACTCGACGTTTAATCGGGTTGTATTATATGTGTCATCTGTCTGATTGGCTTTGGAGATGGTGTCATACAGATAGTATCTCATTTTGCCTAGTGACTGACGCATGTTCAGTTTCATTTAAAGTTAGACCCGTGAAGATTCGGGGTAGAATTGGCCTTCAGTAACCCATGCTTGCTGTGAAAGGCGACTATGCTTGTCGTAAGAGGCGACTAACGGGATCGGGTGGTCAGGCTCGCAGTCTTGGTTGATGCATGTCATCGTATCCCAATTGCTTTGATCGATGCTCATAATGTCAATCACTGGATGGTCTGGTCCACAGTCGAGTATTTACAGACCGACGTCACATAGCTGGAATATTTCGGAAAAGTGCGGCGTTAAACAACAAACAAACATAAAAAAAAACATTTAAAGTTAGTAAAAGTAAGCAGACAATTCACTGCTGCCCTCTATATAATAGTTACATAACTGTAACAAATAACCCAATGTCTCTCTCAAGTGTTGAGTTCTATATGTATATCGAATACTATACAAATTTTTGTGGAATTAGGCAGCGCTTGGAATGAACACTCGATGACTACCTTCACTATAAAGACGTTATAATGCTTTGACTGGCAGCTTGTTTGGCTACTGAAATTATTTGTTTGTTTGTTGTTTAACGCCGCACTCAGCAATATTCCAGCTGCGCATCGACCCACGCAATTGGGATACGATGACATGCATCAACCAGGTCAGCGAGTCTGACCACCCGATCCCGTTAGTCACCTCTTACGACAAACATATTCGCCTTTTACGACAAGCATTCTACCCCGAATCTTCACAGGTCTACTGAAATAACGGTACACTGGTTGGTGTCAGACGTTGCTCTGGCGCCGTGCATGTTCGTGACGTTCACGAAGCCTCCAGGGAAGTGTAGATTTTTAAGTTCCAAAGAATGTGAGTGTATGAGTTGGGTGTTAACACCGCTTTGAGCGGCATTTCAGTTATCAGAGGAATCTATTAGAACCAGTGACTTTAGTGAAGTATAAATACAGAGTCCTACATTCCTGTTTATTATGATACGTCCTCGATGCAAAAGGTCTTTTGTTTATTTAATAAATTATTATAGACATAATGTCCGTGACAAACAGGTATCGCTAGATTCTTCATATAGGAATGTTTTTTAACTTTAACACATCAAAAGCAAAGCTAACTAGTGAAAACCAAACTTATTCAGAAAAGGGGACATGGACTTCGGTAGAATAAAATCACATCCAATCAAATTTGACGCACACAAACACACACGCGCGCATTTCTCATAATTTTAGAGAGAAAAAATACTACCTTTTAAAAAAATGAACTTTTTTGAATGAATTGTCATCTGCAAAATTTGTCATCTATCCTGGAAGACACTGAGTGAATTATGTTTTATACCGCTTTGAACAGTATTTCAGTTTGATCACGGAGTGTCAGCTTGATGTGGGAGGAGAGTCAGAAGCGTTGCAGGTATAAGACATTTATACCACTGGTGACACGGTATTAACCCCAAAAAACACACCAACATATAGTCTAAGAAATCATTTACAATACATTTCTCTCTAAAAAAATGAAAAAATGTCCATCCGTCCATCCATCCACCCCCCCCCCCCCCCCCCCCCCCCCCACACACACACACACACACATACATACATACATACATACATACATACATCCATACATCCATCCATACATCCATACATCCATACATCAATACATACATATAATGACTTACTTTTGTAGAATCTAGATTGGTTTTGGTTTCATAAAATACATATATTCCACAGTCATGGTGCCGGACTAGGGTGAAATAAACACGAGTCGGTTACTAAATAGTGCAATGTACATTTTGTATCTAACAAGTTGACCAGCGATGAATCACGTCGGCTTGGACAAAGGAAATCGCCAAAGCCACGTGCACTGACCTGCCTGTGGCGATAATTGCCACTGATTATCCCTACTAATTCTATGTAATGCGTTTGGAATTGCAATAAGTCCTAAATATTCATGGAGGTACTTGATACCAGCACAAAGCCAACAGGGCCGGTTAACCAAGGGTCCTTATGAATGGCTGATTTTGTATTCAAGTATTCGGAGATGAATTAAATCAATTATTTGGAGAACTATAGTTTTACAAAGTTAGTATTTAAATTAAAACGAAAATACTCATGAGGGACAGCAAGGGTTATTATTATTTAAATGCCTTGTGTTGAAAATAAAACAGCCTTTAAAATTTACAGAATTATTAACAGAAATATGAAAAGGAATGAACGTTAAAATTTACATGTACATTCATCTCGTACATTGTCATCCCCGATATAACGTGCTCGCGCTGACAATATGTGTCTTATATCCCAAATATGGGCTATTCACTTTAAGAGAGAGAGAGAGAGAGAGAGAGAGAGAGAGAGAGAGAGAGAGAGAGAGAGAGAGAGAGAGAGAGAGAGAGAGAGAGAATTATCGAATTCATAACATGCATATAAATTGTATGATAAGCATTTCTCAGAAGTTGACGGATGGCACTGTATACACACAATTTATGCCTTGCTCTTATGGGGATCTACACCGAAGCGCCGCCTTAACGGTTAAAATAAATAAGTTGTCATCCATAAATTGTCTATATGCATTTAGTATCACATATTGTGACATGGGTTTTCATCTAGGGCTGTGGTGTACCAGATGTTTATTTACAGACAATGATCACTATGTCAATGTGACAACGTAATGACAGCTGACGTCAACGTGACGTACAAACTGATGATTGATTGACAGCTGTCAATCAACGATAAATGCATGATTTTGAAAATCATTTACTCAATGACATCATCCACGTGTTCTATTTCAAGCTCTTATTTATTCCGATAGTAACTGGCAATAAATGATATTTATGTGGTGCGATGTCGTTCATCGTGACGGAATTTATGACAAGCAGATGCTATTTATTGCAAATATATTAGTATGAATGACAATTTGATAGTCTAAATCTATAGCTGTCTCACAGTTTAGAGTTTTAATTTAAAGATAAATTCATTTAAAGTCCAATATTTCACTATTTCTGACAATAATTATTTACATAAACTCACATTATGGAAGTAGTAGGCCATAATGAGACATTTATATGAGGCGCGAACCCAAAACAAATATAAACATCGGTTTTTATCAACCATAATTTGGAGATTACTGTGGTCAATTATGTAATCAAACCACCCGCTAAAGTTACAACACAGTTCAGCATATGTATGTCGAAATGTACACAAGAGATCTGGATCTAGTATTGTTTTTGCCACAGCTCGTGCGGGAATATAAACACGTGACGCTCGTGCGTGTTGTGACAGCCATGACAGCCCATCACGTGTCACCTGTATTGCATGATATTGTTTTGGTAGCAGGCGAAATGAGCACGTTGTATATTGCAATAATTCACTGTCAGCTGCACGTAACTGTGAAGGTGAAGGTCATGACAATCTGTTGCGTGCAGAACACGCTGGCCAAGGGATCTGCTTCAAATATGAGACATTTTTATTTTTGTTATTCAAGGAGAAATGACGCCATGTTGTCTATAATCTAGCACAGGAAGGGGGAATGAAACGAAACTAGATGTGTCAGTTTCATTCCGTAAGAATGATTGACCAGGTCACAATATAATATAATATTTGCATATTTCCACACCACTCAGGGGCAAGCTCAAAGCGCTATTGTACCCCGGTCACTGGATCAGTGTGCACTCAAGAATCATTCTCCTCTCCCTGGGGAGTATACAACCCAAGCTGCCTGTTAGGCGCTAGAAGGTTAACAACAACATTTATAGCAAACTATTACCAAATAAATGAACTATATTCAGTTCAACGCTTTCTCCATTTTATCACATGCTGTTGTCGAAATACAACTGAAATTCGTGTAGCTTTTGTTGTTGTTTTACGCCGCACTCAGCAACATTCAAACTATTAAACGGTGGCCTGTAGTGGTGGGGGAACGATGGCCCGCAATGAAACAAATCACCGAGTCTGACCACCCGATCCATATAATTGTATCTTATGACAAGCATCGGTTGCTGGTGACCAATTCTAACCCGGAACCCTCCGATGCCTTGTAGTGTACGCGACCCGTGAAGGTCCGGGGGAGAATAGGTCTTCAGCAACCCATGTTTGCCGTTAAAAGGCGGCTAACGGGATCGGGTGGTCAGGCTCGCTGACTTGGTTGATGCATGTCGTCGTATTCCAATTGCGTGGGTCGATGCTCATGGTGTCAATCACTGTATTTTCTGGTCCAGACTCGATTATTTACAGACCGCAGTCATATAGCTAGAATATTGCCGAGTGCGGCGTTAAACAACAAACAAACAAACAGAAAATGTAGCGAACTCATTATAGGTAAACCTCTGTCGTAAGAGGCAACTAATAGGATCCGGTGGTAAGGCTCGCTGACTTGGTTGTGGCATTTATCATACCCCAATTGCGGGGATCGATGCTCATGATATCAATCACTGGATTGTCTGGTTCTTACTTATATATGTACAGACAGCCGTCATATAGCTTGAATATTGCTGAGTGCGGCGTTAAACAACAAACAAACAAAAACAGAAAATAGTGTCGTGCACTAAAAATATAAAAATATTAAATGCATCTGTCGCGCATGGCAATGCAACCAGATGCACACACGCCCAGATCCGCCTCTCGAGAAGATTTTAACTCACATCGTAAACAACGTGGCCTTGGGGAGCGGAGAAACGTTGAACAATCGATCCATATGGGAAGTGCAACTTTTAAAATTGTAAATGTGTCGCCGGAACATCACCAGCCTATCAGACAAATGCCCGTATACAGCATGTGTCCTTGGCAGACTGATAAAAACTGATTTCAATGCATGGCCGCCGACATCTGGTATTTATTCGACGTAACGACCTGTCAAACGCATTGATTTTTTCACGATTAACGCCGTCCGTGAATCATAACAACGAACAACGCCGGCAACGTCAGGCAACGTCCACGGAACTAGTCTATTTTTTGCGTACTTACAGACAGACGCTGTCAACGGTTGTATTCGGATCAAGTATCATCTTAACCTCGTGACGTATGTTGTCTCAACTATATACAGACTTGGAGAAATGGAAAGCATAACCGTTTATTTTAAAAGGCAAGATTAACGAAAAATATATTTCAATTTCCCAAGCGTCTTTGTGATGGTTTGATTAATAGGATGGCAAAAAGCATATTATATCTAAACCTCCCTGTTTATGAAAGAATGTGTTTTAACTGTGCTGATTGTGTGGAGGAAAAACAACATGCTGTATTGTAAGTCCATTTTGTGTTGATGTACGACAGTTGGTTGGTTGGTTTGTTGTTTAACGCCGCACTCAGCAATATGCCAGCTGTATGACGGCGGTCTGTAAATAATCGAGTCTGGTGTACGGCGGGTTTTACTACAGAAATGCAATCACGTATGGCCCCATATTAACATGGCAGATGATACAGCCAAAGCTGGTTGTATTTTATCTAACCCTTTACTTGTTAATATAGGGAGCACGGATGGCCCAATTGTCTAAGTCGCCGTAATTCACTGTGCAGAGTTGCGTCCCTTAGGCACGCCAGAAACCTATGATTGTGGGTTCAAATCTCTGCTCGACCCGATTATGTTTCTAGGTTTGTCAGCACCATACCCGTGCTCGTGGGTTTCACCGAAGTGGTTAACGTCTAAGACCTGCACCACTTCGGGCTTTCCTCCCACATTAAGCTGACACGCCGTGAAAAAACTGGAATACTGTTAAATGCGGCTGAGATAGGATATCTTTTGATTAAACTGTGGACGGCGTGTACCGTTGCTCTTGCTGTCAACCACATATGGTTTCTCTGGTCCAGACTCGATTGTCAGCATGACGTCGTGATATAGCTGGAATATTGCTGTAACATTTGACCCACATCCCGCGACATTTACACTTTATAACATTTGACCCACACATCGCGATATTAACGCTTTATAACATTTGACCCACACCTCGCGATATTTACGCTTTATAACATTTGACCCACACATCGCGATATTAACGCTTTATAACATTTGACCCACACCTCGCGATATTTACGCTTTCTAACATTTGACCCACACCTCGCGATATTTACGCTTTATAACATTTGACCCACACCTCGCGATATTTACGCTTTATAACATTTGACTCACACATCGCGATATTTACGCTTTATTACTTTTGACCCACACATCGCGATATTTACACTTTATAACATTTGACCCACACATCGCGATAGTTACGCTTTATAAAATTTGACCCACACCTCGCGATATTTACACTTTATAACATCATACCTAAATTCCGCGATATTTACACTTTATAACATCATACCTAAATTCCGCGATATTTACAGTTTATAACATCAGACCTAAATTCCGCGGCGTAAATCCAGATTCACTCACCAGGTGATGTCGACCACCCGATCCCCAAATAAACCCCCCTCGCCCAGAGGAGGGCGTTCAGTTCATATTATATAAGTAAGAAGTTGAAATCGACTCATTCAGCTTTAATGGACATATAAGCTCGACAGTTTGTCGCTTTGATCGTTGACATAGAAACCAGCTGATTAATCGTTTCGGTATGTTTGGTTTGAGGTTAAAATTATCACAAAGAATTTTTCCACTCAACAGTGACAGGCACAATCAGTCAATATCATGGACGGGGCTGAGTCATGGCCATGTGTGTTTCAGAGAGGGTTTAAAAAACAGGTGTTCTGCAAAAACTGTAATCGAGTTATACCTCCTGGGAGCCAGTTTTGATTGACAATCTCCACGGTATGAATCTATTATAAAAGTGACAAGAACCAAGGGCGTCAGGTATAGATGTTTTAAGAATGTGTTGCCATATCTCGGTATTTCTGGAATGTGTCGCCTGGATGTCGGGCATAAGTCACAGAGACCTTGACTTACAAGGCGCCACACACCCCGCTCATCACGTGTCTATCCGCTGACCCACCCCCACTCCACGTGCGCCCCGACACCCACGTGGGGTGGTAGTTACGCAAACCCACCTAACCAAACTTAAGATATACTCAAGATACAATCGCTGTATGAAAATAATCCGATCAATGACTGACACGGGAGAAATCGGGGATCTCTGAATTGTCTCTACAAACTACAAATATCTACCTAGCTATACATGAACGCTTGTCAATAACTTCACACCGCGTTACCTACAATCCCATACGTATGTAGGTAGTCGACAATTGCTTACGTCTATGAATGGAATGTTTGCGTAGCTCTTCCCAGCCCGCTTAGGCTAACGTCAGAGGGCGGAGCTACACAGTCTCACAGCCTTCTACGTCACTGGGCTGCTCGTCTGCCGTACCGGACCGCGCATGACCGAAGCCAGCAGAACAAGTAGGTCGCCCGCAGTACCGTCGACGTCTGACCGCCTACATAGTGACCTAGATAGTTTCGCCGGGTTACATCACCACGAGGTACTGCGGCCCGAGTCGGTAAGGCTGCAATCGTCGCCTATTGTGAACCTATAGGCGATGTAGAGGATCTATTCCTCGGGAATGCCGATAAGGGGGACGAGCAGAGCACCTGTTACCTATTTTCGTGGTACAGTGAAAGTTACCTATTTTCGTGGTACAGTGAAACACCCCGTTTTTTAGCTAGTTTCCGTTGTGACGGTTTCATTATCAGAACCACCGATCTCACAGTGTCGCTGTACTTTTAAACTCGCCCGAAGACGGTGATGTGAGTCGGAATCAGCTTTTCCCACCTGGGCGCTAAGATCAAAGTGATCACCTGTGTTTCTCGACAGGTGTGGCCAAGCTCCCGCGCCAGGTGACAGGACTGGCGCTTTATGCCTGGGTTTTATACCCGGAGATTGTCGACGTGATCAGAGTGTATCCCCAGGGAGAGAACGCTGTGTCCGACCCCCCGTCCGCCTGTACAGGAAATATCTACTATCTGTACACAACATTCCTATGGTCGTGATATCGTCGCGCCTTAAAGACGCTTTGTGGTGTGTTATATATTGCTGGGGATGAAGCTTATTGCTCCCTTCACATCGGGGAGGGGCTGTTTCTGTCTAGGCGGTGCATGGTTTGCAGGTCCTGTCAGTTGTGTGTCTGGTTGATGAGTGGCTATCACAAGCACCAATGTCAGTTTACGTTGGACTGTTTTAAATACGGGTAATTGTGTGTTTTCATTTTCAAAATGGGAGCAGAAATGGTCACACATTTATACTACGTGTATTAAATATCGCCATATGAGTTTAATGGGCCATACATGTGCCCTCGCAATCCTCATATTACCGGTGTGTGTGATTGTGGGTTCGATTCACGGTTCGCCCCGATTTTGTTTCTTGGTTTGTCATCACCAAGCTCGTGCTCGTGGGTTTACCAAAGTGGTAAACGTCTAAGACTTGCATCACTTTGGGCTTTCCACAAACATTCTGACTCCGTGATATGACTGGAATACTGTTCAAAGCGGCGTTCAACAGTACTCATTCCTATGACCTGGGTCAGTAGGTAGTTCAAAAGTTCAAAGCGATTGGGTTCTATTCCCCATATGTGAGAAACTCATTTCTTGTCCCCCGCCGTGGATGTTGCTGGAATATTGCTCTAAGCATCGTAAAACAATTCTCACTTACTCACGTAGCCAACTGTCTGACTGAGTGTCTCATCACACCCCGACAGCTATGGTTGGTGTATCATTCATGTATATCCCGATGTTAAAGGTCAGAGATTGTGTCTCGGGGTTAGAATAGGTCTTCAGCAACCAATGCTTGCCGTAAGGGGCGACTAACGGGATCGGGTGGTCAGGCTCGCTGACTTGGTTGATGCATGGCATCGTATCCCAGTTGCATAGATCGATGCTCATATTGGCAATCACCGGATTGTCTGGTCCAGACTCGATTATTTATAGACCGCCGTCATATATAGCTGTAACATTGCTGGGTGTGGCGCTAAACAACAAAGAAACAAACAGACAGATTCTGTCGTAGGCCATGGCTTTCTCAGTGGTACGTTATAAAGTTGTTTTCTTCTAAAGACACATGATGAAGATCAACTTTCCTACAATGTTTTCAATGTATCAACTCCAAGGAATAATGAAAAAAACTCATATCTTGGAATCTTACACCATTGGTTTGATCTCCTCTACAGCATAACTGAAACATGTTGGACGCTGCAGCCATAAAGATCTTCTAAACGTATTTCAAGATCGAAGTAAACCTTTCAATGACATGATCAATGTTTATCTGATTTGGAGCGGACATTCACCAGACCCTAAGGGACCACGCCCCGAACTGTTGATTTACAGCAACATCACCAACTGATACCGCTGAAATTTCATTAATCGGCTTTACTCATTACCGTACGCTTTCCGTACAGCTCCTTACACCGCCCTCCGTACAGGAAGCCATCTTGACTGTTGTCATCTTCAGATGTAAGGGTAAGCTGTCTCGGAAGTTCCATAGGAAATGTGCTTCTCTTGATGTGCGCTTGTACGTCGGAGGCCATTTAAGGAATAACTGATCTCTGCGTGTGTGTGTGTGTGTGTGTGTGTGTGTGTGCGCGCATGTGTGTATGTGCGCGCGTGTGTAGACAACGGACCTCTACAAACCACCACGTCCTCCCCCCGAGTGAGTGAGTGAGTGATTAGAGGTTTGCGCCTAATCTCCCGTCTGTCTGGAACTGTGTATGGAGTGTGTCGGGTTTTAGGCGGCATATGACCTGGGTCTGCAGTGGTCTTACCGAACGCACTATGCACTGTGCTATCACCTGAAATTGTGCTATCACCTGACTTTGTCCCGCTTTTCCTACTTTGAAACTCCCGTGAAAATTGTGGGAAGTGACAATTGATTCCCAAGTAACCATAGGAAAGAGGCGACAAGATGGATTGGGGGTCAACCTTGGTGTCTTGATTGCGTGTCATCGTAACATTACAGCGTGGGAAGCTGCTGATAAAAACATCACAGCATTGTCTGGCCCAGACTCGTTTATTGGGAGCCCGCGGTGATATCGCTGGAATATTACTGACAGCGACGTTAACCAACAAAGGATAAAAGAAATACAGTAATACATGTACACAACAATATATCCTATCTGCACTTGTGGTCATACCAACACAGCAATTAAAATACAACTATTTAGATATTGTCGAAATCTTGATCATCTGCCTCAGACTTGAATGAGTGGTTGTCGTTTGATGCCACCGTCGCCAGTGAATCAGCTGTTTCGTGTTCTGTACGTTATTGAAACCTTCACACGCCACCTGGGTCATGGTGACCTGTTGGGTTACGATGACACGAATGTTTGCAGGTGACGAAGTTGATCCATCCAATTTGTCTTTGATGGACTCCACAGCTAGGGAATGAGTTTGGTTTAATGACGCTATGGACAGTGTTGCGGATATATCACGGCGTGTCATGTGGAGGAAACAGATGAATTATGCAGGTCTTGCACGTTTACCCACGAGCACAGTTAGGGCGAACCGGGATTCGAACCCACGACCACACAGCGCTGGAATCTCATAGGAAGTATCACATGTATCCATGACTACAGGTCGCCAATGAATCCACCTGGAGCCTTAAATTCAGACGTGGGGTGAGATGTGTTGAGCGACGTACGTGTGTGTGTCGTTGCGATACATATGCCGGTTTTATAGTGCTAGCCCACTGAGATATCAAGCCGCTGTTTATTTATCACTCAGACACAGTATACAGACTCCGACAGTATACAGACATAATTGCTCATGGGCGTTGGCGATGTTTTGTAATACATTACACACATTCGGGTACTTGATTGGCGTGAAGATCAGGGTTAGAATAGGTCTTCATCAACCCATGCTTGCCGTGAATGGCGACTTTGCTTGTCGTAAGAGGCGACTAACGGGATCGGGTGGTCAGGCTCGCTGACGTGGTTGATGCATGTCATCGTATCCCAATTGCGCCGATCGATGCTCATGATGTCAATCACTGGATTATTTACAGACCGCTGTCATATAGCTGGAATATTGCTGAGTGCGGCGTTAATCAACAAACAAACAAATTGTGATACTCCGACACTGACGCCATATTGGATTGCAACAACTCGAGTATTCAAGTGGGCATTGCTTGGCGTGTGCTTCTATTGTGCAGGTACAGACAATCTGTTGCAGGTTATTGCCTACAAAGCTATTTGGAAAAGTCAAAAGTTCACCCACGCCAGCTGAACAAATGAACCGTGAGAGTTGAAACCGACGCCCACTACATGTTACTGCGACACCGACAGACCAAGAGCGCCACTTTCGTTTATATAACACATGGTCATCTGCAGTCATCACCGCCGAAACATTTAAACGTCGTTGAGAGATGTTGTAAATATCGATCACGTTTCCATTGAGCATTAATATGCATACAAGCCTTGACTACCATTCAGAAAACATCGTCATTTTCCGTGAGGCATGAAATTCTCGAAATCTCCCTGTATTAGCACCCACGTGCCAAGACACATTGACACGTTCACATATGGCGGTTATATATCGAGAAGACACGTGGACAGCGTAATTAATTCAAAATATTATTTCAAAGTCAGTGTATTTTCGTAAATTTACGCATGTATGTGGTTTTATATAATCCAAACATTAGTTCAATTGACCGCTTGCAGTTGCTCATCCGTAAAACTGATATATACAAACTATGGAAAAGTACAGGAATGGTTATAGGTCACATTTACCCATGTTGCTAATGTCAAGCTGATGCGTGGTTGATCTGTCTCTATGTGTTTTGGATGGTTGTACAGTGGCTTAATTGGCAACAGGTCGTCGTAACCCTGCTATTGATTCTTCCGACGATTTAGCTGAGCTTTGCTAAAACGGAAATCATTTACAGGCAATAGAAAAGGTCGACAGACAGTCCAGAGTGTCTAGCACTTGATATTCTAGTTGAAGAGGAATTGTCAAAGACGAGAACTTGTTAGAAATATTACCTACCAGTAATAGTCTGTCTGAATAGTTATTAAATGTAGATGTGTTCTTGCTGAAAGAAAACTCTTCCGATAGCCTGCTTCCCATGTGTTCTGCATTGGTCGGCAGTATGACGGATGTATCACGGTGTCTTAATGGTCGAGTGTGAAGCGGGTAAACCAGGGGTTGATATCATGTGTTTGTTTGTTGTTTAACGCCGCACTCAGCAATATTCCGGCTATATGACGGTCTGTAAAATTATCGAGTCTGGACCAGACAATCCCTTGATTAATATCATGAGCATCGATCCACGCAATTGGGATCGATGACATGTATCAACCAAGTCAGCGAGTATGACCACCCGATCCCGTTAGTCGCCTTTTACGACAAGCATGGTCACCTTTTGCGCAAGTATGGGCTGCTGAAGACCTATTCTACCCCGGCATCTTCACGGGTCGATATCATGTGCATCTGTTCTTGTCGCTGGGGTACAATGACACGCACATGTTGCAACTGTTCTGTTACGATCCAAGCATCAGGTAGTGAGTGAGTGAGTGAATATGGTTTTACGCCGCTTTTAGCAATATCCCAGCAGTATCACAGTGGGGGACACCGGAGCGTCAGGTAGTGAGTGAGTGAGTGAATATGGTTTTACGCCGCAATATCCCAGCAGTATCACAGTGGGGGACACCGGAGCGTCAGGTAGTGAGTGAGTGAGTGAATATGGTTTTACGCCGCTTTTAGCAATATCCCAGCAGTATCACAGTGGGGGACACCGGAGCGTCTGGTAGTGAGGGCCTAATCTGTCCTCGGGTTGGAAACAAGAAGAGGGCATATTGGAAAACAGTTCTTAGTTCCGTGCATATAAAATAAATGCATTTAATTAACCTGTTAATTTCACATACATCTTACAAATCACATCCCCACTACCTCTGAAAGGACGAGATAACGTTAAGGCCCTTTTGGGCCCAGTGGAAATGTCAAAGTTTCAAGCCGCGAAGCATTTTGTAATGATGGTATGGAAATTGTGAGATATCTTTAAATAGTTACCTGGGGCCCGTTCCACAAAGCCATGTTAGCGCTACGACTGACGTAAGTCTATGTTAAAGTATGGGAGTTACGATCGTCTTAGCGCTAAGATCACTTTGTGGAACGGGGCCCTGGCCTACTTTGTCTTCCTTTCTCTTGCAAGGTTTTGCCTTCTTGCATGTTTATTGAACACCGCGAAAAAAGCCGATGTTTCATACTTCAAGACAAAAACTAATTGAACTGATTCATTTAGAGCTTGGGGGCACGGGTGGCCCAGTCGTCTAAGGCGCCGCGATTCGCCCTGCACAGTTGCGTCCCTTGGGCACGCTAGAAACCTATGATTGTGGGTTTGAATCCCGGTTCGCCCCGATTATGTTTCTAGGTTTGTCAGCACCATACCCGTGCTCGTGGGTTTCACCGAAGTGATTTACGCCTGAGACCTGCATCACTTCGGGCTTTTCTCCCACATTAAGCTCCCACGCCGTGATATAACTGGAATAATGTAAAAAGCAGCGTTAAACCCAACTCACTCACTCACTCACTCATTTAGAGCTTACCAGCAAGTGTGTTTCCTAATGTTCGAACATGAGCATGTCTGTGACCCAAGATGACCCTTACCCTATGGTAGTTTGTATTTGTAACTAATTTACATCAGTTTGGATCAAAGACTTGCTCACGTTCAAATATTAGAAACACGCTTCCTGAAAAGCTCTAAAATGAGTCTTTTGTAACCCTTATTTGTTATTTGCGTTGTTATGAACCAATTCTAGTTCTCCTCCCCTTAAATTATGCATACCCCGTGGGTCAAATTGGGCCTCATCAAAACGTGCATTTGTAAGTACTTTGGCATCAATTTTCTTTTAAACTTATATATATATATATATATATATATATATATATATATATATATATATATATATATATATATATACAAAAATGAGGTAAATGTTCACTCGGTGTACATGTAATATATAATAAAATAATAAAGTCCACGTTAGTCCATCATCTTCTTTATATCAGTTTCATACATAGTACAATCGCTGCCTCATGACTGAAGAGCTGTCATGAGACAGCGAAAGTACTATGTATGAAACTGATATAAAGAAGATGATGGACTAACGTGGACTTTATATATGTGTGTGTGTGTGTGTGTGTGTGTGTGTGTGTGTGTGTGTGTGTGTGTGTGTGTTTTGACTTTCACGCTGTGTGAGTACATTGGAGTTCATTGTATTGTATTTATATATACAGTATCATAGTACCATTTAGCTATGGCATGTTGTACCATAGCCAACACAAATTATCATGGTTATATTTCCTGACGGATCAAAGTGTATTGGTATCGCAATGTAATCCTGACACTGGACACGGCATGGACATGCTGGACAAAGCAAATCAACGTTAGCCTTTGCTGGCCTATGAAGTTCGTCTTCCGTCATTGCGATATTCACCACAGCATGACGCTCTTAAAGAACCCATGTCACATGACTTGACGTCAGCAGGATATCGCACAAGCTATCACATATCAGCATGGCTTTAATTACCAATGAAACGACAACGTGCTGTTTGGTATAGTTCATAGTGGACTTGCACAAGTCTCTAAGGCAATAATTGTTAGTTTAAATAATAAGTTCTAGATTATGTAAATAATAAGAACTAGTTGTCCCTATAAGAGACTGGAGTCCTTAGACGGTCTGCATATCTAGACTTGCCTATTAGGAGGATGGAATTACTGCACATCCATGGTCTTATATTTCAGTACAGCCTTGGAGCAAGGCTATTGATGCATGTAAACGCATTGAACCTTTACGGGCGGTGAAGTTGTCCAGAAATATCAGCTAAACGTCTCTGTGATGATTGCTCAGTCCTTGAAGATGAAGAACACTATCTGATGTCTTGTATTAAATATTGAGATGTAGGGCACGCCCTGTTTAATTCTCTTTCCGAAAAAAATAATTATTTTGAAAGCCTTAACATCACAGAAATATTAAGTCTATTTTTTTCAACAGAAATAATCGGCTGTCGGGTATACAAATTCAAATAAATCTGAAGTAAATAAATTATTTACTATATCTGTTTTTATATTTTTTAGAATAGTGTCACTTTCTACATGGAACGTTTGTGCAATAAATCGTGTATCTTGTATCTTATGAAACGTTGATTCTTTTCATTTTTACCTCTCTCTCCAAAGCACTGTCAGTGGACTTTTGAATATATGGATACAAATATTTCTTTGTTGGTTTCTTGATTTCATTGTCAAATCAATAATTTATATGATAAATATGGTACCAGGTATTCATTTGTTTTGCAATAACCCTAAATGAGGTATAGTTTACACCTAATGAACAAGCCACGATTGAAGGAGTGTTGAGGTATTCTTTCTTGTGGAAGCCATGAACCTTTGCCCCCCCTCATGAATGCATAAATATCCAACTGATGCCTAACCTATGTAGCACATGCGTTCTGCAGACACTTAAGCCTGCTTATGACGTATGTTGTGAATACTGAACATTGAACACGGGTATGTTTGCAGGACTGATTCTCTCCCGTACTTATAAACTATTAGCCGAAAATATATTTAAAAACATAAATAATAAAAAACAGTTCACATCCTGCAATGGCGAGCACGAGCAGTCCGTGCGTGTGTAAAATCCATTAAGGCACATGACCAGTCACATGATCGGTCACTGACCACATAAACTAAGTTGAAGGTCACGCGTAATGAAGCGTACAATAACGATGACTACAAAGGTCGTGAGGAGGGGGCAGCTGAGGTGAGGTTAGATGGGAGCTAAAGGGGGACGCCAGACATCTGTACGCCAATCGAACCATAACCGGTGGAAGGAAGTGGTTAGGGGAATATTTTGTGGACATTCGGTCAAATTGTTTGAAAATATAGTACCGTTCTTTGTGAGTCTCCCCCGCTATGTAATGGTATACGTGGTGTTAATGTGGTTTTCCCTGGCAATCTGACGCACTTGTAAATAATATGTATAATACACACCAACTCGGTAGCATATGGCACAGGTCAGTGTGAAGAAATGTCTACCTGTGTAAGTGATATGATGCATAAACCACGAGGACCATATGTCAGATGGCAACTGATAAATGTAATTTTTCATTATTCTGGATTCATGTGATGAAATAGAACGTGTTAACGTCATTTGAAACCAAAAGAGAAAAGTATAAATACAAATCTATTTATCCTACCCTAATTAATGGCGATGATGATGATGAGGATGATGATGATAATGATGATGGTGATGGTGATGATGATTATGGCGACGACGACAATGATGGTGGTGATGATGATGAGGAGGAGGAGGAGGAGGAGGAGGAGGAGAAAAGATTATAAAGATGGTGATGAAATTGAATGCAACTTCAATACATAATCGCAATAATGCTGAAATATATTTTATTTATCATTTATTGAATAAAAACATAAATAGTATTTCCACTCATCAAAAAACAGTAAAGAAACAGCCACCGTCACATCTGCTGCGACAGTTTGAACAGCCATGAACCGCTATGCTAATTGAAGGCTGCACATGCTTTTGGGCGGCAATCGTGTACAGCCATCATTGGCCTTGACCTTGTCGTGTATAGCCATCCATGGCCTTGACCTTGAGGCTGTCTAATCTGGTGGAAACATCTCAGAGGATCCATTTAGAGACGAGATCTCACGAAATAATTAGTATCTGCTGACCTATGTCCGGCCATTGGCCACGTGGAAGAATCATAACAACAAACATATACATATATCGACATTCTGGTTTAACGACCAGTCACGTGGCATTCTCTTTGGTGTACCGACTGAGAAGTCATTAGTCCTACAATCTCCTTGGTGGCAGTGTATAATGAACTGGGATGCCTATAGCCAGGGAATCAACAGATGAGCGTACCTTATGTATGTGTGGTGGTTGAATCAGAAATACAATCTGATGATATTTAAGTGGATTTGATATTGGTCTACACTGAAGTCTCAAGATGACTGGGTACCGTCTATAGGACGCGTGAACATGCTTTATATGCGTGGCTTCGACATCTTTGCTTAAATTATTTTCAATATACATTAATCAGATAATGTTTAATCTGAAACACGAAAGATCCGCGAAGATCCGGGTTAACATATGTCTTCAGCAACCAATGCTTGCAGTAAAAAGGGGACTATGCTCAAGATTACAATCAATGGATTGTCTGGTCAAGACTCGATTATTCACAGACCGCTGTCATGGCTGGAATATTGCTGAGTGCAGCGTTAAACAACAAACAAACAAAATGAAAGAGGAACATGCCATTTCTGAAGATTTATGATTCCATTATGTAAAACATTTATTCAAAAGATGCTTCAAGTTCTGGAGCATTTTCCCCGTTACCCCGAACACAACTGCTGCGCATTCGTCATTTCCGGGGTAACCGGAAGTGAAGAGGTTCACTGTATGACCACTGGAGTGCACTTTAATGTGAGTGCACTTCTGTAAAGTAATGTCACTCTAGCCTCCGCATCGTACTATTACTGAAATACTGTACAAAGTTAAAGATGAGGTGTGATGGCCTTGTGGTTAAATCGTTCGCTCGTCACATCGAAGACCAGGGTTCAACTCCACACATGGGTAACATAGGTGAGGCCCTATTCTGGTGTCCCAAGAACGCCGTAAAACAATATTCACTTACTGTACAAAGTTCAACCCAACTCGGTTTAGCTAATTCTGTTTCAGAATTTCCAATACACAGATATCGCTGCTGGTTGATCACAGTTCTACTTCTGCTACTAGGAGTCACGGGTGGCCTACTTTTCTAAGGCTACACTTTCTTTAACTTCCTGTACAGATTTTTAACAGGAAAAATACCTGTCGGTAGGGGGAATTTTTTTTTTTTAAAAGCAATTATTTTTTTCATTTTACTGCTCCACTTCAGGTCGACTGGTATGAACATGTGGGAGGAGAGACTGCAGCACATATGTTGCTTCAAGCAATGCAAATGGATCAAGCGGAGCACTGTTGTGCATCTGTGCATCTGTCCATCCTATCAATTTCAGGAACAACAAACTATATTTTGATTCCCATGTTTAATATATGTCCACCTCAGTGGGTACTTGTTTAAAACATATTTTTGGGTGCAATCACAAGGCCTGCATCACATTGAGGACTTTTCCCATATCAGCTGACACTCTGTGACATGACAGCAAGGCTATTAAAAACAGCTTTAAACAAGCACTCACTCGCTCACTCTAATAATACTATTTATACAACCGCAATTAATAACAATGTTGCCGATTGCAAATTTAATTGCTTCAACTAAACAATAATTGGAAACATGACACACATGGATCTACCTACTACTACTACTACTACTACTGGTGCTGCTGCTGCTGCTGCTACTACTACTACTACTACTGCTACAACATTTGCTTCTTCTTCTGCTACCAATACTACCAGTAACTCCTACTCCTACAATTGACACGTGTAAAAGCCGACCTTTGCACATGCCGTCAAGTTAAGAGTACTTAGATACCCTGGAGTGCACGTAATGCATTACACCGAGACTTGAGACAAGTTCATTCACAGTTGCTTACACGTCTATCACTCAACGCCACGGTTCTTTTAACTAGTTCACTGTCTGCGCGCACGTCACTTTCTGCGCAAGATCACGTGACTCCAGTCCAGTCGTGGGAAACGGAGCATATCGTCTAACAAATGATACTGCGTATTCGTATTACCCATGACACATCGGTGTCCAGAGACTTCTGATTGAAGAACAACGATAGTCCATAACGTGATCCAACTGGTAGTGACTCTTGCTGCAGGCGACTTTCGTTGACATTGATGGATAAAGGTTATTGAGGGAGGGCAATGACTCTTGCAGTTTGGTCGGGGTTGCGATTGGAAAGGTGTCGTAAACATGTAGGTCCAAAGTGTGTGATATTGGGGGTTAACTTGTATGGGAGTATTCATTTCGTTGATGGATATTTATATGTCTGATCATTACGAGATATATTAGTCCCAGAAATAAAGTATCAAAAATGATACATCTACAAAATAAAATCCCAATGGAGCACTGAACAATGCTGAAATTAGAGCTGGGGAATTCTAGACTTGCCAAATCATTCCAGACTCTTTTTTAGTTTATACTCTAGAGACAGACTATGTCCCAATAAGCTTTTTCTAATTGTCAGACCCGTTTTCGTATAGAGAGTGAATTCAAGTCATGGTTGACTGGTTGTTGAGTGAAACTGTCTTCAACTAACAATCCATTCGGAAAGAAGGTATCTCTACTACACATCCGCCATACAATAGCCCCTGTCGGGTCTCACGACAAAGATTAACATTTCATCAGGTGTAGTCAGTCCGGCCCGTCCACTCTACCCCGCGGCGGCAGGGAAGCAGACGACACCGTGAATGGGCCTCGCCTAACTTTGTGAATGGACCGAGATATGCTTCTCAGAGTCTACACGGATCAGTTTCAAATACCCTCCCCAAGACACCACGGCGTTTAGGGACCGGCCATTTTGTGTGTGTGTGTGGGGGGGGGGGGGGGGGGGGGAGAGAGAGACAGTTGAAAACATAGAAATTGGTAAGGTAAAAATGCATTGTTGTGAAAATATATTTAGGCTCTTAGTTTTTAATTAAACAAATATCTGGTTTTGCAGATGTAGTTGTCTCCAAACAAAATTTCAGGCCCCCGATCCAATGAAATCGTTTTTACCACAACTTGCAACGTGATAACTGTTGAAATAAAACACGCTGTCACGTGACATCCGTTGAACAAAATGACCATGTTAAGTGTGGAAACAAAACATCTTGCTACATGGCTATTGTAAATACAACTTAAAAACTAAACATTTTTACCAAATAGCAAATCTGGAAATAGTCAAAACACCTTTCGACATTTTTGGACACAAACATTTTTAACAAAAACTTTTATTTAATAACATTGCCCAAACAAAAGGTTTTACCACATAACAACTGTTGACAAATGTCGACAAAAAACTCTTGAAAATTAACATGTTTGGAAATAGAGAGTGCTCCTTTAAATCTGAGACCTGTACTTCTCGCGTGGCTGCCGTGTTAGACTCCTGAAATCCCATGAATTACAACAACAGTTCTTTTAGTACCTGTGCAGACGTCGATTAATCGATGCCAATAAATTTATATTCTGCGTGTCCATTTCTGATGGATTGACCGACTCTTATAGGTCAAAGGTCATCTTCCGCTCGTATCCGGCAAACAAGGTGTGGAGAAGATGGATAACAGTAAATAGGTCACATTAAGGGAGCGGACTAATACATTGATGTCTATTGGTGAATTCACATGTTTACAACTCCGCTGTGACCTTCGGGCAAGGTGTTTGTCATGTCGTCTGCTGCAATGGGCAGACGACACAAACAACTGGCGTGGCGTAATTAGAGTCACTCGGGACGTCAGTTGTATTGAAGTAGATATCTGATGAGATGCTGGGAAATAGGATACAGTGAACAGTATTTATATGTCTCTGAGGAGAAGTACTTCCAAGATCGTGCTCAAGAAAACTGATAGTGTTCACGTCATACGCATGTTTAGTGTTAAAATACATCGATCAAAATGGAGGATATGAAGGAGAAGAAGAAGAACATTTATTGTACATAAACACCCACAGGGGGCAGGGTAGAAAACATGAACATGCCTAATTAAAACATTGACATACACAATAGAATACAAATATTGCTATGATTATATTGCTAGAGAGGAGATGCAGATTTTCTTTGCCTGAAAATTTTGTGAATGAAATTGGAGATATTTTTTTCAAAATGCTCTGGTAGATTTAATAGTATTTTAAGCGATATTGGGTGCATGGCCAAGATCGGTGATGAATATAGCACCTGTCTCAGGTCTTTGTACAGAGGGCATCGCAACAGGAAGTGTTCCTCATCTTCTATTCCATCAATATCACAGAAGGTACATAATCTTTCTTCTGTTGCAGTGTTAAAGTATCTTTCTCTCTCAATTTGAAGATCGTGAGCACTGAGTCTTAGCCTTGTAACTGTTTGCGGTGTTCAAATGAGGGTTACTTTCAGATATGGTTTAATTAAGATATTTGTGTCCTTAAATTAAGTATGAAATAAATTCACATTCATCTCGATTCCCCATCCGTGTAGAAACCCACTCGGACATGTTTATTTGGTAAACTGGGGTGTTTGTTTTAATGGCTTATTTCTGCGTCTTTCTGTCTGACAATTTAAGTACTTGTAACTGATGTATATATCCAGCGTCTTTATTGAAGGGTCACCTAGGTATGTAGGGTATGAAACATGAACATATGCCTGCAAGCGTCAACAGAGTATGTTGGTAATGTTGGTAATGTGGTTAACAGTTGAAGAACATATTTATACCTATGTCACACTGATTGGATGTTTTTTATGAAACTTGAAAAAAGGACGATTTAAAAACAATGAAAAATGCAAGATTGAAGGTGATGGAAAAAGCTACCAAAATACACGCCAGAACGCAACCAAGCTTAAGCCCATGCAAGTGCAATACATGACAAGTAACAGTCAGTATGGGTATAAAATGGTTCATTCCAGATGCCACTGGACTGCTCTCTTGGAAGTTGAAAATGCAAATAAACTTAATTATTTTATTTCTTGTTATCTGCATGACCCCTCGATAATGACGTTGTGTATATATAATTTGGTACGTGACATTTGACTGTTAAGAGTTGCTTCCCCAAGGAGGGCCAGAATCTCCGATCTCTGGTTCGATTCTCAGATTCGTCCGGATGATTCTTGTGCTGCCAGAAGTATACATGTTCTCGTTGGTTTCACCAAGATGGTAAACGTCAGAAACCTGTGTCACGAGCGACTTCTTCCTCCGCCGCGATATAACTGGAATATTGCCCAATGTGGCATTAAACATGAAAAACTCGCTCACCATGAAGGGCGGATCCGACATTGTTAAAAGGGAGGGGTGTAAAATCTATGAGATATTATGTTACTTGGGGGTAACAGTCCCCCCCCCCCCCCCCCCCCCCCCCCCCCCTCTCCTTCCAACTCGCCCTCTGCAACCTCTTCATCCGCCAATGACGATTCTCTGGGTGTATGTCGTCAGTTGCACTAGGATCAAACTGGTTACAGTATTTTTAGAGGGCGTGCAGAATGACAATAACTTCACCTAGACTAATTTGTGTCCAGCATCATTATTTTGAGTGATGAATCGGACGATGTGTTAATGCTCTCCTACGCCTAAATGACCCAAGTACAACATAGTCCTTAACCGGATATCAATCGCAAGGCTGCCGTAAACGGGCTGCCGAAAACACGCATGTCGTAATTAACGGTTAGTCCTTGCAACGCAACGTTATTTTCACATTAGGGCTTCGGTTGTGTTTTGAGGATATTGATTTTAAGGGGAAATGTGTCTGGTTGAATTTGTTCGATGTTGCAATACAAGACATTTCGAGTAGGTGTGGATAATTTGATTTCAGAAAAGGAATATGTGAGAATAATGGTTGAAAAAAAGTATTCAATTGCATTTATAACAAGTAACCTATGATATGAATATAGATTTAACATTCGGGGTATAAATATATATATCCTCAGGGGGCACGGGTGGCCAAGTTGTCTAAGGCGCCGCGATTCGCTGTGTAGAGTTGCGTCCCTTGGGCACGCCAGAAACCTATGATTCTGGGTTCGAATCCCGTTTCGCCCCGATTATGTTTCTAGGTTTGTCAGCACCGTACCCGTGCTCGTGGGTTTCACCGTTGTAGTAAGACCTGCATCGCTTCGAGCTTTCCTCCCACATCAAGCTGACATGCCGTGATATAACTGGAATATATATTGTTAAAGCGGCGATAAACCCAACTCACTCATTTGAATCCTCATAGTCTTACAATATGCGAAGTCCAACTTCGCTGTCTCCCGGCGTGTTTGTTTGTTGTTTAACGCCCCACTTCGCAATATTACAGCTATATGACGGCGGCTGGTAAACAATTGAGTCTTGACCAGGCAATCCAGTGGTTGACAACTACGGCATTGAAGCTTGTTAGTTTGAAATCCAGACTTCTTTGGCACCGATATAAAATACTTATTTACATCTTTAACACCTTCGGTTTTTGCGTGACAAGATACAGTTTATGGATTACTAACTTTAGCACGCACATGTAGATTCATGGGATTCCGCATGCTAATTTAGTCATGGGGAAACTGAGGCAGGTATTGGTTGTCGAGATCGATACTAGCCTTCATTACAACTGCACATGCCCAATCAGGGCCAGATCCTTTGTCTACCATGCCCCGAAACTGTATATCAATCATTACACCTAGCAGTCCAACTTCCTGGTCTAACTGAAAAAAACAACGTTTTTAATCACGACACAAAACTCTCGACATCTGACTAAAGAGTCTTGAAACTGTTATATTCATGACGGGACTAAGAATCATATATAAATGTCATCTATTTGTTTTTATGTCTGTCGTGATGTGTCTTGGAACATCACGTGGGCAGCAGGCAGATGTGGATTTGATAAAATTACAATTTATTACTCTGTCTGAATGGGGTTGTTTTGTTACATGGGAAAAGCAATTACTCCTTTTAAACCGATGAACAAGCGTGATGGATATTTCTCACGCTTATAATTCCGGACGTTCTATTTCGAGATAAGTATAATCAAAATGGAGGCCTGATTTAATACTAGAACTTGACAGTATCAAGTCATGCACGAAAATCTGACCGGTCCATTTCAGAGTTGGTGAGGACCGGATGTTGCCTGGTTTCTTGTTTGAAAAACAAACCATCCACGTTACAACCATGCTACAACCATGTTACAACCATGTTACAACCATGTTACAACCATGTCACAACTATGTTACAACCATGTCATAACCATGTCACAACCATGTCATAACCATGTCACAACCATGTCATAACCATGTCACAACCATGTTACAACCAAACCAACCATGTTACAACCATGTCACAACTATGTTACAACCATGTCACAACCATGTCACAACCATGTCACACCCATGTTACAACCATGTCACAACCATGTTACAACCACGTCATAACCATGTTACAACCAAACCAACCATGTTACAACCATGTTACAACCGTTTTACAACCATGTTACAACCATGTTACAACCATGTTACAACCATGTCACACCCATGTTACAACCATGTCACACCCATGTTACAACCATGTTACAACCACGTCACACCCATGTTACAACCATGTTACAACTACGTCATAACCATGTTACAACCATGTCACAACCATGTTACAACCACGTCATAACCATGTTACAACCAAACCAACCATGTTACACCCATGTTACAACCATGTTACAACTACGTCATAACCATGTTACAACCATGTTACAACCAAACCAACCATGTAACAACCAAACCAACCATGTAACAACCAAACCAACCACGTTACAACCATGTAACAACCGTGTTACAACCATGTCACAACCACGTTACAACCATGGTACAACCGTGTTGCAACCATACTACAAACATGTTACAACCATGTCACAACCACGTTACAACCATGGTACAACCGTGTTGCAACCATACTACAAACATGTTACAGCCATGTCACAACCACGTTACAACCATGGTACAACCGTGTTACAACCATGTTACAACCAAACCAACCATGTTACAACCAAACCAACCATGTTACATCCGTGTTACAACCATACTACAACCATGTGACAACCATGTTACAACCATGTTACAACCATGTCACACCCATGTTACAACCATGTTACAACCACGTCATAACCATGTTACACCCATGTTACAACCGTGTTACAACCATGTCACAACCACGTTACAACCATGGTGCAACCGTGTTACAACCATGTTACAACCAAACCAACCATGTTACAACTATGTTACAACCATGGTACAACCGTGTTGCAACCATACTACAAACATGTTACAACCATGTCACAACCACGTTACAACCATGGTACAACCGTGTTACAACCATGTTACAACCAAACCAACCATGTTACATCCGTGTTACAACCATACTACAACCATGTGACAACCATGTCACAACCATGTTACAACCATGTTACAATCATGTTACAACCACACTACAAACATGTTACAAACATGTTACAACCATGTCACACCCATGTTACAACCTTGTTACAACCATGTCACAACCACGTTACAACCATGTTACATCCGTGTTACAACCATACTACAACCATGTGACAACCATGTCACAACCATGTTACAACCGTGTTACAATCATGTTACAACCACACTACAAACATGTTACAAACATGTTACAACCATGTCACACCCATGTTACAACCGTGTTACAACCATGTCACAACCACGTTACAACCATGGTACAACCGTGTTGCAACCATACTACAACCATTTGACAACCATGTCACACCCATGTTACATCCGTGTTACAACCATACTACAACCATGTTACAACCATGTTACAATCATGTTACAACCATGTTACAACCACGTTACAACCATGTTACAATCATGTTACATCCATGTAACAACCAGGTTACAACCATGTTACAACCGTGTTACAATCATGTTACAACCACACTACAAACATGTTACAACCATATTACAACCGTGTTACAATCATGTTACAACCACACTACAAACATGTTACAACCATATTACATCCGTGTTACAACCATACTACAAACATGTTACAATCATGTTACAACCACACTACAAACATGTTACAAACATGTTACAACCATGTTACATCCGTGTTACAACCATACTACAACCATAGCACAAACATGTTACAATCATGTTACAACCATGTAACAACCAGGTTACAACCAAACCAACCACGTTACAACCATGTTACAACCGTGTTACAACCAAACCAACCATGTTACATCCGTGTTACAACCATACTACAACCATGTTACAACCATGTTACAACCAAACCAACCACGTTACAACCATGTTACAACCATGTTACAACCAAACCAACCACGTTACAACCATTGGATTCGCAACTGCAATTGAGATAAGACACGCATCAACCAAATCAACGAGCCTGACCGCGTCTCTTACGACAAGCATGGGTTGTTGAAGATCGTCGCGGGTAGCCCAAGTTAGTCGCCTAGCAGTGGAGTACTGGGAACACTAGGGTCCCACGGGGACTTATATCACTGAAGACATACAGTCTTCTATATATGTCAGTAAGGTCCGGTTTTCACCCCCCTTGTTATAATGCCATAGTTTCCATTGGACGAAAGGTGGCACTACAACAAGGGAAGACAATACCTGAGTCCGACGTTAGGCAAAAGGTCCTGAGTGAGTGAGTGAGTCTGGTTTTACGCCGATTTTAGCAAATATTCCAGCAATATCACGGTGGGGGACACTAGAAGTGGGCTTCACACATTGTACCCATGTCGGGAATCGAACCCGGGTCTTCGGCGTGACGAGCGATCGCTTTAACCACTAGGCTACCCGACGCCGCCCGGCCCCCCAAAGGTCCTGAAGCTGACATCAAGTGTGCGAGTGAGGTGAGTTTTACGCCGCGTTGTACGCTTTGTTCCAGTCATATCCGCGGGGTAACCTGAAATGGGCTTACTTAATCAATGAATATTAATTATAAATTTAAAAAGTAATAAATATGACATATTAATGTTGTTATTAAATGTTTGTATTTTCTTTTCAACAATGCTTACAGCACATCCTTAGGATTCCTGACATTTACGCCCGATTAATGGGAAACTTTCAGTGAAAGGCGGCGCATAAAACATCGGGCAGGCTCAACCGTCGCTTGAAACAAGTGGACCGAGGACAGTAAATACGCCGAAATGCTGGATATTGTGACCACAACCATTTGTTGCTGGTACCCTTTTGTCAGTGATGAGGTATCAATTTACCAATTTGACAGTTGCAAACACACCGACACGTATTACTAAATAAAGTAGTATCTGTTATTAAAGGAAAAGAAGGGTGTCCAGCTTCAACTTCCAATTATTCAACTGGCCCCTGGTGTTTGCTACGCCTTGTGCGCTGTTGCGTGAATTTAGGTGAATGGCGACTGGTTTATCAAAAGGCGGTATCAGTCGCCACCAGCACGTCCTGCAGGTCCTCATTCCTCAAAGCGATCTTAGGCCCGCAACTATCGTACAATTTAACATGGACCATCCTCTTCTTGGCGCTAAGATCATGACGATCGCCAAGTAAACGAGGCACGATACACACGAGTTCGTGCTATGTATAACGTAACTTTATGACTGTTTTAACGCTAAGAAGGCTTTGTGAACGGGTCCGTAGGGGTTGGACCGGACCTCACGGGGTTGTCGGTGGTTGGGTCCACGGCAGCTAATGTTTGTCGTAAGAGCAATCTTAGGTTCGGGGACAATTATGTTTCTCTTTGCCTGTCTTGCAGACCCTAGAGAATACATTACAAAAGGAGTCCAACTCAAGTCTAGAATAATTTGGCAAGTCTAGATTGCCTCAGCTCCTGAAATTAGAATGGGCTCCATTTTGGATTTCATTTTTCTATTTTGTAGATATAAAATTTTAAATAATATTCCTGGGACTTAATATCTGTTAATGTTTCACTTTGCCTGGTTGATTGTGTGTCAAGTCGCACCGATGGTGTCGTGGTTGCTCATGACATCAACCACTAATCTCCCTGGTCCTGGTTTAATGACAGATGCTGGAATAACTGGAATGTCGGCGAGGATACCTGTGTCATTCACGTCACTGCTAGTTCTAGAAATCAACTTGTTCATGTGATATTTTCAGAAAGAGAGTTCCATTTGACCACGAGCGAATCGCTGTGCAGAGTTGCGTCCCTTGGGCACGCCAGCAACCTATGATTGTAAGTTCGAATATGTTTCTAGGTTTGTGAGAACCTAGGTTGTAAACGTCTGAGACCTGCATCACGTCGCACCCCCCCCCCCCCCCCCCCACACACACACTCCGAGATATAACGGGAACACCGTTTCCAGGGGTGTTTTACCCAACTAAGTTGACAAGTTGAGTTGACATGAGTTGACAACATATTGTTTGTTTGTTTGTTTTTTGTTTCACGCCGCACTCAACAGTATTCCAGCTATATGCAAGTGGTCTGGAAATAATCGAGTCTGGACCACACAATCAAGTGATTGACATCATGAGCATCGATCCACACGCATTTTGGATACGATGATATGCATCAACCAAGTCACCGAGCCTGACAACACGATCCCGTTAGTCGCCTTTTACGGCAAGCATGGGTTGCTGAAGACCTATTTTACCCCGGATCTTCACGGGGTCGAATATTCCTTTCTAAATAACCAGATTGCTGCTTTGCACAGCAAAAATTGTGTCTTAAAAAGAAGTTTCATTAGTTTTTTAGATCGACATTTCTGAAATCATTTGCTGAAATAAAAGTGTTAGATTGTTCTAGATTTTCAAAATGCACCTTTGACATTCAGAGTGCGCCATCAACGTTGCAGTCAACACTATGATGAAGAAATATTAAGATGACAGCGGAGACCAAGAGAAGCGTGCAGAAGGGAAAATGTCTGGCATGAACATTTAATGTTTAAACGAATTAAGAACGCTGCCATGTGAGGGTTAGTTGAGGGAGTGTTTGCAAAACCGAACGCCATGTCATGGTTCACCGGCGGGAGGTTTAATACAGTAATGGCGGCCAACATCAAAGGGATTCGGAACTAATGAACATCATACACTCTGTTTGATATTATTGAGTCTCGCGTTTTCACGCTTTATCTCTTCGTGCGAGAGTGATGCCAACGAGGATATGGCACAGAAGGTTATCTTCTGTGTAGTTCAACTCGCATAAAAAGTTTCAAATTGAAAATTAATCGTTTATATTAACTTTGATCCACTTTATGTGTCAGTTTCGAAAAACCCATCTTTTGACAACCTTGGCGTTGAGAAATTAGCGCTTACAATGTATTAAAACAACTATTCATAGCTTCTCCAAGACAAAAGATGAAAACAATTTTAAAACAAGACATACCATGTCAGCGAAGTCGTAAGGTATGTTTTTAATACACAACGATGGCTTAGCAATGATAAGTGTCTTGTTATCATGGCTGGAAAATCTGTTTCATATAATTTGCCCAGAAAACTAAAAAGAGTCTTAATTTGTCATCGCCATTGAAATGGCCCTTCTCCGCCTGTTTCGCATAAAACTATCCCGTCTCCCATCGACAACCTCTTAAAAAGATATTACGCGCAAAGGATAGAGCGATGGAGGATTCGGCGTTCACAATTCATTTTAAAGATCGCAATGACAAAAAAAATGAAAAAGATTGAGATCAAAGGAGTAAGAAGTATAAAACGTCTAAACGAAATACCCGCCTGTTGCCAAGGCACTTAAAGTTTCATCCATCCAACGTTTAAAACAAACCACATTGTTTTCTTTGCATGCTACTTCTGTGAATTCCGCAATAGACGGACTGACGGTATTGCCATGGCTACCTAACCTCGACAGCAGTCCCGAGGGAAGCGTGCAGCACGTGCATTTGCCGCGAGATTACACACTAAGCAATCACGTGCATTGCTGCAATGTTTTCCTGTCGGAAATTGATTCGCTTCTCGACACTTGCTGCATTGGTAAAACCTGAATTGATTTTGAAAAAACTGGCTCAAGGCGTTGACTTAAATTGCGGGAAATAGATTATTAGTTTTTCTTTGTAATACTGAAGCAACAGATCGGCACGTGCAAATAATCCCCAGTCAGATGGATTTGTTTTGTTGCGTGTATCGATTTTTGGAAGTTAGAATCCCCAAATAACGACTACAGCCGCTTGGTGATGGCCTAGAGATTTGACTGCTCGTCCCGTTGTATGGGTTCGTTGCCCAATTTCCAGCAGCCAGCGAGGCTAATGGTGAGGGGATCTGAGGTCTGATGGTGAAGAATTCGATGAAATCATATTTCACTCTGTTCAATGTTCATATATGCAGTGCTATATTTGTTATGCAAACGGCCACCATCTTGTAATGTGTTAGACCTGTTATTGACTAACGTGCTCATTAACGCCACTGATCGTTTCAGGCGAAGTGGGGAATACACTACTTTGGTGTTTTTAATGACATCATTAATATCATCAAAATTTTATTATAACAATTACGAGATATCGTGGTATCCTTGAACGAAATGATAATTTTCTATAACATTCTGTTTACATTTACAGAAATAGGACCATTGTATGTTTGTTTTATATTTTTCCAAACTGTTTTACACATATGTGTCAACATACTTTAGAATTGACTTAAACATATTTTGAGTTTATGGAGGGATAAACGTGAAAAACAATGGATACACTGTGTTCATGCGCATAGCGGATTTAGGCAAAGTGTATATCGCTTTTTTTGCGGCCATAACTCGATAAACGTAAAAAACGTATTGAAGTCATTTCTTAAAAATAAATACGTTAAAAATAATAACTTCACTGATTGTTGATGGAATCATTAACGAAAAAAACTGTAGACAATAGTGATATACTATACAAGGCTGGGTGGGGATGCGTGACGGGTCCTCGCTCATGCGAGCGTTGAACGCTATAAATAGATTATGGTAATTAACTGTCAGAGTGCAGGGTAAAATGCTGGAAATATAAAGTTACATATACCAGGGGCAGAGCAGGTGTAAAACGTGGAGCTACGTACTACTTCCGAACATTACAGTTGTGTATTTCAATTAATCATTTTCAAAAGGAAATAATCGCACACAAAAATCCAACCATTCTATTGTCAGCTAATCAAGAGACTGTCATCCGTTGAATAGTTTTTGTGGCCCATTGTTTTCGGCTTATGGAAATATAAACGCAAAAAAATGCTTGTTTAACCAATCAAATGACACGGAATCTCCTGCACTTTATTGTTATATGACGCATATTGAGGATGGTTCTGGGCCGAAAATTTATTGTCACGTGACTGAGGTCAGTGGGTCAGGTTAGTCCTGTAACACCAGTCCAGATCCCACCTGTGACATGGTGATCAACTACACCCATATCCACAACTGGTCAAGCGACACTGGGGTCCCATGCTGTACATACTTCATCAGAAGTGTCACCAATAGAGAATGAAAACCCAACCCAAACAGATGGACAGTCTGCAAAAATGTCGCTCAAGGCCAAAACCGACGTCATCAGTCTTCCGCTGATGTTTTGGCTCTGCGCAATGTAATTGATCATTTCCACACATAAATATTGATTGCTTTCAAATCCAAACTGAACAGGCCCACATACAGTTTATTTCCTGTCCCGGGGTTCTATCATATGATGGTCGAGCGGCTGCCAGCTGTCAGAATATTTGCATGATCATTCCGCCATTATTCCTGCCATGGCGTCACGCCTCCAACCACCTCACATCGTAATAATAATACCAATTGTCTAACACTCAATCGGGATAATGTATTAATAAACGGAAAAGGCTTGAAACTAACAAAAGATGAAAGTCCCTCATTGTCCGACTTCTTTATTTGCTTCCTTGGTCAACCATGCGGATCTCTGTGACAAAGATGCTTCACACAGGATGTGTCAAAAATGTATGAATTAATTATACGACAGGAGACGTATATAGCCTAATGTGAAGTGGTTGTAACTGCATTTTGAAAAAAAATCAGCAAGTGAGAAAGAAATCTGAAATCGATACCTTCAATGACGCCTTTGACTTCGATGATTACCAATATCGTGGTTTGTGGAAAATCTGTTTACATGTTTGCGAAGCGCGTCTACAAGTTTCTTAGTCTATTCTAGGCAGGCTGGTATAAGTGCACTTAGTTTAATGTCTGATCGATAAATATAAATTCGTTTCTAATTTTAAATGATGAAGATATTTGAATATCAAGAGAGGCCAGCTGTACAAGAGATGTATTCAAATGAATATGAATATTAAGAATACCACATTATACCACTGCTGGTAGGTTTTGCATTCGCGGCTTCCACGCGCCATTTGACATCATATGGCGACATGTGAAAGTGTTGCATATGTTACGCAAGGTCAAGGTCGGAGCTTGGACAAAGGTATTTCTTAAATAATGGTTTCACGCCGTTGTGTTCTTCCTCTTTGTGAGGCAGAGAGGAATATTGATTTTCTGGGGGTACTACGTGTCGATGGTGATGGTTTGTTTTTATTTGTGTTGATACTCATGGTGATAATGTTGTTGTGGTTCATGTTTATTTAATTTAAATGGTAATGTTTATATTTATATAACAATTGATGTTTGTTTTATTTATTGATGTTAGTGTCATGTTGGTGTTGATGTCATTATGTTGTTGGTGTTGATGTCATTATGTTATTGGTGTTGATTTCATTATGGTGTCCGTGTTGATGTCATTATGTTGTTGGTGTTGATGTCATAATGGTGTTGATGTTAATGGCATTATGGTGTCCGTGTTGATGTCATTATGGTGTCGGTGTTATGTTATTATGGTGTCGGTGTTGATGTCATTATGGTGTCCGTGTTGATGTCATTATGGTGTCTGTGTTAATGTCATTATGGTGTCCGTGTTGATGTCATTATGGTGTCCATGTTAATGTCATTTTGGTGTTGGTGTTGATGTCAGTATGGTGTCCGTGTTAATGTCATTATGGTGTTGGTGTTGATGTCATTATGGTGTCCATGTTAATGTCATCATGGTGTTGGTGTTAATGTCATTATGGTGTTGGTGTTGATGTCAGTATGGTGTCCGTGTTAATGTCATTATGGTGTTGGTGTTGATGTCATTATGGTGTCCACGTTAATGTCATTATGGTGTTGGTGTTGATGTCAGTATGGTGTCCGTGTTAATGTCATTATGGTGTTGGTGTTGATGTCATTATGGTGTCCATGTTAATGTCATTATGGTGTTGGTGTTAATGTCATTATGGTGTTGGTGTTGATGTCAGTATGGTGTCCGTGTTAATGTCATTATGGTGTTGGTGTTGATGTCATTATGGTGTCCATGTTAATGTCATTATGGTGTTGGTGTTGATGTCATTATGGTGTCCGTGGTGATGTCATGTTGTTGGTGTTAATGGTGTTCACTCACTCACTCGATATACCGTTTCTTCAGTCCAAGGATATCGGGGTAGAATAGGTCTTCAGCAACCCATGCTTGGCGTAAAAGGCGACTATGCTTGTCGTAAGAGGCGACTAACGGGAATGGGTGGTCAGGCTCACTGACTTGGTTGATGAATATCATCGTATCCCAAATGCGTGGATCGATGCTCATGATGTTAATCACTGGATTGTATGGTCCAGATTTGATTATTCTCAGACTGCCGTCATATAGCTGGAATATAGCTGAGTGTGGCGTTAAACAACAAACAAACAATGTGTTGTCAACTCATGTCAACTCAACTTGAGGAAAGCCCGACGTGATGCAGGTTTCAGACTTTTACCACTTTGGTGAAGTCACGAGCACGAGCAAACTTAGAAATTGATATATTCGAGGCGAACTGTGATTCGAAGTCACAATCTAGGTTTCACAATCAGTCCAAGCGTTCCTGCATATGCCGTAGTGTATGTTCACAGTGATATACGTACGCATACGGAGGCAGACTCCAGACAACTGCAAGGCGTAGACTAATACTAATATCCGTATGTAGCTGATTGCGTGTCACATTTCCAGGTCGCCGTGAGGATTGCTGGAACTTTGTGTGGGGAACGTTCACTCACAGACTCACCCTCAATATGTACACGCCCCTCGGCAAGTTCACCTTCCTATACAACAAACATGTGCAGGCCACTTACACGGAGGCAAACTGCAAGGCGTGCACTATTAATATCGCAGTCCTAGGCCTCTTTCATATAGGCGTGACTGGTTTCCCAATCACCTTACGTCTATAATTACCAGAGATGACATTGCTCCTCTTTGAATACATATTCCTCCGTAATTAGCAATATACTTGATCTTAAATCAATACGCAAACAATAAATAACTCCCAGACAAGACTGGTGTTCATATAAGTGAATCCCGCCTTGGCTTACATAACAATGGGATGTAGGAGTGGGACGTAAGACTCCACATCTTTGGCTCGATGTTCAAACAAACAATGGAGCGTTTCTGTTGATGGGCAACCATACGTCCACAGTGGCGCTCACAACCCCGATAACTGTGAAATATCCTCAACTTAAACACCGTCTTCCGTCAATGTTTGGGGACCCTACGAACCCGCGTGTATTTCCAACACTAATAGTCGCCCCGCCCCGAATGGGACAATGCCTGCCCTTTATGTCAGAGTGATTGTTTTGACGAAGTGAACTAGTCTCTTGCGGATGCCCTTGCTTGCGTAAAGACGCCGCATTGCGTCACTCCGAAAATCGCCTTATGCAGCCGACCTTGCCTAAACAAGTGGCTCCGACTTCAAGCCAAATATATCGGGGAGACACGGTTATTGATTTTTCTGCGTCGATTTAAGCTCGACACGATCGCGTTTTTGAAGATAGACGATCCAGCCTTTCTGTTACCAAAGTCTAGGGAATGATCATTCACAGAGAAGCGGCATCTTGAGGCTTAAAAGAAAGAATTAAAAATGTGATGAAGTCGTTTTCTTCCCCTAACATCCTAAAGTGTTATTGCAAAATTCCTTCAAAGGGAGACAGGAAATCTGTTGATGTCGCGTGGCAGGCAGAACGCGACGAGCATTAATTTGACTATCTGGTGACGTCAGGGCAGACATGACGTCAGTGCGATCTTCCTATCCGAGTTTCAGAGCGGGTCAGACGGTAGGTCATGCCTGTTGCCGTGGAGCGGGATTCCTGGCCCCGCCTGGGGGAAATGTAAATGTGATATGTTATAAAAGAGAGATCGTACATTACAAACCCGAAATGCGTAAGAAATACGTTTTATATGAGTTGATGTTCGACATTGATGAAAAACATTGATTAAATTCCCCCTTGCCCCTCGACCCTCCGCTCTGTCAATATTCACCACGCTACACCGTCCGACCTTACCCTCTAGCTGCCCCCTCCCCTTCGTGTTTTTTTTTTCTGTTTATGCACTCCTCCACCCCCACCTTATTCTGTGACCTCTCCCACGCCACTACCCTCCCCCTGTCCTTATAAACTACTGTGTCTTCCCACTCCTCGCAACGACACTTATCCTTGTCCTTTTTCACTCCCTTCTAACTCGACCCTACCCTCAGTCCGTCCATTTTCTTCTTTCAGCCCCCCCCCCCCCCCCCCCCCATCCTCTTTCTGCCGCACCCACTCCCCCTCCTACCCGCCGGCCGTCCACAACCCTCGTCTTTCAACCACCACCACCCCACCCACATGCCGCCCTAATGTCATCATGTCCCCTCCCGTCTCCCCCAACCCTCTGAATCGTATCCAGAGTATACAACATGTATGTAGATCATGAACTGGATTCCAGACTAAGGAGGTACACGTGTACTTTGGGATGGAGTCCGGCTGATAGCGGTCGCGTGCTGGTAACTAGGTCAACCGGGGATACGGGCCATGCAAACCCATGGGTTCTAGAGTACTACGACACAAACCCTCAAAGTCTAATAACACACCCTTCAGTATAACAACATTAATATAAATAATATATATTCTTTCCTTTACTGTGCCCTTATTGCGTTTCCCCAGAAATAATAATTACGTTATCAACGTTTCACCTTTAATAATATGCAGTTGACGCGTTACGCAACATTATACATTAACCGCAGTCGCTTCATAGCCGTGCTGATAAGTAGGATGTAACATCGGTTTAATACTATTTAACTGATCTGATGGTCGCCTAATTGCTGAGAGTGAAGCGAGGTTTTTGTCGAAAATCTTCCAACTTGAGTTTGGTTTGCGGAGGCTTAAATTTACATTTGTCTGAGTGGCATGCAGCGTCGAGGTGCCAAATGAAGTTCACAACGTGGGCAGACGGAACTCTAGTGTTCTCTATCGATCTCGAACATGTTCATGCCGCGTCCCTTCAGAATGGCGAGCGCCATGCTATCTTGACCTAATTTCCATTAGAGGTCAGCCATGTTTGTAGAACGCAGGTTGAATACATCCACTGGTTTCACAATCTCGGTTGTCCAGTAGCTGGCCGTATTTAAACAAACGCCCGATAATACTACGATCAAGAACTGTTTTATGGGATTGTCTCCCCAGAGAAGCCCGACAGCTCTGTGGCCTACATTCACGACTGTGACCTACTTTTCCTGCCTAATATATTACAGCAATTGACCTGATTAGATGATGACTAATTCGGTCCGTTTAACTGTTAATATTGATTGGGATGACACTTCTACCTTCTACAAAATGATATCAGTCTATCGAATAAATAGAAAATGCCTCAGACTGGCTTTGTTTTGTTTTTCTCCAATATTAATATTTGCTCATCTCTAAAAACCAACGAAAGTTGTGTATAGATCGTGGGCGGGACAATGGATGGCGTGGCGTGTAAATGCAACCTGACACACGTGGTATGGATAGAGTGTCACAGAACGTAGATATAATTGAACCTTGCTATTCCGGACTATTGTTCCAAGAAGACGGATCCGTATAGTCTAGGAAGTATTTTAGTACACATTACAATGTAGACTTTTTATTGAAAGTGTGTGTGTGTGTGTGTGTGTGTGTGTGTGTGTGTGTGTGTGATTAGAGTTTAAGGATAAATAAACGGTCGGAAATCAGAGGCACATATACTGACGGAAAGTAGTAAAGGAACACATGCCGATATAGCAAAAAGCAAGTTTATTCCCATGTTCAGTTTATATAATAAGATGCTTTCACAAACATCAACCAAATACTCCTGATATGTCACTGTCGTGTCTTATCGTGTACATATTGAATGCCGAGTAAGAACAACTGCCAACTGTATTTGTGTCCATCAGTACAGGAAAGATTGTGCGATCCAGCGCTTGTCAAATGGACGATGGTAAGTGGTCGGCGAATGGCTGTGTGATCCTCAACGGCCAGATCGATGAGTTCCACGGATCCTGTTACCTGGAACATATGCCCATGGGTGTCGATGATGAGCTGGGTGCGTATAAAACACATACTGGCTTCATATTTCCGCTTCCTGTCTCCTTGATATCGTATGCCTTCCGTCCTGATCTGGTGTCACGTGACACATAACGACACCCCCAAGTGATTTACGTACGACGTCAACCATTTTGTCCAACGTTGGATTTTACAAACTACGTCGTCGTGCACGCATGCACGCACGTATAAGATGAACGAAAAGGACGTTCATTGATCTTTGATCTGCTTTTTGCATAAAAAAATGTATCACTGATTAATATGCTGTTTAACAAGTCGACGATAACTTTCATATTATCATCATCATCATCATCATCATCATTATTATTATTATTATTATTTTCATCATCATCATCATGGGCTGTTCAGGGGTGAAGAAGGAATCTGTGAATCCTGAAATGTAGTGATCGAACGAAACAAATGCCATCTTTGTTTCACGGAAGCCCCCAGGCAATCAGTCTTTTCGAATTCGTAGTCACGGTTGAACTCGGCTACTCTCGGCTTCTCTCGGCTACCCTCCCCGCCACCAAACAAACTCTTATGGTCAACGGGTTTTTTTCACACAGTAGACAAAGACATTAAACGGGGTTAATCACGTTGGCCTCTATGACTCGAAGGATGATAAAATAAAATTGATTACCAGCGCACGTGACTGTACCGTGCGACTTGAAACGAATGCTGCGTTACGGTTTGGTAGTCGTGGTTCTCAGTGCACGTGCACTGCCAAAATGGGGTCACAAACGTTTGACTCACGTGTTAAGACATTTGGGCATGTTCAGTTCTCAACGGCCCAGTGACTTGACAAACACCGTGAGAACATTTAACAGTGGCTTTTGAATTTTGCTTCTTTCAGGAAGGTGACATTTCCAAGATTATTGCACTTATATAGCGACGTGCATATGCATGTGCGTGTGCGTGTGCGTGTGCGTGTGCGTGAGCGTGTGCGTCTGTGTCTGTGTCTGTGTGTGTTTCTGTGTCTGTGTCTGTCTGTGTGTGTGTGGCTGCTTGTACTAGTCCGGACTTATGCCGATTTTATAGTGCTGGCTCACTGAGACACCATGCCGCAGTTTAACATGAATACCCCACACGCAGTATACTGACTCCGAGCCGACAAGTCCTTGTTTTCGCCCCTTCATGCCGAGCGCCAGGCATGGCAATAACCTGTCTTTTCACGTCTTTAGGTATGACGCGGCCGGGGATCGAACCCCGGACCTCCTGCTCTACGCGGACGCTCTACCACTTGTCCGAGGGAGGGTCTACTTCTTTCGATGATGGGAATTTAACGTATGAAAAAATAATGAATGTAAAAGTTTACAGAAACAAGTAGAGATAGTTTGATCATCGTCACGCCCCGACACTCCGAGGGCGCCTGACGGTGACATGAAGCGCAATCGTGTGGATTATAAAAGTTGCAAACATATTTCCAAGTTTTATCTGAATAACGCCCTGGACACAATATGACCCAAGTACCCAATGCAGTGGGGTAGCCTATTGGTTAAAGCGATCGCTCGTCACGCCAAATACCCTGGTTGGATTCCCAACATTTGTACAATTGGGGGAACCCATTTCTTGTGTCCCCCCGCCGTGATGTTGCTGGAATATTGCTAAAATCGGCGTTAAGCCATACTCACTCACTCACTCATTCATTCATTCATTCACTTGTCTTCAGGAGCCAACTCTAAGGATCGGGTGGTTGCAATTATTTATTTGGACGTTACCGTTACCGGACGATGAGTCTCATTGCTCATGCTATCAACCACTGGTTTGCCTGACTCAGTCTCCATAATCAACCGACTGCCATGATGAAGCTATAACATTGACTTTTGTGGCTTCAAACAACATTTCATCACTCACTACAACCCCCGTGAACAGCAGGGATAGAATTGGTGTTCAGCAACACATGCTTGTAAGAGGCAGATCGATGCCCATGATGTCGACTCCGTGAAGATCCGACTATAGATGCTTGTCGTAAGCGACTAATGGGGCCGGGTGTTCATTCTCGCTGACTTGGTTGATGGTTGATGCATGTCATCGTATCCCAATTGCGAGGATCGACGCTCATGATGTAAATCACTGGATTGTCTGGTCCAGACTCGATTATTTACAGACCGCCGTCATATAGGTGGAATATTGCTGAGTGCGGCGTTAAACAACAAACAAACAAACAAACACAGCTCTTGATGTCAATCACTGGATTGTCTGGTCCAGACTCAATTATTTACAGACCGCCGTCATATAGCTGGAGTGCGGCGTTAAACAAACAAACAATCCCCAATCAACATCCGGTCCTCACCAAATCTGAAATGGACCGGTCAGATTTTCGTGCAAGACTTGATACTGTAAAGTTCTGGTATTAAATCAGGCCTCCATTTTGATTATACTTATCTCGAAATAGAACGTCCGGAATTATAAGCGTGAGAAATATTACTCCAGTTTAAAAGGAGTAATTGCTTTTCCCTTGTAACAAAACAACCCCATTCAGACAGAGTAATAAATTGTAATTTTATCAAATCCACATCTGCCTGCTGCCCACGTGATGTTCCAAGACACATCACAACAGACATAAAAACAAACAAATGACATTTTTATTTGATTCATATTCCAGTCATGAAATTAACAGTTTCAAGACTCTTTAGTCAGATGTCGAGAGTGTTGTGTCGTGATTAAAAACGTTTTTTTCAGTTAGAACCAGAAAGTTGGACTGCAAGGGTGTGATGATTGATATACAGTTTCGGGCATGGTAGACAAAGGATCTGGCCCTGATTGGGCATGTGCAGTTGTAATGAAGGCTGGTATCGATCTCGACAACCAATACCTGCCTCAGTTTCCCCATGACTAAATTAGCATGCGGAATCCCATGAATCTACATGTGCGTGCTAAAGTTAGTAATCCACAAACTGTATCTTGTCACGCAAAAACCGAAGGTGTTAAAGATGTAAATAAGTATTTTATATCGGTGCCAGAGAAGTCTGGTTCTAAAACTAACAATAAAAGTTTTTAGAATTCTGGATTTCAATCTAACAAGCATCCATACCAGATGGCAATACTGAGATATAAACCTTATACTTAGTCACTTACAATCTCATTGTTGAGCAAGCCTTGAAAATCAGGGGTAGAATAGGTCTTCAACAACCCATGCTTGGCGTAAAAGGCGACTTTGCTTGTCGTGAGAGGCGACTTACGGGTTCGGGTGGTCAGGCTCGCTGACTTGGTTGATGCATGTCGTCGTATCCCAATTGCGTGGATCGATGCTGTCAGTTACTGGATTGTGTGGTCCAGACTCGATTAATCACAGACTGCCGTCATATAGGTGGAATATTGCAGAGTAAGGCGTTAAACAAGAAACAAACAAACTAACAAATATTGTTGAACAATCTTTCGCTTTGTCGAGGCACGACACCCCAGTGAACCAGTGACGTATTGTTACAAATCCATGGGTGGACCCAACCCAACCCAACCCAAACCCCAAACACACACACACACACACTGTTTTAAAATCCTGGGCCCGTCCCTAAACTCGACCTCCATTTGACAAAAATACCAGGAAATCATTTTGCATGGAAACCATCCATCAATGGAATATTCATTGTTGAACGGTATGAAGATATCAATTTATTATCCTTTTGGATTCTTTCTTGATTTTTCTTTGGGCATGGGAAGTAGCCTAGTTGGAAAGTGTTCGCACTTCACGCCAACGTTCAGGGTTCGATTCCCCACATGGTAAAATGTATAAAACCCATTTCTGGTGTACCCTACCTGGCATTTCTGGAATACTACTAAAAGAGACGTAAAACCAGACTCACTCAATCTCTTGGTTAAAGGGTCGAGGGTTACACCAACATATCTTAAAGCAAAGAGATAGTCGATGCCAGTCTATTAAATATGCTCACAAATAAGTGTCTCCCGTAGTTTGGCAACTGTAGGCTAGACACGAAACTGGAAGACAAGATCTGCTATCTGAAAGCGGCTTTCAGGAAATGTGTAGGTGCCTTTGTGCTCGTGCTTGTGCACGTGGTGTAATCCCCGGATGAGGCCATGGTTCATCTCGATTGCTCCACCACCATGTGTCAACAAACAACATTATTTCCCGATACAAAGCGGACCTTGTTTTCCGCTGACAAGTGTTAGGGTGTAAATCATCTGGACATGAAGTCTCTCCCCAGAGACAGATGGCCCTCCAATGTGATACATGGTGACCCCGGGTTACCTGTTAGTGTTAAGTACTGCACATTGCCTTGTGGACAACATGAGTCACAGACTACAACCACTTGGAGATATCGAGGAGAGTGAGTGAGTGAGTGAGTTGGGTTTTACGCCGCTTTTAACAGTATTCCAGTTATATCACGGCGTGTCAGCTTAATGTGGGAGGAAAGCCCGAAGTGATGCAGGTCTCAGACGTTTACCACTTCGGTGAAACCCACCAGCACGGGTATGGTGCTGACAAACCTAGAAACATAATCGGGGCGAACCGGAATTCGAACCCACAATCATAGGTTTCTAAGGGATGCCCAAGGGACGCATCTCTGCACAGCGAATCGCCGCGCCTTAGACAACTGGGCCACCCGTGCCCCCTAGAGGAGAAAGAAAAGACGTTAACCATAGACACGCGACCACGTGGGCAAAGTGATAAAAACATGAACGTCAGAGGGGAATCTGGGATCTGGAGAAAAAGAAGCTGCACACTATACCCAAATTACTAAGAGACCAAAAGGACATGAGATGAGACGAGTGAGTTGGTGTTTATTGCTGAATCCCGCATCAGCCATTATGCAGCTATACTCGGCCCTCAGGACACAAGGTGTCAGGTGCAAAAGTTGGGTGTCTCGACCCGGAAGTGAGTCATGCCGATATTCCATATGGAACTCTTGTATGCCAATTAATGCTCTAATTCTTCCTGATGTGAATTTCCTTGCAATATGTACACCAGTTTGAACAACCTGCCACACACTGGTACTCGTGCCACGCTCCCCTTGAAGACCCGGGTTAGAATTGGGTTTCAGCAACACATGTTCCCCGTGAAGATCCGGGTTACAATTGATGTTCAACGACCCATGCTTGTCGTAACAGGATCCCGACTAACGACATCGGTGGTCAGACTCGCTGACTTCAAGAGGAGATCCGTGAAGATCCGGGTTAGAATAGGTCTTCAGCATGGTTGGGAGGCTCGCTGACTTGGTTGATGTATGTCATCGTATCCTAATTGCGTAGATCGATGCTCATATCAATCACTGAATTGTCAGGTCCGGACTCGATTATTAACAGACCGCCGTCATATAACTGCACTGTTGCTGAGATAGGTGTTAAACAACCAGCAAGACTCACTCCTTGCACTGGGAAAAAGCAACCCAAACTGTGTGGGTGGCTGCCCTGGCTGTTTGGTAGTAACTGTATGTGATATGAATAGGTTGGGCTGATATTTCACTTGGTGTCAGCCAAAATATTGGAGAAAAAGCTCAAAGTGAGTTAAACATTGCAAGGTAGGTACTGAAGCAGGATAGTATTGACCATCATTATTGGGCGAATCTTGGTTCGAACCACACTATGTAAAAACCTGAATGAGCTAGCTTTGAAATAAATTACACGACTCGTGAGGGTAGAATATATCTTCGGCCATGCTTGCCGTAAAAGACGACCATGCTTGTCGTAAGAGGCGACTAAGGGGATCGGCTGACTTGGTTGATGCATGTCATCGATTCCAATTGCGTGGATCGATGTTCATAGTGTAAATCACTGGATTGTCTGGTCCAGACTCGATTGTTTACAGACCGCCGTCATGTAACTGGAATATTTCCGAGTGAAGCGTTAATCAACAAACAAACAAACAATAAATTACACCATCAGCTTAAATGTGGGAGAAAAGCCCCAAGTTCCACAGATCTTGATCACCGTGGTGAAACTCAGCACATCCTATCCTGTAGAGAATCGAAGGATCATTATCTTCCATTTGAACCATTTTTGGAACTGGTACTATTAAGGGACCATCACACTACACCCTGAAATGTAGATGAAGTCCAAGCCGAGCAACTGATATCCTCCCTCTCTCAGTGTTGTTTATAAATAAGATAAACACGAAACTGATTAAGCAACCTTTCAAGGCAGATTTGAATTTACGGAATTTTCAAGTCGGTTCGAACTTTATGTCGTAGCAAACTACAAGCTTGAAGAATCAGTGTTGGAACTAGATATACAATACACACATGGTCTGATGGGCACAGTCAAAACATGCGGTTACTGTGTATATAATTATATCTCCTTGAAGCTGGTCGTTCTGGACACAATCGTTCCACAGCTTAGGCAGGTCTCATGTTTCTGCAACATGTACTGCTGCCCTTTGTCCAGTCAATCTCACTGGTCTGGTCTCACACCCGCTAACAGGCCGTATATGAAGACACCATCTTGCAGGGCTGCCCTTTGTCCAGTCAGTCTCACCGGTCTAGCCTCACACCCGCTAACAGGACGTATATGAAGATCTCAACTTGCAGGGCTGCCCTTTGTCCAGTCAGTCTCACTGGTCTAGTCTCACACCCGCTAACAGGTCGTATGTATGAAGACCTCAACTTGCGCTGCTGTCCTTTATCTAGACTTGTACAAGTCTTTAAGGAAATAATTATCAGCTTAAATCATAATTTCTAGATTATGTAAATAATAAGAACAAGTCATCCCTGTAAGAGACTGGCGTGATGTCCACATATCTTGACTTGTCTGTTATGAGGATAGAATTACTACACATTCATGGACCTGTCTATCAGTACATCACCTATCTATCAGTACAGTCTTGGAGCAAGGCTACCCTGTATCCTGACAATCTCAATAGCCTCCCACCCACTATAGACCGTATATGAACCCAACTTGCACTGCTGCCGTATGTCCAGACAATCGAAATAGACCAGATTTTTGCACCGCTAATAGGCCGTAAAGGAAGACCCCAACTTGTAGCGGTCATCAACATGAAGTAACAGCATATGGGACACCAAAGTCACATCTCTTGTGTGAATTATTGTATTAATTTTTTTTGTATCTAAACCTTGCTTGGCGCATTCTACTGGTCAGTCAACTATGGACATGACTATGAACTGATATTGTTTCAACCACATGGTATGTATTTACTAATGTAGTCAACACGCTCTGCGGGACACGCATTTGGGTTATTGGTATTATGGAGAAATACTGGTGGGACCCCATGCTTGCCGTAAAAGGCGACTATGCTTGTTGTAAGGGGCGACTAACGGGGTCGGGTGGTCAGACTCGATGACTTAGTTGATGTATGTCATCGTATTCCAGTTGAGTAGATCGATGCTCATGATGTTAATCACATCTGGTCCAGACTCAATTATTTACAGACCGCCGTCACATGGCTGGAATATTGCTGAGTGCCACGTTAAACAACAAACAAACAAACAAACTGGTGGGAAGAGTGAGGAAGACACAATTTATTGTCCATATTGGACTACTGGTCTTGGTCTACTGGCGACAGAGTACTGGTATAGACATTTGTCCTGCCCTTCAGACCACACTGACAGACCCTCTACAATGTCTACTGGCGACAGAGTACTGGTATAGACATTTGTCCTGCCCTTCAGGCCACACAGACATCAGCCCTCTACAATGTCTACTGGCCACAGAGTACTGGTATGGACATTTGTCATGCCCTTCAGACCACACAGACAGCAGCCCTCTACAATGTCTACTGGCCACAGAGTACTGGTATAGACATTTGTCATGCCCTTCAGGCCACACTGACAGACCCTCTACAATGTCTACTGGCCACAGAGTACTGGTATGGACATTTGTCCTGCCCTTCAGGCCACACTGACAGACCCTCTACAATGTCTACTGGCGACAGAGTACTGGTATAGACATTTGTCCTGCCCTTCAGGCCACACTGACAGACCCTCTACAATGTCTACTGGCGACAGAGTACTGGTATAGACATTTGTCCTGCCCTTCAGGCCACACTGACAGACCCTCTACAATGTCTACTGGCCACAGAGTACTGGTATGGACATTTGTCCTGCCCTTCAGGCCACAGGAGACAACAGCTCCTTAATGACTAGTCATAGACCATCAGTTGTCCGTCCGTGACATAACCCTTCTTCATGTGTGTTTGTTGTTTAACTCCCTACTCAGCAATGTTCCAGCTATAGAAAAGTGTGGACCTGACAAACCAGTGTTTGATATTATGAGCAGCATAGGAGTAAAATGACAATGAAAACAATCAATTCACGAGCCAGACCATCCAGTCTGTCAACAAGTACAAGTTGCTGGAGGTCTACAATCATGTCACAAGCCAGACCATCCAGTCTATCAACAAGTACAAGTTGCTGGAGGTCTACAATCACGTCACAAGCCAGACCATCCAGTCTGTCAAGTACAAGTTACTGGAGGTCTACAATCACGTCACAAGCCAGACCATCCAGTCTATCAACAAGTACAAGTTGCTGGAGGTCTACAATCATGTCACAAGCCAGACCATCCAGTCTATCTACAAGTACAAGTTGCTGGAGGTCTACAATCATGTCACAAGCCAGACCATCCAGTCTGTCAAGTACAAGTTACTGGAGGTCTACAATCACGTCACAAGCCAGACCATCCAGTCTATCTACAAGTACAAGTTACTGGAGGTCTACAATCACGTCACAAGCCAGACCATCCAGTCTATCTACAAGTACAAGTTGCTGGAGGTCTACAATCACGTCACAAGCCAGACCATCCAGTCTGTCAACAAGTACAAGTTGCTGGAGGTCTACAATCACGTCACGAGCCAGACCATCCAGTCTATCAACAAGTACAAGTTGCTGGAGGTCTACAATCACGTCACAAGCCAGACCATCCAGTCTATGAACGAGTACAAGTTGCTGGAGGTCTACAATCACGTCACAAGCCAGACCATCCAGTCTATCAACAAGTACATGTTGCTGGAGGTCTACAATCACGTCACAAGCCAGACCATCCAGTCTATCTACAAGTACAAGTTGCTGGAGGTCTACAATCATGTCACAAGCCAGACCATCCAGTCTATCAACAAGTACAAGTTGCTGGAGGTCTACAATCATGTCACAAGCCAGACCATCCAGTCTGTCAACAAGTACAAGTTGCTGGAGGTCTACAATCACGTCACAAGCCAGACCATCCAGTCTATCAACAAGTACAAGTTGCTGGAGGTCTACAATCATGTCACAAGCCAGACCATCCAGTCTATCAACAAGTACAAGTTACTGGAGGTCTACAATCATGTCACAAGCCAGACCATCCAGTCTTTCAACGAGTACAAGTTGCTGGAGGTCGACAATCATGTCACAAGCCAGACCATCCAGTCTATCAACAAGTACAAGTTACTGGAGGTCTACAATCACGTCACAAGCCAGACCATCCAGTCTATCAAGTACAAGTTGCTGGAGGTCTACAATCACGTCACAAGCCAGACCATCCAGTCTATCAACGAGTACAAGTTACTGGAGGTCTACAATCATGTCACAAGCCAGACCATCCAGTCTATCAACGAGTACAAGTTGCTGGAGGTCTACAATCACGTCACAAGCCAGACCATCCAGTCTATCAACAAGTACAAGTTGCTGGAGGTCTACAATCACGTCACAAGCCAGACCATCCAGTCTATCAACAAGTACAAGTTGCTGGAGGTCTACAATCATGTCACAAGCCAGACCATCCAGTCTATCAACAAGTACAAGTTACTGGAGGTCTACAATCACGTCACAAGCCAGACCATCCAGTCTATCAACAAGTACAAGTTGCTGGAGGTCTACAATCACGTCACAAGCCAGACCATCCAGTCTATCAACAAGTACAAGTTGCTGGAGGTCTACAATCACGTCACTAGCCAGACCATCCAGTCTATCAACAAGTACAGGTTGCTGGAGGTCTACAATCACGTCACAAGCCAGACCATCCAGTCTATCAAGTACAAGTTACTGGAGGTCTACAATCACGTCACAAGCCAGACCATCCAGTCTATCTACAAGTACAAGTTGCTGGGGGTCTATTCTAATCCAGAAACCCCATGGATTCTTACACTTTAAAAGATAATCATGGCTGGAAACATATCTGTGTCATGAGTGTGTCTGGGGTAGGACTCTGGTGACACCTCGACATGCAACTTCAATGACCTCCATTTGTCTGCTTCATTGAAGAGAACACAAAGATTGTAATAGTTTTGCAAACGTTTATTGATACAAAACCCTGAATGACCAAGGAGTAGAAAACAATGGCGAAAAATGAATTATGAATAAATGAACAAATGAATTTCTTATGAACAAATGAATACAATAATGTATTGTTCCTCTAAGGAATGTTCTATTGATGCTATAATGACAGGTGGAACAAACATTGACCAGCCTAGACCATGGTGGGACAGACAGTAGTCTCCCCTTAGGTCATGAGGCCACCACCAGGTGGCAGCATGATCTCAGGGGAGATAACCCTTTTTGGGTGGGAAAGAAATTAAATTACAAAAGAGAATATCTAAGACAATTGAATAACCTGGTCAAGGCAAGACAGATTAACATGACAATGACTTGGAAGCGAAATATCTTAAAGAGATCTATTGTAGGCACAAATTGCAGAATTCACATGGAAGCCGATCTGGTGTAAAACAGTCGAATTGTTCACTCGCACATACCAATGAAACGTTTAGGACAATTTTGACACTAAGGTAACTTGATCATTTTTAGCACCCGAAAATAGTTAAAAATTCAGCAGAATTAGATTTATCGATTCTGATCGGGAGTATTGAAGATTTGGACTGCCCTAACCGATCATCAGGGAGATGCAGTGGGAATGAGGACATCGACTTGACAGTTTCATTCACTAGCTCCAGCCACCGCTGACACATGATGATACTAGAAATCGTAAGTTAGCTAATGCCTCGAGGATCACAGTCACACACACACAAACATGTTCACTAATGAATTTGTATATTTCAAATTTCCACCAATGAAATTGTCCGCTTGCTCATGGATGACTGATGGAACAATGTCATGATTGTCTCCATTTCATGGCTGATGGATGTGACAGATATAGAAAGACAATAAATAAAGTTGGTCTGATATGCAATTGGTTGCAAAAATAAGCACAGCTATATTTTGAGTATAAAAATCTTGCTTGGTGCATAGATATTATTGCATTTCATTGACAACCAAGTTCAGTAATGGATAGTGACTGGAGCTAGTGGTACGTCTTGACAGACCTCATCTGTATGGGACAAACAGGGACACGAACCACGCAACACAATAACTTTACTTCCAGGGCTCATTTTGAAGACTACTCAATTATTTTCAGAACAAGTAACTCAAAGACAAAACAAATTGGGCCAGTATCTGCTGCTTATTGAATGATACATTACAAAAAGGGACAAACTAATAACAATTTTCCTTTACAGTGCCATGTCAAGTATACAGTTTTTGAGCTATTGTCATGTTTGTTGACCTTTTGAACTTCTTGGCGGGACTACCTATTTGATTAGCATTTAGAAATCAATTGATTAGCATTCATTAACATTCAGTTAAATTACTGACAAACAGGCACAAAATGTGGCACACAAGGCCTTGTTCCACAAAGCAATCTTAGCACTACGACTCAGTCATATAGTTGCGATAGTCTCAGCTCTACGGCTAAGTCACAGAGTTACGATAGTCTCAGCTCTACGACTAAGTCACAGAGTTACGATAGTCTCAGCTCTACAACTAAGTCACAGAGTTACGATAGTCTCAGCTCTACGACTAAGTCACAGAGTTACGATAGTCTCGGCTCTATAGAGTTGGTCTTCGCATTAAGATGGCTTTGTGGAACAGGACCCAACGGTGCTAAAATAACCGTTTGTTCTGACCATCACACTTACAACAGAACATTCATTCATGTATTTCAACAGAACCGAGGGAAACTGGATCACTTTCCACACTGACAAATGTCCCTTGGTTCTCGACTAAAACATCACACATGTGGCAAATATTTTCTCCATTACACTTTGTACAATAGAACATAATAACATGCAACAGAACATATTTCACTCCTTGTTTATAATGGAAATAAACATTTGCAACATGGGAAAATATCATTTGGATAGGCCTGCAACACAGAACATGGAGACTACGGGAGGATGCATCAACACACGACTAATAACACATGTTTTAGGACTGCATCACTAAAACGTTCAGATCTCCGGAAGTGGTTCACAACACAGGCCAGCCATGACCCTACAACAATATACCAGTACTCCGGTTGGTCAAGTCGAACTAGTCCCCAGGTCACTTCAGACTAGTGGTTTGTGTAAAATAGCTTAGTTTTGGTAGAAACAACGTCACCCTGGATTTTCACTAGTCTTGGACTAACAGACCAGTGGCCTTGTCTATCCCTGTCATAACTTGTAGCTCGGGAGTAGCACTAATTCAAGGGCGGCAGTGAAAATAATGACACTTCTCATTGAATTCCTATTTTTGTTTGTGTTGTCATGGATACAGCTTGATGTTGGTCTGACTTCACTCAGAGGGAGCAAGGAATTTACGTGTTTACGGCGCTATATATATATATATATGACACTGTAGCAAACATGGAGTAAAGTCTATCATCTGGTGACGAAACTTTGAAACTAATCACATCGTATTGTCAGCTGATGTCCTCATTAGCTTCCTAGCTCATCAAACAGTGACATCATTCGGACACAAACTTGGGCGTCATCACTTTCCTCAAATCTAGGGTGTCATCACACAAGAACATCATGCACTGTATAGGTTTCTATATGTCTGATGACATCCAAAGAATGAGTGCCCATGTACTGGTGTATTGTTGCGGAAGCTGGCTGCCATGTGTCCAGAGTATAGGGACCACGTCAAGAGATCTAACAGATCGCTAGTGAGGTAAACTGGGTCCAGTCATGACAACAACAGCATTAAGTTAAATAAATAAATAATGTCAATAAATACCATGGTGATGTAGGAATACTTTAAAATTTATGACATCTTCTGACAATGTGTCAAACATGACAATTCTGGAGTATTTTTTTATATTTTTTTCTCTCAATATTTTCAATACAAAAAATAATTCAGACATTTCTCCGTGACAATGAAATGCCTAATGTGGAGCAAATAAATAATGAAAAAAAACATAACTGGCAAGGTTTTTTTTTCATGAATTGAGGCATTGCACAGTCTATGTTAAATGAAGATATGGTGATATATGCCCTTAGCATACACCTCGTTCTGATGATTTGTTAAAAATAAACAATACAAACTCGAAAAGTACATTCATATTTCTAATGTCAATCTGGGAATGCCCTTATCAAAATCATAGGAATTTAAACAAAGGTCAATTGTGGTTCATTTGGAATCAATTAACAGTGTATGAATATCAACCAAAATACATGACTCATAGAGCAGACACTTTTCAAACAGATTTGGCAGCTCAGGTTCATGAGAATTTCTTGTTATGATAACAAGTTTTGTGACAAACACTCTTGCTATGCGCTGTAACCTTATGAGTGATATGCATTTGAAAGTTGTCTTCAGACAATGATTTGATCAGTGATACTGTGGTCATTAGGGAATCATTGATATCCAGAGAAACGGCCAGTAACAGACTTATGCAATGATCATGTGAGAGTTTAAGCGGAAGGGAATGATGCACACGGACACATAGAAATCACCATGAATTCATTTCATTTGATAAACACGACAACAGATCATAAAGATATACAATTTTCTGGTAGCGAAGTCTCATTTTTTAACAGAGTTGATCCTGCATAAGAAACAGTCGTAAGAAATGAAGTGACCACCTGTCAACGACTTCTCAGTGACGGGGAATTTTTCATATTAATGGACATATGCTAGGTATCAAGTGAGTTGAAAAAGAAGACCTGTGTATATTCTGCAAGAACAGAGCTTTATCTTAACAATGATTCTGACAGAAAAAGTAACAAGATTTCTTAATGGTATGATAAATTCCTCTACCCATACAGGAACTTGTACACAGTGTATTCACCTCTTCAGCCTTGCACAGCAAGAAGATATCTACCATGTCACAAAGAAGTCATCTTGTGTTCAAACATGCATATTTTAAAATTTCATTAAAAACAATAACAATTTGGGATCTTGTTCGCAACTTGTTTCCACATGTAAATACTGTAGTGTTGGGATGGCCAAACATTGAATGAAGTTTTAAAACAGGCATGTCAGGCTCTACCGCAAGAGAGCATCTAAGAGCATTCAACAGTAATTAGAGACTTTTTACAGGCTTCTTTTAACAGACGTAGCATTCATAATTTACTCTTGTTGACTGACATTTCATGTAGCATGCTTCCGTAAGTTGCTATATACAATTTTAAAGATTTTCAAAGTCAGTCATTCCCATGCAACGACTGTTAAAACAAGCCAGTCAATATATCAACTCTTTGTTTCATAACTATTTAATATAACCCTGAGCGAAACATTTGAACCAGTGTTCCAACTGAATGAAACCTCCAAGAACTGTTCATTCTATCTAAGTACGACAAATATTGATCAACTTATGATTGTGCATCATATTTATGACTAGATGATGCCTTGTAAGTGAAACAACAGACTATCTAGATATCTATATACAATCAAGCATGCACATAACACACGACATGTCATCGCACCCAACATGGTGGCATCGCACCTTAATAAGTTAGGAATCCGGGGCAATTTTACACAGATCTATATACAATTAATGGGCACAAAATTCAATAGTATATATTAGTCTCTTTGCCCAAGGGACAAACCAAATATGAATCCACTGACGCTTGAAATAAGTTAAATACCTGGTATATTCAAGATTAGTGTTTTGATTTCGTGGGCACAGTACTCATTAAATAAATCTACAATTCTCTGTGCCCGTCGAAATAAAGCAAATACTTGAAAGACACATGCACAACTAATAAATTAATTAAACCCATATCAACAAACCTGGAAACAATCAGTTACTTGATGTGACAAATCTCTTATTGCATTAAGGTTTGGGCAAATATTGGAGAATTTTCAACACTTTCCAAACAAGTACAGTGATGTCCAAACTGAAAATGGGGGTGATTCAAGACTTAAAATTTAGAAACTATCAAAGTTTAGACACTCGTTTTCTTTTAACATTTGTAACGATAACCTGTAAAATAATCTCATAAAAATATAATACAATAACTTACATGACAAAACTGTCCATGCCTGTGTTTCCAGAACTTGACGATACATGATTAAAGTGGTCAATGGACTCAAAAGCGATTTGTCCTCGTCTTGAATAACGGTGGATTTACTTGAAAGTTAATTTCAAGGCATATTAAGTCAACAATATCATAATTCTGTTCATTCTGGAAGAGGGCACATTTCAGACTACACCTTGGATCACCTGTCGCACTGAGTAGTTTTCACACCTGAAGCCTTACAACACAGACCCATAAATACGCAGGCCTTGGACTACACTTCTAACAGTCACGGACTGATGAGAGATTCCAATATTGATATATGTTGTCAGTATACGAAAAGGTTCAGCCGCTATGTATGTGAGATTACCTTGGAGTAATCAGCCCGGGAAGAGCATACTGCATTGAAACTTACTCTAACACATATTTTGAATCAAAAGCATGAAATTCTTCCTCTGAGGTTGAAAGTGTGTTCACAATGAACAAGGAAGTGATCTCAGTGTCTGTGTCACAGCGTCAATTTTTACAAAATCTTATTTGGACAAAGCACTTTTATGAACAAGCATTTCAAAGTGATTGTGTCTTCTTTGATTCAAAGTATTGACTTGGGAGGTATATTTACAGTCCGTTTCTAGACGTAAGAAGTTAGATCATATGTATGCACCATACGCCAATTTCTAGATATCTACGAAATATGTATAACTGGATATTTGATGAGTATCATTGTATGAAAGCTAAGCACTTAAGGTACAGGGGAACTTTTCCATAAAATACAATAATAGAAGCTCAATTAATACAATTTGGCAAGTGAACCACTCAATAATTTTCACAGGGTATGTGTAAAATATAAGTCGAAGTTTGACAACCTAATCACCGAGATGTACATGTTTCTACTCTCAAGACATACAGACTCATTTCGATATCTATGGGAAAACTACTCATTGTGCAGGGAAATAACTTTCCAGGAAGTCAAGGGAATCATACAGACATACAGAGTAAACCAACCACATAGGAGTGAGTGAGTGAGTGAGTTTGGATTCGAACCCGGGTCTTCGGCGTGACGAGCGAACGCCTTAACCACTAGGCTACCCGACCGCCCCCAACCACATAGGACACACAGCCCCTGGTTAAATCAAACCTGGAGAAAAAGCTAAACTTTGTACAATTTAGTCCAATTTCAAACAATCCTCTCGAAAGAAGACAGATTTGGTGCATTTTCTTTTTAAAAAAAAAGACATATCAACAAATAGAATCAACATATACGTGATGGATAATTTAGAAATTTTAAATAAAGGTTGTTTGTTTAGGCTGAATGTCATATAAACAAACCTTGACTCTTGATCAACTGAAATAGACAAACGTAATAGATGACCTCCTCTGTCAAAACAGCATCAAGAAAAATCCCATCCTAATCATGCACAGAAAATAATCCTCTAGAACATTGACAATTTATTAAAATGTGTTAAAATACTTCTGTTGTCATGGTTACTGTTGTCACAAATAATTAAAATTATTATGATAATATAATATTTATTTAAGATCAAATGTTTTGTGCTGCATCAAAATATTTTCAGTAATACAGCAATTTAAGCAAATATTGTTGATAAATCTAAGAATGGGATCTTCCTTGGGTTGGCAGAGAACCAAATAACTATATACATACAAACATGTAAACAATAGACAGACTACTCGTGTGTGGTAGTGTGCTGAAGAAAGAAATTGAATGCTCTTCAGATAATTAGTACTTCTTTCGGAAAGATGTAAAGAATAACAAATAGTTCCAATCACCAGATTGACCTAATTTTGGGGTCAATCATAAAGATATTATTTATATTTTCAAATAAAAGGCAATTAACTAAAACATTTAGAGATAATTTTACATGCATTTTCAGATGAAATGTCACATGACATGCTGGTTTAATTTGCACTTTCCTGAAGAAACATTTCATTTTCCTGAAAACCATTTCAACAGTTTTCTTTTTAGGCCTAAGAAATCCTGATGGTCCACACTGTCACCGAACCACCAAATGAAAGTATAACAAACTCAGAACACACATTTGTAACATAACAATATGTATACTATTTTACAATTAGGAATAGGGCATTTAAATCTTGCTTGTGCTTATCATGGAGATAGCTTTAAGTTATGTCGTGGTGAATATTGGTCCTTCAAGAGAGAGAGTTTGTTGGGAGTGAAGGGAAATCCTTCATGGAAGTCTGTACAGACACCACCATTGCTTCAACAGCACGTTGTCCATGGGTGACGAAGAATGCACTCAGATGAAGCTGATATGTAGTCTTTGCAATATTATGACAATGTCAGGGAATACAGTTCCGGAATAAATTAAACTGGCCTCATCGTTAACACTGCCCTAGCTAAGATGAAATGATGGTTCGTTATAAATATTTCGATGATATTTGGACAACTGCTTCTTATATTTGGTTTGACCGAGAACGCCTTGTGAGCAGTAATCTCATACCCTTGGGGTCGAGATCATGTAAATGAATATTGTAAAAAAAAAAAAATTAAAAAAAAGGGCTTTGGGCTGTACATCATCAGCACCCCAGTCAGAGGGGACAAAAGAAAGTGCCACACTGATGCACAGGAATATATGTTGAAAGCACCAAACTGTTTCGTCAACTGAATAGCTAGCATCAGCAGCGAATACACAGAGTCAACATCCAGTTTTGATCCATGAGTCGTTGCACGGAAAAGGCTCCGACAAAAAAATAATTATAATGCCACTACTGGCTGGTTGTGAACTGTAAATGAAGACTGTTACAAAATTGCAAAGTTTGATATAGGGTTGGTAGTTGACAAGAGTGGATCGTTGATGAATGGAACAATGTACACAACCCTTCAATGGCAGCAAGTTTGGGGAAGGCAGGCTTTGGATCCACAAGTTTTCGGTGTACGGTACACGAGGATGGAATAGACCATTAGGCATCATCCCCCTCAGCGCCAGTAGGAATATTTCCGCAGCTGTGAACTTTGTACGTATCCACTAGGGTCATCAGCTTCACTGGCTAACTGACAGAGGAGAGTAACAGTTCACAACCCTTATTCTTCCAACTGAAACTTCTCGTGGCAAACCTACAGAGGTACTGTTTAGTTCTACGTTGCAACAAGGCAGTTGAGCAAACACAAGTCATCATAATCCATTCAGAAACTTGCACACGCGTACTATCCAAGACTCTCACACTGTAAGCAGACAATGGTTTGATTTTTTTTTGTTTTTTTTTACAAAAGAAAATGGCAAATGGCAGATTCTTTGTGCAGAAGTGGAAGGATTTCCTGAGATGTTTTCCTCACGTTGAATCAGATCACTGTTGGCTTCAACATTCCATTGCCAATGCTCTGTGTGTAAAGCCAGCCTCCAGTTTCGAAGCAGCACAAGTGAGTCTCTCTAGAGAGAAGTTGGGTGTCATGGAGGATGCAGAACAGTCTTGGTCTGCTGTCACACGAGCATCCAGGAAGTCATTGTCGCCGTAGCTCTGGCTACTTGCGTTGCTCTCAGTCTCAACTGATTGGCTGCGATGTATTTCTGTCTTCGTGGTCACTTTGTTTCCTCGACAGGAGAAACAGGGCCTCAACAATTTGGGGTCCAGTAAAACTTCTCCATTTAATCCCTTGAAGATGATTCCACAACACACTTGAGTTCTACAACACAAAAAAATGTCATATACAACCTAAACAAAACAGACATTCTAAGTATTGAAACAGTTTGAAACATATTGTATCTATCTATGTTAGCTACACAAAGCAAGGGCTTCACATATTGTATCTATCTGTGCTTGGAACACCAAGCAAGATGGTCACATATTGTACCTATCTATGCTGGAAATGCCAAGCAAGGGTTTCACATATTGTACCTATCTATGCTGGGAATGCCAAGCATGAGTGTCACATATTTTGCCTATCTATGCTGGGAACGCCAAGCAAGGGTGTCACATATTGTACCTATCTATGCTGGGAACGCCAAGCAAGGGTGTCACATATTGTACATATCTATGCTGGGAACGCCAAGCAAGATGGTCACATATTGTACCTATCTATGCTGGGAACGCCAAGCAAGGGTGTCACATATTGTACCTATCTATGCTGGGAACGCCAAGCAAGGGCCTCACATATTGTACCTATCCATGATGGGAACGCCAAGCAAGGGCTTCACATAGTGTACCTATCTATGCTTGGAACGCCAAGCAAGGGCGTTACATATTGTACCTATCCATGCTGGGAACGCCAAGCAAGGGCCTCACATATTGTACCTATCCATGCTGGGAACGCCAAGCAAGCGTGTCACATATTGTAGCTATCTATGCTGGGAATTACACAAAGGTAATGAGCTAATACTTCAACCACTTAACTACCCCTCATCACTCCATTAATGTAATGTGACAAAATATAATTTTGAAATTCAAAAGTTTAATCCATAACTGAAACTCAAAAGGAATTTAGTTACGTACTACTATCCATTTATTCAAACAGATATCAACTCATTGAACAACAAATTTTATGACTACATTTGGGTACAAGGATAAAAAATAAACCATTCTAAATGGCCGCCTTCTCACTTTTTCCAGTAACTGAGATCTAGGAAGGAGCTGACTCGAGGACGAGCCAGACTGGGAGATCTCTTCCTGTGTTTGGAGCTGCTGCTATCCCGTGAATCCTCATTGTCGGACTCGTCACTCAGACTCAGGGAACGCTTTCGAGGAAATGAGACGTTTTGACTCAATGTCTCATCACCTGCTGACACAAAGAAAAAGTGGTCAAAACAAACTTCATAATTTCCTGACATTTGATTGAAATGCTTTTTCACAAAGAGCATGAACTGAACCTACAATTGTACAAGCTGTTCTATATCATCTTTTGTTACATAAATAATTAGTATATGTTCATTATAATTTCATGAGAATTCCTGATGACTTTGTTTTATAATAGGTATTTCGTTTAGTAATCATTACAGGAAGTGTAGAAAGGTCGAACGGACAATAAGGATTAATGCCCCAGGCTCTAAGGATTAGGACCTGGGTATTTCACTTTGCATTGTCACTAAACGTAAACCTTCTTTCAATCAAGAATCAAGAATCAAGAATCAGATTTCTTGAGCTATTTCAGTCACACACTTGACACAAATAACACATCTGGCCACAAATAATACAAGCAGAAAGTAAATAATAGATCTATCCCGAGACACCTATTTGATAAATCTAGTCAGATCTGGGCCAGTGGAAGGGTATAAAACTCTTGTTCATCTACATTCATGAGTATCCACAGGACCTCTGAATAGCAGGACAAACACTCTCCCAAAATCAAGAGAGCAGGTATAGACTATAATCCACACAGCCTCATACACTTCACCACTTATCTGGGCACACATTCCACTGGAGCCGACACATGTTGTTTCTATTATCACTCACAAATTGACCTGACCCATGTTCATTTTTAGTAAACTCAGCCAGAATTCCAAACTGAAACTGCCTAGTTGGCGTCAACCAGCTGGAGAAAGCCTCAATATTTCAGTTTAAAACTGCCTTCAGTGTTTTCAAACATGTGACAACAATGGGCTTTGTAATACATGCACAATGAAACCCTATTATTCCAGACTGTTCACAGTGAAATGTCCGGATTAATGAGAATCATGGGCGTACGGTAGTGAATGGCTCCATTACATCAACCTTCCCACTTAACAGAAATCACCCAGAAGGCTTTTGACTGTAACTATATTTCCTTTATTTATTTTCATGGACATCTTACGTTGAGGATATAGAGGGAATATGACAGACAACAGGTTAAAAAAAAGTCTCAATGTCAAAATTAAGCATGAATGCTGCTATTCCCTGAAGCATAGCTGTGTTCAAACCAACATTTTTACGATCATCAGTGGTAACACTAACGAACAGACAACGGCAGATGAGTTTCCGATTTCCCAACAGCTGTCCCTCAACCACCCTCATTGAGCACAGAGAACAGTAACCGTGGGTAGCACTCTGCCCCCACTGAGTCCCAGTCACCACTGAAATATGCAGAAAGGGTGTGGTCTGGTTTCTATGGAGCTAGTGCAGCAAGCAGCTCTACCGACCCCCGTCCTGCATATTTAGCCCAGAGAGGCTTCATCCACAACCCTGTTGATAGCTGCGTGAGGTTACTGGGTTATTGTTATGATATGGTGGGAGTGGATGACGAGGCATGTTATAACCTGCTGCTCCATCCTGCATTGATGGGTTGGTTCCCCCTCCTAACATGTTCATGCACATGTCACTTGCAATGTCATGATACCTCAGGCTGTATCAGGAGTGGGTGTTCTGTCTTATCTGCATGTGTGGTAATATGTATGCGATAGCATTTTAATATTAATATTGCAAACTGTCCCGACATCTGTTTGGCTTTTGACTTCCCTTGTTGCCTAGCAACCCATAGAAAACTGTCAGCTGATAAACAGACTTGTGATAACCGTTATGTAAAAAAATCAACATAATTTCAGATTTTATATAGAGATGATAAAATGAATACATTTATCATTAGCTTAGCACAGAGAAACAAAAAGCATGCATTAAAGTAGCAGTGCTTGGTCTTTAGACAAGTAAACATTCACTGAATGTACTCAACGGCAATAAAAATCCACTAACTTACAAACAAGCACAGGCCTGCAGGGAGATGACAAACCCTTACACACCATCGTCACTGTCTTATTGCATTTCAAGGGGTCCCAGGGTCTCTGGTGTAAATTCCAACATAAGCCTTATATTCAACAGTAGGTTACACCGAGAAGTGTTATTTTGTGGAAGGTGTGTGTGGGGCTGTGGGAATAATCTGAGAACACCAGCTCCTTGAAACATGAGGCTTTCTTAACACATTCCCAAGGGGAGGATGGCTCTCTGCTTGTTTGAACTTTCATGACCATCTATGTCTTCTGGTTGGGGGTTACGCTAATGGAAAATTACTTTAGCACATGCTGTGATGGAATTATCACCCAGACGTATCATGTGACACCATCAGTTTGGCCAAATCGACAGGACCACATTCCCTCATATAACGCTGCACTCACTTGTTATTACTAGAAAAAAATGTTTCGGAGAAAAAATCCATGTGATGCATAAGAAGAGATTTTAATCATATCTTTCCTTTTCCATGTAACCCAACCTTATTTTATTAACAAAATACAAAATATATTTAATATAGATCAGTGAGCGACTGTTCATGCCACAGGGAAACAAAGATTTGTACAATTGTGGTTGTCATTAAAAGCACAAATATTCACCCACTAGGCTACCCCACCACCCCTAAATAATCCAGATCAAATAGGGGCCAGACTTCCTTAACCCAAATCTTCACCTGAGAATTCATCTGAGAGTTGGCTGGGACTAGGAATGCTGTAAGTTTTTCTTTTCTCTTTGTTTTTCTTGATCTTCTTGTGTTTCTTGAACTTGAGTGGACTCTTATTCTTGATCTTGAGGGCTGACTTAGTGCCAGGACCTGCTCGAGCATCCACTACCTGTAAACACACAACAAATATTGCTAGGTAACCTCAAAGGTACATGCAAGTTTGTCAAGCGAACTTGTTTACTTTCACTGCAGACAAATGTTCTGTGTGCACTAGCCCGCATCATGTGTTTGTACGTCTTGGAGGATGTGAGAACTGCCTAGGTGTCATGTTATACAAATTTCTCACTCACCAAAAAATGTAACCACATTACTCTTGCAAAGATTCAGTTATCATTCATAGAATTTGTACTACATAACAATTTCCTGAAAACATATATTACTTTTATTACAACATCAGTATCAATCACATAGTTGGCAGGAAACAAGGGAAAAAGTTCCGTTTCTAGACAAGACACAAACAGTTTGTTGGCAATTGTGACGCTACCACTGGACTGGGTCCAACACAAGAAGTTGTGAATGAGTGAAGGTTGTAAACACTATCTCTTCTGTGATGGGGTTTGTCTTGGATAACTTGGGTCCCGTTAAAAACGATCCAGAAAAATCACTGAATGGAAACTCCACAATCTGACATTGTGCCAGGAGTAGTTTTCTAATTAGACCTGTGATGACTGGCATGAAATATACGTTGAACAAAGAGTTTGTAGTGTGCGCACGGCACTGTTTTGATGGAGGAAGGGGTGGAGGAAGTTGTAAGGGATGGAGGGGCAGAGGGGAGGAGTGGACACCAACAATGTTGGGTGAGTGAGTGAGTAATGAGTATGGCATAAGTAATAATCAAGCCATATCACACATTCAACCTCATGAATGGGCTTCACATATTGTACCAAGGCAACAACTATGAAGCAGATACCACTGTTCATATACAACAAGTCCAAAGCTCATTTCGAACTAGTGGGTATGTAAAAACTAGATTTGGGGATTGAACACCAAATCTGTCTAGACTGTAACTACTAGTGGCCGTGTCTATGCCTACTAGGGGTCGAGAAGAAAGGAACACTAAAACAGTCCCAGACACAATTGGGACGAGGTAAAGGCAGACGAAACGGAAAAGACGAAATAGAAAGAAATGAATAAAGAAGGAGAATCCAATAAAAACCTGGAATCATGAATCTGACGTAAGCATGTTTGAATCATAGAATACTTTGAAAGAGGGACGACTACAAGGACCCCTTGACCTGCCATGATTGACCTCTATCAGTGGTTTGAAGAGCAACAAAGGTGGCAAGGTGTCTCCGGTGTTACTGTGGGCAGGGGGTAAACAGTTGTGGGGAGGGGCCTGACAGGAAACAGATTCACCCCCATGCAATGCAAGCGATCCTATATTACAGTACCGTTACATGCCCGCCGGCCGGCCAGCCGTGGGGCAGGCCGGTGAGACCGACATACTAACACACTGACCCACTGTGTCTGCCCCACTGCCACTATGTACAGTCAAAGATTTGCAGATTTATCACGCTTACAAAACTCATTGTTCATGTCAAGCGGCAGCCACTCAAGTTACGTTTTAACCAGCTCCCTATGAGTCAATGTTTATAAAGAATGCAGCAGTTGAAGAAACAGTAACATGAGCAAGTGCAGTGCACATGTAAGGCTGAGCGTGCATGCGAGGTGGCTGCCGCTGGTGGTGCTGCTGCAACACGTGGTGCTGCAACTGACGGCTTGCTGCTGCATCTGCGCAGACATTTACCCACTGTCAAAACAGGTGCCCTGTTTGCAGTCAGCATCCCAACCAACTCCTCTCCTTTGCTCAGACACAAACGGCTGAATATTTTGCATGTGTATTGAAGAGGTGAAGGTCACGCTTTCCCCGAGAGTCGGCTCCCAGTTATTCACTCCTATGAATCCTGCTATTAATGTTACACCTCACCTCTCAACTTCATACATTATGTTAATGATAATTTATTCCACATTGTAACTTTGAGCCTGGCAATTTCAATCCGGAATGTCACATGGCATCCTTGAACAGCCCAAAGTGGCCTTCAAAATTTATCCAGAAAATATCTCATTTTCTGCCTGTTTGTAGATACTCTAATGCCTGACAAAGAAACCATCTCACCACACATGAAATGCAAAACTAATAATTTCTAAATATATATTCCTTTGAAATTGACAGGTAATGATAGGCTTGGATGATCTATTGATGAATTATGCTCTTCCTTGTACAAGAAAATTAGACAGCAATGTGCTTTTTATCACAGCGCAAGTTACATCTGACAAAATTACAGTTTTCAGTCTGCATGCTTCCACAGAATCAATTACCAGCTAGTATTGATCTGTCCTGCCTCAGAATAGTTTGACCACAGTAGTGGCTGGGCTATTAATAGACTGTCGGACACTAAAACTGGCGGTAACACTAGCTCACAGATACCTATGCAGCTACACCGAGATCATTTCAGCATAACAGCAAATTTCTTCACAAAATGCATTAGTATGGTTGGAGCATGCATCGATGTTTGCAGACATGGCCCCTAATCCGCTGACAGCCCTCTGTGCGAGGCAGACGAGTTGAGCTGCATAGGAAATTATAATGCAGCATTGGAGGGCATTCACCCTCTGATCTGATGGCTCTCTTCTCCCACTGTCGGCAGACGCAACCTAATTTGGGGTCTCGCATATTCAGAATGGTGGCTTGGCAGACTCGAGGGCTGGCTTTGAACAAGCATGAAATCTGTAGTGTCAAGTATTGGCCGGCTGATATTCTGTTTCTTACTGTACACCATGTACACAAATACTTGGTTTAACCTAGTCCACCGACTGACATTGAATTAAACACTTGCATCACTGCATGTAAATATTGCCGCAGCAAAAACTCCACTGCTTGAGAGGGAAACAAGAAAACATTGATTTTTGGAAACTTTTTCCATTGTTTTTACAGCTTTAGACAGCCTAACCATTCTACCATCTCTAAGTGAACAATGTGAAACCTGGCAAGAAGTAAAATGATCTTGAAGGTGTTGACAGTCGCAATTCGTTTGTTCCACTATCAACCCGAACATATTCAAATGTGTGTACTATGCTGACAAAGCAGACGAATGGGATATATACATTTTGAAACACCTACATTTAAGTTGTAACAGGCTTGAGATGTGATCTATTTAAACCAGCACAAATGTTAATGTTGTATCCAAACCTCCTTATATCTGATCTAAACGACAATCCATACTGGCCAGATCAAAGAAACATCAACAGCAGATGCTTCAACAACAACCATAAAAGACCCAGTGCCCCAAACCAGTCAGGGAATTCACCATCGGTTTGTTTGTACAGCAGTCCCCCATCGGATCATTTTACATGGCTATCCTTAAGCCCTGCCACTAGTCATAATTTGACCGAATTGCTTCCTGCCAATACAGCATCCATCAGGTCAATCCAACAAAGCAAGCAACCTGCATCTTTTGACCGAATTCCACCATGCATATATTAGCCTAAATCAAACACCTCAGAGCAGAGGTGTTAGTCTGGTGGACTGGGCCGAACGGACATAAGGCAACTGCCTATGCTGCAGGTCGTTGGCCCTGATGGCGATGTTGCTTCAGAAATAGATTAGCTGAAGAGTAAGTCGAAATAGGTGGTGATAGTCATGTACGCCATCTGCTTAGCGACACCTGGCAGAAGGAAAAGTTGGAGTAGACATGCTCCACTCATAATGAGGATTCTTTACCCAAAATAGATCTTACCAGGTCAGGAGAGTTTTTTCAGTATGCAAGAAATATTTGTTACTGTATTCAAAGGAATGTACAACTGTGATGAGTTTCCCAGTTCCAGAAGATGCAGCTGAACTGGACTGAACTTGGTACTATATTTACCGCTTGTCAACATCTTTAGACAAATGTCTTAACTGAAGGAATTCAGTTTTCAACTGGAGTAGAACAGAAAACTTGAAATACCATTGACAACAATCTGTTTACGAAACATGTTTTAAATTCCTTCACATTGTTTTTCATTGGGTATGAACATTACAGAAAGGTTATCTTGGGTGCTGCTGAGTTCAATCACAATGTAGTCTCAAACAGCAGATGTCAATATTATTGAGCTGAACGGCTGCGTGTGGCAACTGACCATCCTATCAAGGGATGCTACTTTCCTGTCAACATGCCACATTCAATTCATAGCCAATTAGTCATCTTTGCCAATTACCTGCCAAGCATGTAGCTTCGGCCTGGGCCCCGGCATGCTGTGTTGTGTGGACATCCATAAATTCCTACCTAAATTGAACTGGTAATGAAATGACAAAAGTGGAAAATTCTTTCCATCAGTTGATAAATGTGACTGGTGCTATTTATTTTCAAAATAAACGAGACAGGAAGGGAATGCCCCCATAACCAGAACCTGTTGGATATCAGTGATGGGACTTTGGTAGATTGTCTGCCCCACAGCTTTCATCGGCCACAGTAACACCTTGTTGTCATGTTAGCATATTTTACGTTTGTCATTCCGGGCATCTTTATCACCTTTGTCAGACCTAGTTCACCTGCGGATAGGACAAAGCAGAGGTGTCCCAATCTTCATAACAGGAAGCATAAAGCCGCGATTCTGACACCCATGATCATACACCTTTCTATTCCATCATTGTGTGATGTGATGATTGCTGATACCGTATTCGACGTAGTAAGCGCCCAGGGCACTCTCAAAATTACAAATACGGGGCTGTTATTAGAATATAATTTTGGTGGGAGAAAAAACAAAGTAGAAAGATTGTAAGTTTCGTGGCTTATCCTGACAGCTTGAAATGATACAAAAGAAAAGTCTGTGCACATTATAAACGACAGATATATTTCCCAGAATTGAATTGCCCATAATTAAGGGTGCTTAATGCATATAACACACGAGTTTGTATTATACACGAATAGATAAGCGTACATTGATCAATCGGAAGGGGTGCTAACTAGGATTGTTCACTAGGATTGTTCACTAGCCAATATATTAGCAAATATCGCCCTAGGCGCTTATTACACCAAATACAATAATACAAGTTTAACAGAGCAGGTGAAACTATTTGGCCTTTTGGCCTCATTAAAGCAATATCAAGCCTGGAAACACACGGAAAAGAGTTCTTAACTTCTTACATACCGTATTCACCGTACTTAGCACCTCAAGCACTTTGAAAGTTTACAATAGGGGGCATTTATTAGAACCATACACATTGGGTTAAATTATTGCCCAAGATCGAGCAGTAGGGAACAAACGTAGTATAAACTTTGATGAAAACTTAAACCTTTTGGATAATAGTTTCAAGGCGGTGATAAAACCCTTCAACACTGTTATTTGTTGTGAAAACAATTGGTTAAACAAACAAGAAAATATTGACTGTCATGTAAATTTTCGGTCTTAGTCGGGGTCGCTTATAAAAGATTACTTACTGATTTGTAATAAATATTCAGATGTAAGGCACTTCTTGTTTAAATCTAAATTAATCTGATAAATGATTATTTCAAAAACCGTCACAGAGAAATATTTAGTCTACTTTTTTAAACTAATGAACCAGGTAACATAAAAATAATCTGCTTTCATGTACACCTCATATAAATCTGAAATACTTATTGATAATCCTAGGTCATAACATAACACATTGTATTGTTATCCTGACAAATTATGTATCTGTTCATATAGTTTATAGAATATTGTCTATGTCACTACATGAAAAGTTTGTGCAATAAGATCTTGTATCTATGCCTTGCAGTTGGTAAGGGGGTGCCTATTGGAGCCTGGAGGTTAATACGTTGGATAAGGTATGGGCAACTGAATCTGGATCAGGGCTTATGCTGTCCGGCACCAGGTGTGCCTGACCCAGACCTAATAACATGCTGATGTGATGCAGCTTGAATACTGCTTGTCTGCCGTGATAAACTCTCACATGTACATGCATACAAAATGTATGTATTCTGTGTCTACAGAAACACCTGGTTTGGGACCATGAATGAGTATAATTCTGTTGGTAGTCTGCAACATAGCCTTGCTCCAACTGAAGCAGTACTGAAAGATACGTCCATGGAAGTGTAGTAATTCTATCCTCCTAATAGGCAAGTGTACATAGGTCAACAGTAAGGACTCCAGTTTCTTTTAGGAACAACTTGTTCTTATTATTTACATAATCTTGAAATTATGATTTAAACTAATATTTATCGCCTTAGAGACTTGTGCAAGTCTATCTGCAATACTACAGCTGTGTCACAGTGGTCTGTCACCTGGACATGCACAAGTATCTAAGGCAATGATTACTAGTTTATATACTTATTTCTAGATTATATAAGAACAACTTCTCCCCATAAAAGACTGGCATCATTGGACTGTTCGCATATATCTAGACTTGCCAATTATAAGGATAGCAATACAAACAACCATGGACTTATATTTGAGTAAATACACGTCAGTGGCACATCAGGGTACGATGATGACACACGAACAGCCAGTCTGAGTTGAGGCGATTTCTCTTATTTGAATTGAGCAGCCATTTTGTGATATTCTGCACTGGGATCCCTTGGGGTGATTAATAGAACTGGGTACTTTGAATATGCTTTCAGAATATCTGAATTATAAAATGATGACTACATGGCCATGTGAAACGTGGCCTAACTCCGCACAACCCAATACAGGAGTGAGCGAGTGAGTTTAGGGTAACCCTGAAGAGACCACATACTTTCTATCACTGACAAGGATTCTTAACCTCCATCATAAATTTCTAACACTTCCTAGGACTGCATCAATTTCAGACTTCACGGGGAGGATGTTCTTAAACGACATCTCTACTGGTCTAGCTGACTTTGCATGTCAGGGACTATCATGAAAGTCCTCCAACTGTGCCACACATAATCCAGAAGAACATCGTATGAAATATTGACAATAGTGCTTCCCACCATGCTGGCTTGGCCAAGATGAGGGATGTCCTCGATAGAGATTTTAATAATCTCATGCAGGTGCAAATTAAGCTTGAAATACTTGTCAATAATACTGATATTAATATTGAATATGATGGCCACCCCATATCATGTCTAATGACAAATGGTCAATCTGTTCACACACCATCAACCCAGCAAAATGGCAGGCCTAGGGTGAACCTGTGTTGTTTCACGTACACCAGCACTGGTCACTGGCGAACTAGAACTAGTAGCGTGGGTTCACTTGGGAGAGTGAACACTGGCTGACACCTAGGAAAGGTCGGTCAGTTGCTCAGGACAGAGGGGGAGAGGGAGAGGGAGGGGAAGGGGTCATCTATCAGTTGGTCAAACAAGGGGACAACACAGGAAATGAAAGAGAAAGGAATCTTTGCTTTTGTTCTCCAGGGAACCTCCATCTCACCCTCATTTGTATTCATTAGCCTGATTATGTAGTAGATCATACGAAATTACTAAGTTTTTTTCCAATCGTTGAATGAAGTTGACATGCAATCTGAAATATTTATCATAGATTATCCCAGGTCATAACATAATATTTTGTATTGGTATTTAGTGTTGTAATCCTGACTTATCATGTATCTGTTTATATAGTTGATAGACTGTTGTCACTGTTTCTACATCTAACTTTGGCACAATAAAGCTTGTATCTTTTTGTACCTTTCATGTACCTTTGGGGTGTTCTCATAATGTGTATAAAAGACATAGGCATAGCATTAAGGGAAGTTTCTAAGCTAAAAATATTTCTGTAAAGCCAATCCAAAAGAAAGAATATCATTGTTAGCAAAGAATTATCAAGTGTTCGTTTACAAATTTACACAATAAATAATTTTTTTCAAAGTTCATTTAAGTTATATTCTGTTAAACATCCTAATTACCTATGTTTATGTTTCATCCAAGCTAATACTCAACTTAACTCAATTTTCAAACCAGATGGATTTAACCAAGGCAAGAAACCAAAGAAAGAGGATTATTCAATTTTGCAGGTTGAAAAGCCATTTGAGGATTCCTTCAGGTGACAGGCTGGCCTGCCAATCAAGGCCAGTCAAGACAACTGAGGAAGGTCAGGAGTTCACATGCTCGCTTCTTCATCAACCTTAGCTAGCAGCCATCTTGAAGTTTCCTGGCCCTTGCTTTTTGACCCTATTTAGGTCATGTTTCCCCCTCAATTGGACACATGGTCAGCCTTGTTTGATTAACACAGCTTTTTCTTGGTCAGTGTTTTCAATACCCACTGACCAGTGGCCAGACTAAACAAAAGGGGAAATTTCAGCCACATGGAGGGTTGAGTAGGCCTGTATTCCTGGTCCAGATACCAGGCTAGAAGTATTGATTTTCAACTCTTTCAAACCTAGGCAGACTATTCAGACATAATTCTAGAATATTGATGAATTCAATTTCCTCCATGTTGATCACCCAGTGGCTTGGTTTCAAGGCTATCAGGGTTTGTTTTTAAACACAACTCAACTGTGGATCCAGGATTTTCAACAAAATATTTTTTTTAAAAAGGAGGGGAGGGTTGGGGAGGTTCCATTTTTGCCAGTGCTAACTTCAGGGTGTTTCCCATCCAAAAGCCTACCCCCTATATCACAATCACTATATGTAAACCAGTATTAATAATTTTACTTTAAACACCAAATCAAATTGTTATCATGGTAGGAAATGAAATGTGCATATAAAATGTCACCCTCATCAAGTTGAAGATCATTTAATGGAGACCAAGTTGACTTACGGATTTCAACTTCATTGTTCCCTTCTGCAATGTTTCAGTTTTTGTTTGATAAATGTACGAGCTTCTATACCGAAACACTGAAGTTGACATCAATACACTCGTTGATACTACAGGTCCTAAATGACACTGAATGTCATCATTTAATATCACAGTTTTCTTACAATTTTAATGAAGAAAATGCACAACCCTATATCCATAGCTACACAATTTCCTTGTCCTGGCAAGAACATGGCCTGAAATTGCCTTAGGTGTAATAACTGTAGACGAGACAAAAGCAGCTTGTAGTATTCTAATAATAATATTGCCTCGAAAACATCCACAAATTGGCAATGCAACGTCAAATTACGATGGCTACATGCATCTTGGCTCGATAGCAGGGTTTTCTTGAAGCTAAGCCCATAGCACAGTGACACACATCCAAGCAGGAAGCCTCCTCCTTACATTGATTTTTATACCCATTAGAGAATAAAGAATTCACTGTGAGGGTCTCGTGCTCATACTGGAAGACAACAGCCAGAAGGTTCTCTATTACAAAGTGTCATAGACATCTGTTTCATGTGGGTCATTGCTCTCAATGCCATTATTAATGTTTTGCTGTTTGTCACATGGAAATATGGATTTTAACTTCTTGTGCATCAAAATGCATGCATGTGCAGAGCCTTACAAAACCATCAACCTTGCTTGAGTAGGACTATTGAGACATTTCTCATAAAAAGGCAAATTTCAGCAATTAATGGTTTGGAAAGTGTCAGCGAACAGATCAAGTCGAGATTGCTTTAACAGAGAAGGAGACTAACATCTAGTCTCTGAAATGAACATATTTTAAAGAAAAAACAGTTGTTAAATTATAGTTATAAAATATAATAAAAAGGAGCACAGAGACTTTCCTTATTTTCAGGTACTGCAGTAATCTAGACTTGCCAAACATTTTAGACTTGCATGGGCTGTATTGGATATATTTGTTTTTGTTTCAGGGTCTGTATGACAGACTAACAGAGCAGGTAAAATGGCCTTTTGTTCCTCAGTTACTTCTTCAACTCACTGGCCAGAAGCCATACATGAAATGAGAATGGTAAGATGTGTGGTTTGCTCTACCTGAAGCATGCATGAATATGAATCGTGACAATATCATTATGCTGCTTTCAGATCAATACAACAGTTTGAAAACCGTAAAGCCATGGGGAAAACTGGGATCACTCAAGACTTGCAGGGAATCTTCTTAATTGAAAATTATCGACAATGCTGCAAAACACAGGCGGTGCACAAAAGCAACCGCCTTCACAAGCCAGTCTTAGTCCTGTTCAGCCACCATGAATGTTAAGCGCATGAGACTCACTGCCCTATCAGCATCCCACATAGTATTTTGAATAAATCGATGCCAGATCCATTGACGGCAATCTACCAGTCAGTGAGGCACTGAATAAACACATCGATCGACTTGGTACTCAATAAACTCAACAGGCAGACAGTACTAGAGGCAGTAGTACTTATGCACTAGAGAGTGAACAGGCGTGCAGTGATGCGCCGGTCACTGTCCCTCGCTGTAGTGCATATGCATGCAATATGCAACTGTTGGCAAATGCTACCACGATGAATGAATTTAGATGAATAGGATTCAGACTGATAGCTATCTCTTTGTTCCCCAAAACTTAAATTTACAATCGGCATTCAGTCTTCAAACTGAAGACAGTATTTTCTTCCGGTTTGTGGTGTAGTATTTTAATCCAAGGACCTTTTTAATATTTTGTTATTATTATTGTGCAATAGTACGACCCATGACCATCAACCTTATTTTTAAATATGACTACACTTCCTTTTAAGAGCTTGTTCAGAATTTTTGAAAATTGCAATTTCCACATACCAATATCAGTATGTCATAAGCAATTTCTGTACAAGTTCGTATAGGTTTCATCTCATGTAAATATGACACAAAGCTGTACCCAAGTGGTGCTGCAATAGGCAAAGTCATGTCTACAATAAATGCTGACTGACAAGCCAGTATCACGAGATTTCTGTACCAGCCTGTACCAGATGGGTACACATGCAGATGCACAGTACAAAGATTAACACAACAACAAAACACCAGTGGGAACAATAGACAATTAAGACACAATGACCCGTGTTGTGTTACATCACAATACTAATGAAGACCTATTCAGTTACTGAAACATGAACTAAAGACACCGAAGCCTAAAGCAATCAGCCAAGCACTGCTAATTAGTCCAGGGATGCCACATTACTTCAAGGGTGGGAGTGGTAAAGGGGGTTGGTTTATTATGTAATGTAGATCCCTAAAGCTAAACCCTGACCCTGCCATCTGCCAGCCATGTGGCCACTGGCTCTCCCTAAACCTTTATTATGTTAAGGGGACAGAGAGAGAATTGAGGCCTGGCCTGGCCTGGCCATAATCGCTTGCTGCATATGTCAGTTTTATGAGGCATAATCAGACATCCTCCCCCATGTATCACCAGCTGCCAAATTTGATGCCAATTTACTCCAATTACAGGTCACTTCCTTGTATGGATGTGGACATGAGATATAGGTGTTATCACACCAAGTATGTAACTGTCTCAAGTTTTAGGCGTGTTTGGGCTCTCCTTAAAGACATCCTTAGTGACATGATAAAGATGGTTATTAAGATTACAGACAAATTAGTAAATTTATTTAACTAAACCAAACCATCTTTTATAATAAAGTTTTGCTAATGATGATGAAACATTCCCACCATTGCCATCCAGGGTCAGACAGGCCACTGTCCTGATATTTGGTGTCAAATTGAAGGACAACTTGTTTTCTCCTTGTCTGAATTGAGCAGTGGACTAGCTCAACTTAAATCGTAAACGTGCTCATCCAGAACCAGTAATATACTATTAAATCTATAAACAACAGTTTTAGAAATCAAGGGGGTCCTCGTGTTTGCTCCTATGGCATTTGAATGTAGAAACCTACAAGGACCCCTTGACTTAATTTTTGGAAACTTACTCATAGCATACATACTTTTTTAGAGGACCCATGAAGATCCGGGGTAGAATAGGTCTTCAGCAACCCATGCTTGCCTAAAAAGGCGACTATGCTTGTCGTAAGAGGCGACTAACGGGATTGGGTGGTCAGGCTCGCTGACTTAGTTGATGCATGTCATCAATCCCATTTGCGTGGATCTATGCTCATGATATCAATCACTGGATTGTCTGGTCCAGACTTGATTATTTACAGACTGCTGTCATATAGCTGGAATATTGCTGAGTGCGGCATTAAACAACAAACCAAGCAACATTTTTTAGAGATTGAACCAATACCAATAGGTGCAAGAAATTTATTTAAAGAAATTCAGCTACACTGATATCCATGCACTCAGGTCACAACAGATACCATACCGCTATCTTCCTGGTACAGTAAACTACCTTGACATTTCAACATGGATCATATTTAATCATCAACTTTCCTCTGGATACATATTTAGTGTGTTCGTTCATAGTGACAGTTTGTGTCCTGTCTTCATTTCAAAGATGTGGACAGCTGAATTATTTGGGGAGTTGTGCCATGCAGACCATACTGGCTGCTGGTATCAGCACGCCTGTATGGTTGATAAGGATCAGTGGTGGTGGAGCTGGGGTGGTGGTGGGGGGGTCACAGATGGTCATCAAGATAGATGACAGTCAGCAGCCATCTTGAATATGTAACTACCCCCAAGCCAAACACCAACCAACAATATAACAATCTCATCCATCACTGGCTATTTCCCATCAAGCTGTGAAATTAATTAATTTGAACATTACCAGGCATTGAATGAGAGCACAGGGATTGAACCACGACTAAATGGAATATCTTTAAAATAAGAAAATACATAATATTGTTTGTTATTTAACGCCAAGCTCAGCAATATTCCAGCAATATGACGGCAGTCTGTAAATAATCGAGCCTGGACCAGGCAATCCAGTAATCAACATCATGAGCATCGACCCACGCAAATGGGATATGATGACATGCATCAACCAAGTCAGCGAACCTGACCGCCGGAGCCTCTTACGACAAGCAAAGTCGCCTTTTACGGCAAGTATGGGTTGCTGGAGACCGAACTTCAATTCTGGCATCAGGTTGGTTGTAGGAATTCCTTCCTAATTAGTAACACAGAATGATCTAGTGTTAAGTTCCACTCGCAAGCCTGCATATGAGTTTCAGTTGGCCATTGGTCACTAACAATTTGTGACAAATGAACCTCTGTACTAACTGCCTTGATCATTACTAGACACATTCCCACATGATAGTTTCCATTATTGAATGGCATAAATCCATTAGTGTTATCAACCATAACTGCAGCTACATTACCATAAGCATGTACAAAGGTTCTGGCATAACGACCCATCTACTACTTAGCTAGGATGACCATTGTGGGTCAGTGGCTGCCCATCTGGAAACTATCACAGCCACCATTACAAGTATTCCTTCAGACAAGCTGTACAAATAGCCATTAGGAGTGTCCACATCACTTGTGTGACCATGCTTGCTACCTTCAAGAATTCATGCCAATACAAGCATGAGCCTACCAGGTTATCAAATTACATGGCACTTTTACCTGAAGATATGAGGATGTTCTTCTATCTATATTGTTTTAGTTATCATAACAGACCTATTTCATTCCATTACTTGCAAAGAATGACTTTCATGCTAAAACAAATCCATTTTCCATTTCTACTTTGTGATGGTATAACAGTGAAACATAATTCTAGAGCACTCCAACTTACATGTTACAGTTTCATTTTCACCCAGACAGATCCCATTTACTTCTGGAATTCAGAAATAAATGTTCTCTCAAGCACACAAACTAACGGCAAAATTGCTGACTGCACAGAAAAAGACACTTTTACCAATTCAATCAGTCTGCCTGCACACAAATAGTGGCCATTAGTCACGAATCCCTCTGATAAGTCAGAAAGTCATCGGATTTCATAGCAATGATGATATAATCATCGTAAAAAACAAAATCACTGATCAACACTGCCTAATTTTCATGACATTTTTTGGCAAGCTCAACTAGTAACTCTTTTCATTTGCTCCTGACTTGGTATCTCTGCTCTGGGAATTTAATCACACTGCACCACAGACTAAAACTGGGACTATCTGTAATTGCAGGCAGCAAAAGACCAATCTCTATTTCCTGCTGCCCGGTCTCAGAAGATTCTAAAGCCAAACTAATCTTAGCCCCATCCTGCCCCTCTGTAATCATCCTCAGCATCATCTGTCTGTCTCCCCCTCTTTCCACCACCCCAGGTCCCCCTTCCCATTATCCCAGCTACAGACTTCTCACATTCCATAATACACTGCTCTAACCTTTCAAGGCAGACATGACCTCTGACCTTCTGGGGCCATCTTCACTAACTGTGACCCCATCTATGGTGTTTCGAGGCCATGCGACTGATTGGCACAGCCCAGTGCAAAGCAGGATATGGTCAAACCCCTGATTAGCGGCTATTGTTCATTATAATGTGAAATTAGACGTCCACCCATAGACTTTGGCCACAATAAAGTGGACAGTCCAGAGTGGCAGTTGGGTATCATCCATCAAACCTGCCTGACAGTGTTATGATACAAGGCGATACTCGAAACTTGCACATGCGATACAGTGATTTGGTCTGAAAGCTGCAATTGTGCTTCCCTATCTCCTGGTGGTTGAAGCCAATTGGTTATGCAGATGCCCACTGAGATTTTGACTGATTGAAACATCAACTGACCAGAGACAGATTAGGTTAGGCTGCCTGAATGTCTCGAAGCGATAACAGCCGAAATGGCCGACAGGTCTAGGAGAGTTTATCCTTCGTTCATGCCTACGTTACAAGGAAGTGTCATCAGAAAATTAGATGACGATCATGAATTCCATATCTGGAGGAATCATTGAAATACAGATTTCCACCAAAATTCAATGTTTTCACCCACTAACAATTTTAGCCCACTAGTCCTCATAATGATAACACATGGCAAAACCCTTAAAAAGGAAAAATTTCTACTTGCTGTTTGGCAAGGACTATGGGACTAGTGCCAATTTCTAACGCTGACAAGATCCAAAAACTTTTAGAGACACTGTTCAAAACAGATAATATACATGACAAAAGTACCTACAGTCTTCAGGAACATCTTCAAAGGGAATTGCTAAAAAACACTTCTTTGCTTTGATGACATTAACTCTAACAAGCTTGATCATTAACACTTACTTAATTGTCGAAAGATAAAACCAATATTTATCTGAAAATGAAATGTACACAGACTGAATGGCGAGTTGTAAATCCCAATTACCTAGCTACAAGTATTTGACAAGTGGTCTTGACTCCAAGTCATCAATTTCAGTGTCAACACACCGAGATTTCAGACAGGCTGACAGCCCACCAGCATGTTACGTATGGATGTAATCAACATGGTAGACACACAATGTCAACTGACAGGTCAAATACAGATTCCACCAATCAATGACGATCATTAGTAAAAAGACATTCATAGCCGTCAAAATTATGCATAGATAATGTTCATCTGTCACCAAGCCCAGCCAATGACATGAACACCAAATCAAGTACTGACATATTCCACAATAATCAAGCTTTTCTTTTTCATTCACAGAGGGCATGACCTCTGCATTCACCGAGTGCCTTTCTCATTTGCTCGATAAATACCCACAGTATGACTAGGGCTGGAAAAGCAAACGGCTCCATACACCGCCATTTTCAAACAGACTTCGCCGTATCGCTAGTGTGCATGTTGAAAAGCAGGTTGTTGCCTAAATTAAATCCTAAGTGACAGTTAGTGCCATGCAATCTTTAAGCCCAGAAAAACTAAATGTTGTGGTTCCGTATTCATGGCACAGAAAATGAGGGTTGGTAGGAAGGCAGAAGTGTCTTTTTTCAGTCAAGGATATGTTCGCTTGAAATAACTTTCAATCCAGTTTAGAAGTTGCTGGAGAGCCAGTTGGCACCATCAGCTATGATCAGTGTAGATAGGGATGTCTTGTTACGTTATATTTAAACATCGATAAATCTTAATCAGTTTTCCTTATTTGTTTCTTACAAGCAACAAACCAGCTCTTCCTATCTCATACAATCTTCAGTAATTATTCAAACAATCACATCTATTGACATGAAAATATTGGTACCCTTTTCAATAAAGAAATCAATCTCAAATCACTCTTATTTCATTCTAGGGGCCCTAGATCACATACCGGTACATTTATTAATCATGCACAAGAGAAAAAAAATTCATCAATGTTTTTATCAGTATAAACTTGATAAAACCTATTTTGTATCAAGTTATCAATCTCAGCTGAAAGATAGTGACTAATGTGAACAATCCTTGTCGAGACAACGAAAATCCTAACAGATGGCTTCTGTGTGAACAAACTGGCAAAAAGAGCAGTCTCTGACCTGATGATCAATAATTAAGAAGCCATTATCGGTTTAAAATACCATTGCAGTAGCAGTGTCAATGACCGATGCAGTCATAATCCATTCAAAGAATTTCCACATTGTCTTTCTGTAAATTCTTGTACACAAACCTGACCAAGAAATAATTAATATTTGAACAACTCACTCGGCCAGTGAAGCCATGGAGGCAATTATTTTCACTCATACAAACTACTGAAAATATTTTCCTGTCAGGTAAAGTCTTATCTAAATAAACATTATAAAGCTTCAATCTTATCAATACAATTGTAATACATATACAAATATTGAATGATTACCAAGCCGTGGAATTTTCCAAGAAGAGGTTTTTCGCTGAATGTTATTGTTATTGGCAATACCATGTTGCTACTTCGCTGACAATGACGTATTCAGTTGTTCGTAATATCAAAATTGACTGTCATAACGTCCAGCTGTTGTGACCTACATTGAATGACAAGTGCTGTTTACCGAGTATCACTCCTACACAACCAATGAAAACCCTTTGACTACGTCTCACAGTTACTTCCGTTATACAAGCTGCATACTCTAGGGTGTCGAAATTGACGCCCTCAGCTTCAAAACATGTTTACCATCTCATTAAGATATACATAAACTTGAGAAACAAAGAACACAAAATTTTAACTTAACCCTCATGATCCTTGAAAACACTTAACACAAAAACAGTTCCTTCAACAAAGCATCACATTTATAACTTATAAATTGGGTATCAAAAATGATTTAGTGTTGGTGGGAGTAACCAATTCACAGCGACTCAAAGTCTCGCTCCAAAATTGTTGATTGTTTGTATAAAAGTGCATTAAATGTTGAGCTGGCCGTCACAAAACCTGACGTTTTATGGAGCAGGAGGAGTTGCTATATGCATGTATATGTATGGCATTTCTGCCATGTGAGAGAGGGCTATCTACTGATGAGGGTGGTGTTGGGTTACACCTCCTGTGAAGGCTGTGTAGACATTGAGGAGTGTGCCGGGTTGGAATTCCACTAAGCTACACGTGGTATACTGCGTATCTACATGTACATCTAATGTAATAGCCCCAGGCTAGCTAAACATATAACATGGATTCATGCGTGGTGTGCATCAACATTTGTCATATCTGATATACTGTGGCTGTTATGCTGGCAGACATCTTAGCTTATCAAACATAATCTGTTCCAACATTTCAAAATACCATTCAGGGAATGAAACAAACTGAATAAGACTGCTACCATTAATTATGAGATAATGACCCTTAATTACATTAAATGACACTTTAATGACATATATATATATATATCAGGTCTCATTCGACAGGATTGTGATTAGTGATTAGTTCTGTAACAATAATCTTTTGTTTATCACATCCGATGCACATGTTTAGAAAAATACGCCTCTCAGATGTTTACTTGTTGACCGCAAAATTCCGAACAAAAAATTCCAGTCATGTTATAACACGTGGGTGTCACATAAGTACATGTCAAAATACTTGCCGAGTGCATCATAACATACATTTCTATAGATGCTGTTTTCCTAATGATAAGCCACAGCCAACAGACCCTTTCCCCGGCCCATCCCAGGTCACAGTGGAAGGTTCAGTAGTGGTTTCCACATGACCGACTCTAGCCTACACTCCACCAACCAACATGGCTTAGAAGTATGTAGGTTACATAGTTCGTAGTATTTACTGCATTAGCTACTTGAAGCATTATCTCTTGATTCTTCGCCTGACTTGCCTCTGACACCAGGTCAAAGTGTCACTTCACAGCATCAAGTAGAAAGATGTGAAATTCCAAGAGATATCGAACGTTGTTACAATTTCTGCAACTGTGTTGATATTTGAATTTTCAAATTAAATTCTTGCAAATTCAGAATATGCAACAGGGAATTGTTGCTAGGAAGGCTATGAAAATAATGGCATTTTCTTCACAACAGATTGGTGATGAAACATGCACATGATTTGATGCAACGGTTTACCGTTCTATTTTTAGCAGGAATTTCATAAATTTTAGCTGATAGACCAGCAAGTAAAGTGGCACCAAAAAGGGAAATATGTCATGTATTGCCAAAGAGATGAAATGAAAAAACAGTCAGGACCCCACAACAACCACTGCTGGCAAAATAAGACATGACATTAATAAATTTACAGTAAATACATAGAAATCATTTTAACTTTAATGAAACCTGCCTCTGAATTATTGTTTGAAGCAATGTATTTGACTTCAGTAAAAATATTTTGCCTTCAATCATTGACATTCCTTAGCAGATGGGGCAAAAATAAGATTTACATTTCGGCCAAAAACTATTTAAAAAAAAGGAAGAAAAAGTTTAAGAAATGTTTGAGGAGGCCAATCCAATCGCAAAATTCCCTGGCTACAAACAGCAAACAATGATAATGTCATGACCCTTCGAAACAGAGAAAGCAATAAATCCCAGATCTTGGACAATTCTATTGTCATAACTCAGGTAAACAAGAAATCATTTACGATACCATTACATGAAATACGACACTAGAACATAAGTCTAATGGCCTAATGAGGGAAGTATAGTTCAACAACCTGACAACTATGACATGCCGAAATATAAAATGCAGTTATGTCATAAATTAATACAGCAGTAAATGTAACTATAAATTTGATGAACTTGACGACCGAACTGGCTTTGTTCCACATCAACAAAGGTAGTGTCATCCGGGTGAATCTACCCATGACAAACAATGACTCATTTTATCCCTCAGTAGGATTGCCAAGGGGTCACACAGCATTAAGTCAACCATTACTGTTACTTAAGCTTGTTAGTTGTCAAAATATAGACAAGTGACAACTAATTACTGACCTGATTTACTTACCTTGGTAAAACAACCAACCAATTTGAAATCTAAACATGTCAAATACCCTGCTTTGTTTACACTACTGCTGAATAGCAAGTGCAATGGTACTTGTTATGGTATGTGATTTTTCATAAACATTCTTACAAGTGTAACATTTTCAAACAATGCATGAATAGCGTCCACTGAACGGTCAAATGTCCTTCATGGTACTGACCACAACAGATGAAATATCAATATTATTGTGAATAATATACATGTAGATCTACTGATATCAATATCATTGTATCAACATATTGTCATAGTGGCACGTCTGAGGTGGAAATAAATATTTGTCAAATGTGAATAAACTTACGTGATTCCAATGACGATTGGTGCCCTCAGGTAACTTTTTCCATCTTTTCACTAACAATACACAAGCATTGCAGATTTCGCCACTTCTCTCTTCACGAATTCGGAAGCATTTCTCAAACTCTGCTTCATACTTGTTACTGTCAGTGAATCGGGAGCTAGATGATTTTGCTCTACAAATGCAACATCCATTGATGCTGCGGTAGATTTTTGGCTTGTGGAAACTAAACATGATGCTTGCCTATGGTAATTTCCACACCTGAAATTTACAATGCACAGCCTTAGACACAGCCTCATCCAACTAAAATACTACATCGAAGTGGTGAAATGACACTTGTAGTTCATTATGATTCACAAAATGAATCAAACGCCCACAGATTTGGGTTACTCACACCACCGGCTCACGCGTCGAGCAGCACTATCATAATGAAATTCACATTCCCAGGCATTCTACTTCACATAACACATTTCGTCTGTCCATCTGCAGATATTGACAGTATCGCCACTGACAAGTCACCTCTTAGTACAATTAGTATCTGAGACTTCGAGTTCAACGCCCTAAGTAAGTTCACCTGGTACGCTCGCGATAAAATCATGAGCCCAAAGTGTGCTCGACAAACAACACCCGTTCTAACACACTTACCGTAACAATGTATGATAATTCGATGGTCAGTAATTTGTCTATTTCAAATTGACATTTGTCAATAACACAGACTAACTACATCCAAACTGAAGAGTTACGCAAAACCCAACTGCTGCGCTGGTAAGGATGAACTTAAACTGACCTAGCTTAGGAGATTCCGGCTAAATTTATACACCATCTCATTTTCATGATTTATGCAGCCGTCACTGGGTCACAGCAAATGCATCCGCCGAGAAAGGTCTCGGTTGTTTAGAAGCCGACATCCTACAATCTGGACCACAAAATATATCAACAAAATATGTTACTGATAGAATAAATGATTGTTCTTTCACTCTGAATCTCATGAGGGTGATGTCATGTTGATGAAAGGGTACATTTTACCGCCGAAAAGACGAACAAAGGACCGTCTTTGTGACGCGCAGCTCAAATCGTGTACATGCTTGTGCCACGAGGCTTCTCACCCACGTTCAAAAGTTATGACAGTCACCCATTTTCATTGACACTTGTTTGAAAGTTGTTTTTCACACTATTTTCAATCAAAAATTCTAATATCATCCATTATTTTCGCGTTCCACACCCACTTTCAGTAACGGGAAAAACTTTTTGAAGTGAGCTAACGATCAAACAAGGTCAACATACGCAGTTCAAAAATTTGCTGTAACTTCACCTACCAAAGATACAGATCGTTTCAATAAATGAAAATATGTTGTAAACTGACAAATATATCCCGAATGAATGTTGTCACTTACCGATTTGACGACTGAACTGGGATCACAGATTTTTTCTCTGTCTTATTTCAAGTTGCCACGACCCTCGCTTCTCAGCTGTTCAATGAATGCGCATGTGCGGGGCTTTTGTAATGCAAATTACGACTTCCCACACTCACGCCCTGACAGACATGAAAAATATGAAAATACACGATGTCACTTGATCAGACTTCTACCACACACTTTTCTTACCAAATGAATGTTATTCCAAACGTTGTTAGACAATATAAATATGCCGTTTTTGATATAAACGTGACCTCTTTCGCCGCGTGTTGATAGGCTCTGCGCCTTATATGGTCATGTTCACTTTTCCTTACAACTGATATGAGCAGCCGAACAATCACTAAATGGCCGAAATCCTCCTACGAAATAGACACACCGACAGCGGTTACGACATATCTGATTAAATTACAAAGATGACAACTTCCAATACACATTTATAAAATATATTTACATTTATATCAAAGCTGTCCATGGTCAACCAACATCTAATTATCGTGTAAATTGCTCATTTTGACAATATATTTAGGGAGGCGTGGCTACATGTCATGTAAAGGGAAACAACTCGTATCGTTTTATCAGTTTCGGCTTGCGCACATTTAGAGAATACACTATATTAATATCCATGTTCGATCCACTTTGACGCAAATATATACTTCTTTATACTAATAGGTTTAGGTATTGTAGCTTAAAATCGAACTCCAATATGAATTTAGAAACATAAATGCACCACTGGGTGAAAATAGTTAAGGTAAATATCGCCTAAATTACTCGTCAGAATATATCTGATTATCAAATTACTGCTTTGAATTGCGACAGTGCTATAGTATAAGTTATATTGAAAATTAACTGATTTACCATATATTTGTAAGCAACATACTTTCAGATAGACGTATTTGTGTGGGCAATTGAAACTGATGCTTGCTGACTCGATGTTTATTAGCTGTCGTTAACAATGTTATCGAATAAGATAATCTGAATTGCTTTCGTAAGTTAATAATTCATTTTCTGCATATATACACTACATATTATTTAAATTATTATTTTATTTAAAGAAAAGGCATAATCAAAGTGACATTAGAGCGAATGCCTCTTTAGAGCAGAAAGAGTTGTTTCCCTTGAAAATATACACAACAAATGCTCGTTTCGAACCCGTGAGCATACAAAAAATTATTTTGGTTTTCCAAATAAGGAAAGAGAAACGTCTAACCATACACACACGGTTCTTACAGACTAAACGACGAAATGTATTTTTAAATAATAATGTGTTCATATTCCAGTCACACACACCCCCACACCCCCACACCACCACCTTTTCTCTCAACCACTCCCACACCACCCCTCCTCCAACCATTCAACATTAAAACGTTGAACTATGTTCTATCTTGTTAAGTAAGGTTGAGGATGACGGATATTATATAGGTTGAGAGTTATATGATATTTAGTAGATCAATACGTGTATATTTTACCGCTGCCGTTATTGAAAGTAGCTACCCGTTCATATACGTGTCTTTTTCTTGTCACGTGGTAGTATCTGTGCGATGTCCATGTGATAACATCAAGTTGACGAGTGCCTAATGTCAACTCATGGCAAAAACCAGCTCGAAACGAGTCACCAGCGAACTGCTTACGGAGGAAGGGAGATAATCAACAGATAACCACAGAACCTATACCAATCAATCAGATCCTCCATTTGTCTCGTGATACCAAACATACTGAAACTGCATGGTGCTATTTATACTTTTTAAACATTTGGGATATTAATAAAAATTATGATAAAATTAATAAAACAATATTCCAACGACACAAATACAAGATTTTCATATATAAACACCTGAATGAAATAATTTTAACCCGGGCCCATTGATGTAGCACGCTTATTTCGTTTTTAATGTTAAAAGTGCGGTCATTTACATCTAACAAGCACGCAATGTACGAAAACCATGCGCATGAAAGATTACCCTCGTTCCCATTTCAAGTCAGTTCTCACGACAAGCATGGAGGACAGGGATGTATTTTCATTTGAATTCTTCACAGGTGTTCATACGAAAAAAATAATCAAAAAAGAAAGAAAAAATCACTTGACAAATGACAAGCGGGGGCACATCTTTTTTGGCAAAGGGATTTGCGAGTTATAATACTATTTTTATTAGGTCAGAGTTTCACTTTTTGATGTATAAACGAGTGGAACCGGGCTATTGCACCACCTAATGGTAGTGCACGTCATGGCGGCAATAAAATCAGATCGTAATGTAATTTTAAAAATGTATATGCCGCCGACGATTGACATGCGTCCCACCGAAACTGTTGAGGACGAAATTCATGTCTTGCTATATTGTCCCGTCTACAGCGGGGCACGCGAAGAGCTCATTTGAAAATTTGACATGGCAAACATTTTTTTTAATGATCTGTGATATTCAAAACGTTTGTTTTATTTTATCATCATGCGATATGTATACTGTAACGGCCAAAACCTGCTGTGTTATTTTGAAACAGAGGAAGTAAGTCCTTCATAATCTTTTTTAATATAAGCATTACAACTTATCTATTTTTTCTTATTTAACATGTGTGTACATCTTATATAATCATGTAAAACTTACTCAGAGATCATATACCGGTGTATGGTCTCTGATTTATTCAAAGCTCTTATCCCTCCGTTTTACATATTTTGTCTACCATTTTTAAATTTGTAATTGGAATTATACTTAAACAATCTTGTCTGTCTGCGTTCAGGAATCGTGTAACTGTATTGAAAAGTCACCAAATGAGTTCCTCGTGTTATAATACGTGTACCTGTAGTGTACCCGGTCACCTATAACATTTCCGAATGTATAGATGTCATGTATGCTTCCAAACTGTGGGAGAGAAATCCGATCTGCAACTATCATGAAGAACAAACAAAGAAATATTTGACGTAAAATACAAAGCCACAATGATGTGAGCGGCTTATTCTCCGCGTGGACAAGGGACGGTGCGGTAGTCTAGTGGTGAAAGTGTCAGCTCGAAAGCCCGGGTTCGATACCCCACATGGGTACAATGTGTGAAGCCCATTTCTGGTGTCCCCCGCCGTGATATTGCTGGAATATTGCTTAAAAAACGGCGTAAAACAATATTCACATCCACTCACGCGTGGTTACGGAAGTATGCGCAGCAAGAAACAGGTTCCGCAGGTCTTTTATGCTAGATAGTGCTTGCGTTCTTTTTCTAAGCCCTGCCGACCCAACGGTACCTGTGTTGACCAAGCCATGACGCAAGGTCACCTTGGCTGACCAGTGTTAGAACGTGTTAACTGATTTCGTCACACTTCGGTTGCCCTAAGTTGCCCTTACCCACGGAACCCCGGGGGTGCGGTCCTCCAGTTCGCAGCCTCCGAGTGACGTCATCGGCATAGAACTATAGTTTCATTTATTGAATCAGTCAGGAACAAAAACATTTTGATGGATATATACTTATTTGTTTGTTTGTTGTTTAACGGCGCACTCAGCAATATTTCAGGTATGACAGCGGTCTGGAAATAATCGAGTCAGGGCCAGACAATCCAGTGACTGACATCATGAGCATCGATCCACGTAGTTTGGATACGATGACATGCATCAACCTAGTCTGCGAGCCTCCCCATCCGATCCCGTTAGTCGCTTCTTACGACAAGCATGGGTTGCTAGAGAGAGAGAGAGAGAGGGGGGGGGGGGGGGGGGGTATACTATGATATGACACACTTTCCATCAAGCCACTCGCTCCAGTTAGTCGCCATAGGCTGCTGCGAACCTATTCTAACCCCGATTAGAGGAAATACGGTAACTGACGTCATTCTCCTGCGCGTTAACGTTGTTTGTATTCCGAGCATCAAACCGCTTGCACCAATCCCTCGTCCACCTTCTACTTGTCAGAAAATATAAACATCAAAATAACCCTCCTGCAGAACCTGCCATGCAGTTGGTCACGAACTCTAGGCTTAATGAAGCCTTCACTGTGACTATTTCCCGACCACGCGCGACGCATAATGCAGGAAATACGACGGTTCTTTGTTAAAAATCAAGATTAGAATTTATGGATGTCAACTTCTTTTTTATGAGGAACACAACGTTTCGGAGTATATACTTACTTACTCCTTCATGTGAATTATGAAAAAGTTCACATCCATAAATTCTCTTCCTTATGATGTGTATCACTTCAAAATGCCTTTAAAAGACTAGATTTGCGTTGTTTCCTATATAGATTATGTTTCTGTAAATAGATATTGTGAAAGTGCATTAATTATGTCTTCTAGACAATTCTGTTTTTTCTTAGAATTTTGCTTGACAGCACTGTATGCTGATGACGCTAGACACTTCCAGTCGTTGTAGTATTTACGCATGCAACGTCACTTCTAGATTTCTATATAAAATTACCCTATATATATTACAGCCAGAGTATAAAATAACTGAAATCTTCACATAGGATACTTACAAAACGCCCAAACATTTCAGTACATTCAGTACATGACACGGTTATATTTTTATACTTTTTACAATTCTTGGAGAAATAAAGTAAACAGTTCAATATCCTGTGGTCACAATGCATAAACAACGATGAACCCATTGATTATATATAGAATACTAAACGATATTCCGTGTAATACCAATTTTATGAAACGATCGAGTGAATAGTTGTGGTATCTGACGAGCGAAAGCGAGTCAAATACCACAACTATTCACGAGTTTCATACAATTTGTTTTACACGGGAGCGAGTTTAGTATTTTATTTATTACTTGCCATTTATAACGTTTTTTAGAATTATGCTGTTGAGTGTGAATAGGCTGACACCTACACGACCCACGGCATAATCCAATTGAGTTCAACATAATAATACTTCAAACACGTCAAAAGTTGAAACGTTTGAACTTAATACCATACAACGGTCTATCTTCAGAATTCAGGCGTCCGTTCTAAAAACTATCGTAGACTAAGGTTATCGCAACTCACATACTTTAACTTAGAACGACTGTCGTTGCGCTACAATACGATCGCCTTGTGGAACGGGGCCTTGCGCCTCAAAGTTTACAATCACGTCACTGTACTCGATGACGTAATTTGTGGAATTTTGTTGCAAGATCCATCGGCGAAACAATGCCATGTGACGTCAGCCTAGCAACAAGGTTGCTGGGGTCATCGAGTGTGCATAAGTGATCTATCATTCCGAGAGTACATCAGCACGCGTTTTGGTATTATACAATGTGTAATACAGCTGTACGTTTATTAAACGAGTGATCTCTTCACGGGCAAGTAATAAATAATCGTTAAAATTAGAGAATCGTTAGATATCACTGTTCTGTGTCTCAAACGACATAAAAAAATAAGCAAATCCAAGACCGAGACAATTCTAGAAATGTGTGCATATATTTTAACGAAAAATAGTATCCATTTTGTTATAGTAATATAGATCTATTCAGTTTTAGGTATAAAATAAAATGAAACGGCAATTCATGGACACTGTTTATATGAACTTATAACATTGACTATTACGCCCCCCAAAAATACGTACATGTTGCAGTTACATTTACATTTCATATTGTAACACTTGTCCAAATTAAAGAAATATCGTATACGACACTATAATCTTATCAAATACATATGTAAACAATGTTCAAACAAACAAGAGATTATCAAAGGTTCATACATGTTGTGGCCTATATCTACGTATGATATTACATTGAACAAATATCAAAAGTGAAAGTTCACCTCAAAGAAATTACCAAACATGTACAACAATGTTGACGTATGACATCACTACCGGTGACCGACTTTTACGAAATGGCGTGTTCACTGTCAACAGTACGCGGGACTTTACGAGGGGACTTTCGTTGATTCAGGGATTGTATATACATAAATGTGACATGTAAGTAATCAGAAACATTCTCACAATCTATGTACTGTTATATGTTGTTATAGTTTTGATTCAAACCAACGGAAATAGTCAGAAATTCCGATAAATACCGTTGTCGTTGTGTGCAATTTTGCGTCAGTCATGGCGTCACACAGGACGGAAACTTTGACAATTTCTGTTGAAAATATCCTATCATTGCAATGTATCTATTTTTATTTTTTCCTACGATTCTCTTCCTATGTATATTCTGGAATTGTTGAGCCAATGTATTCAACGAATAGACGAATAGTTCAAAATGGGAGAAAATGCTACACTGTAAAATCTGAATTTGCTTTGTTTACATTTCAAACAATTGCAGTTTTTCGAGCACAGCTTTCGTTTTCAGACCTAATTTATTTTGCTTGATTTCATCGAGACACTTTGTATAAGTGACAAAGACCATTTGTCATTTGATTCTAAAATGTATGAGGAATAGGAGGATGTATGTATCGCAGCTGAGGTTGAAATGTACGTCATGTTACAGGCGTCTAATAACCGGTATACACGAAATGTGATTTTGTAAACACTATCCAATATGGCTGAAAGTTCACTTGGGCGTTCGTGTTTGCGTATCTTCCAAAACATTCTAAACGATTCTAGGGTTATTGGCGACGTTTTGGATTGATCATGAGCGAACCTTTGATAATCTCCTGTTTGTTTGAACATTGTTTACATTAGAATTGATAGGTTTATAGTGTCGAATACGGTATTTCTTGCCTTTGGTCAAGTGTTACAAGATGAAATGTAAATGTAACTGCAGCATGTACGTATTTCTTGGGATGTGTAATAGTCAATATTATAAGTTCATATAACCAATGTCCACGCATAGCCGTTTCATTTTATTTCATCACTGAAACTGAATATATTACTTTAAACAAAATGGATATTTTTCGTTCAAATATATGTACACAATAAAGAATTGTCTTGATCTTGGAATTGTTTTTTTTATGTCGTTTGATACACAGAACAGTGATATCTAACGATTCGCCAGGTGCGCGTTTGTCACAAACAATTTACGAATTATTCCTCACGCTTTGCATTAAATAATCAATGGGTTCATTCATTCTTCAATATTGTGATCACAGGATATTAAACTGTTTACTATATTTCTCCAGGAATTGTAAAAGTTAAAAAATAAAACTCATGCCATGTACCCCGTTGGTTCAGCTTTCTTCGCATCTTTTTATTGTGTAATTCTGAGACGAGATGAAGAGAAATAATAACGTAATAATGAACAAATATATGTCCAATATTGAATATAATTTTGGTTGTTTTGAAATATACTTTTGGGTATTTCATTACGTAAATTGATGCCAAACCGGTGCGTGTCTTGTCCAATGAAGATACACGATAAACTTACTAATTGTTTATATATTCAATACATTATTTACTAGGTGAAAGCAGTCATTTATGTTGTGTCGAAAAAGCATCAAATTCAGTTTTACACATCGAGATTTCCCATACCATAAACGAAAATTAGGGGAGATATATATTAATCAAAATACCAGTGTCGTCTTTCTCCGACATTATAAAAGACATAAAACCAGCCGTGACGTCAACTAGAATGGTGTTATTTTCTTTGTATTTCATTACATTTGATGATAAGGCTAGTAGTGCTCCATTAATAATAGTGCAACATTAGTCAAATTACACTTACACATTCAGGAGAATGTTGGAATCTTAGGACTAAGTTATAGGTTAGATAGGGCCATCCATTTCTCTATTACCTCTCTATTACCCATGAAGTACAATTTCATCATTTCTTATGTTTTTTGGGGTTTTTTTTATAACTAAACGTATACAGTTTCAATATCGATATTTGTGTTGGAATAGTTTGTTTCCTTGTGAAAAAAACACCACGAAAATATATTGTCCTCATCCACAGCGAATTCTCACCAAGTGACCTGAGTTACAATAAACTAATGCTAAGCATAGCGGAGTTATGCCCCCTTTTCTTCGTACGTGTGTAACCTCTCTGTCGCCTTTTGACGTCATAGAGAAAAATCAGTTTTCGTCATGCTTTTTTTGGCATATTTGATACATAGTTATGTCGTTCAGATATTAGGCAGTATTTTGTTCGCGCACAGTTTCCGTAAAACTTCTAAATAAAAAATATCGTCGCACAGTACTTTTGTCAGTGTACGATAAAAAGCAGAGAAATTTACTGTTTTTTAAACGCAGAATAAATTCTCGGACAACACTTAGAAGTGTCTTTTTTAAAACCTATAACTATAACTTCACCTCCGGGGATGCTTGCCGTAAAAGGCGACTATGCTTGTCGTAAGAGACGACTATAACGGGTGGTCAGGCTCGCTGAATTGGTTGATGCATCGTATTCGATTCTCATGATATCAATCACTGGGTTGTCTGGTCCAGGCTCTATTATTTACAGTCCGCCGTCCGAGTATTGCTGGAATATCTCTGTTAGGTGTCACGTGGTACTTTAGGTCTGGAACGAGTCCAAATTTTACTACCCGGGTACCCACCCCACTATTACCCGACCGTACCCGGGTACCCGCTGTTGGTTTCAAGAGATGGGTACTAATGCCCGATTGGGAATAGTTTGACCGTAGCCCTGGCAAAATGTATTTAGATACTTATATAAACCGATCTGGTCATGCATACACTGAAGTTGACTGAAGTTTTATCTTTATTCAAACATATAAAACACAGAAGGAATGCGTGCATATGTCACGTATAGAGTAACCGTGGAAGTTCTAGATACGTTTTGCCATTAAACAATATATCACGTGACTAACCACGGGTCCGGGTAGTCCTGTGTGTATCCGGGTCCTTCTCAGGAACCACCCGACCCGAGTACCCGAATTACCCGTCCCAGCCCTACGTGGTAGTCACGTGCACGAGCTGGTTCCGGTCCCGTATATGTTCATGGAACATAGGTCCGTGTGCCATCTTGCGAGCTTAAACATCGGGGAATAAAACGCACCGATGGCTATCATGCACGATATACTCTTGTAAAAATTGATCAGATTGGATAATGGATTCTAATTTATCTTCACCAACAAGAACGTTGACAGTGCCCGGCAAATAAATAAACATATGCGGACCTGTCGCCTCAAGCAAATCAGGGTTTGACACTCAGGGTCTTATCTACACACTAGCCCACTGGTCCAGTAAGAAATAAAAACTACTAGCCCAGATATTAAGTAACAAGTCCAACAGGAAAGCAGAAATTTAAGAGAGCAAACACTTGTCAATATAGTTAAAGTCATTTTATTCATGACTTTACTGACTTTCTTTGTTTCATCAGAGACCATATAATCTATTATATGGTCTCTGGTTTCATGCACTTCTATCCATGGAAATTTGACCTTCCACGACTGTTGGAGTGTCCTTCCCCTCTTTCTTGCACTTTGTGTTGGTTCACAGGGCTTTTCAATTTGCCGCAGTGGCTTTAAAAAAATTCACGAAGCGGTTCCGGCCGTGACGGCCATTACAGAAATACCGGACCGTCTAAATACACGATATCGTGCAAATAGTGGACCAATGCTGTGCAATATACACGACTGGAAAACTCCCTTCTCCGCCGTGAGACGCGAACGGTGGTTGGTCTATTAATTTCCTACACAACAAACCTGGTCCCCGGTCTCAGATGCGCTACGCTACATTGTATATTACTCCCCAAAATGTTAACTCTACACCATAGTACGGGTTTCATTTCTAAAAAGATATATCCAAGATAATAAAAATTCTTTACTTGTTGATAAAATTGTAATTTCTTCTCTAAACATCTGTGAAGATATAAAGGTTTGCTACGGTAGATAAACCAGGTATCACAGTTAGTTAAAAGTTTTGCAGTCGTACAGACATGTTTGAGTAAACATACTTTACCTAATGAGAATACCGGTATGTGAAGCGTAGAAAGTAGCATTAATTTGATTGGTCACATTAATCACTTCCTGTTTGCTACGATGGAATTTATTGGTTATTAACAACTGGTCTCTCACTTTCTTATGTAGAGTTGTTATAGCATAAATAGCCAGTTTACAGATATTTTAAACATCGTGTTACGGTCTCGGTAAGGGAGGTAACTAAGATTGGTAGTTGGCAGAGACAAGTTGATGTACGGCTTTTGTTGACTGAATAAAAGATCGAGTGAGTTTTAACCTGTTAAAGCAATTGGTACACCATATTATTTCAATATCCAGCTGGTCAGATATATAATATAAAATTACTGGCCCAGATCAAGTTTCACTAGCATTTGTCTAGTTGGTCGACGTATTTGTCGAACCCTGCAAATCGATGACTATGCCAATAAAAGCATATGCAATAACAGTTCACTATCTCGCGGTCCACTTACAGATTCATTCCGCGAAAGAGAGATAATAAGTTATACCAGTGTGGAATGGCCTGTTGTACTTATTCCTCAGACCGCCTCCGTGGTCTTGTGGTAGAGCGTCCGCCCGGAGAGCGGAAGGTCCAGGGTTCGATCCCGGGCCGCGTCATACAAAAAGACGTTAAAAGATTGTACTTGTTGTTACCCTGTCTGGCGCTCGGCATTAAGGGGCTAAAACAAGGACTGGTCGGCTCGGAGTCAGTATACTGTGTCTGAGTGGGGTATTCATGTTAAACTGCGGCATGGTATCTCAGTGAGCTAGCACTATAAATCGGCATCAGTCCGGACTAGTACAAGCAGCCACACACACACATACACGTGCATGCACGTCGCTATATAAGTGAAATAATCTTGGACGCGACGTTAAACCCAATTTCACCTCACCTCACTTATTCCTCAAGAACAAAATGAAAAGCAAAACAACAGTGCTGCCTACATTGAGGTCACGACCCTGAAGCCATTGTTGTCTGGCCTGTGACGCTCAAGGACGGCTGGTGTGTCGTGGTTACACTCAAGTGAACGCATGTCCTCAAGTTACACAATCTCCAAAAGGGTAATACATTTGAACAGTAAAACATGTAACGTCTAACAGTATCTATACTACCACAATGTTCACATACATTACTTTCTTTAATGTTAATTCTATTTAAATACTGATTACAAGGAATGATTGAGTGTAGAATTTTGAATTGCAGTTGCTTATACTTGTTTCCAATTCTCATGTCCTTTAAGATTATCCATTTAATAACATCTTCATTAGCCAAATATAAACCCTGGTATGCCAGTCCACGTGGCAATGAATAGGGCCATGTAAAATCGTGGACAATTAACATGAATAAATGATGTCAAAAAAAAGAAAGAAAAAAAAAAGTTACATAATCTCTCCATGATTTTCCAGAGACGGCAACAATGCCGTATAGTTGTACCAACTGGGATAATGACTGGAATACAGGTGTGTGTTTACATAAAGAAAGGATACTATTTGCGTTGGGGTCCGTCACACAGAAACAATTCAACACATTGTACATTATGACAGTTAAAGACATTGTACATTATGACAGTTAAAGACATTGTATATTATGACAGTTAAAGACATGATACATTATGACATTATTGTCGTAAAAGGCGACTAACGGGATCGGATGGTCAGGCTCGCTGACTTGGTTGATGCATGTCATCGATCCCAATTGCGTGGATCGATGCTCATGATGTCAATCACTGGATTGTCTGACCCAGACTCGATTATTTACAGACCGCCGTCATATAGCTGAATAATGCTGAGTGCGGCGTTAAACAACAAACAAACAAACAAACAAACAACCACTTCAGCGATCCTGGCCACCCGTCAATCGCCTCTTACGACAAGCATGGGTTGCTGAAGATCAGTTCTAACCCGGAATCCTCACGGGTCCTGAAGTGGTTGATGGATGTCATCGTATCCCATTTGCGTGGATCGATGCGCATGATGTCAATCACTGGGTTATCTGGTCCAGACTCGATCTCGGTTTCCCTGATGTGTTCGCTGTGCACAGGACCACGTGCAGTATAGACGAAACCAAAACCCTCGTAAATCAGCCTTTTGACATGGCGCATTAAGTACTTCATCACCAGAACGTGGAATGGCGAAAAGAACAAAACCTTATTCCTATTCCTATTTACACATTTTACAACCTTCCAAATGATATCTGGGGCGGCTGGCTAGCCTAGTGATTAACGCGATGGCTCCTCACGCCGAGAACCCAGGTTCGATCCACCAACATTTTACAATGTCCAGGGTATGGTGTCCCTCGTAATAAGGCTGTATGTAAGAGCGGATTTAAACTCAGTTCACACGATTTCTGAGTCATCATTCACATAATTGTGCCTCTCGCAAAATCCGTTTAATGAATATGTATACACTCTTAAAAAAGCAATACGCGGATAAAACTTAAAATTTCCAAAATTGTAAAATATATTAGTTTCTACTAATAGTTGTATGATAATAATGAACAAGTTAGTTTTTTGTTTGTTGTTTAACGCCGCACTCTCCAGTATTCCAGCTATATGACAGCAGTCTGTAAATAATTAAGTCTGGACCAGACAATCCAGTAATTCACATCATGAGCATCAATCGACGCAATAGGGATACGATGACATGCATCAACCAAGTCAGCGAGCCTGACCACCCGATCCCGTTGGTCGCCTCTTACGACAAGCATGAGTTGCTGAAGACCAATTCTAACCCGGATCTTCACGGGTCTCCTCCTGAATGACAAAACGTCGACCCACACGCGTTGCAAACGGCACAACAAAGGGTGTCAGTGTGTTATCCCGACAGTACAGTCCAGTGACTCTTCCTTGCCCAATATGGAGTGGGCTTAGGTCAGTCATAGTGATTCCACCCTACACCATAACCACCACCGCCAAATCTGGCGTGAGGTCTCAGGTTAACATTGGCTTGGCGTTCATCTGACGGCGCCAGACACGACCCTGCCTTTCAAGGAAGTGCAAAATAAATCGGGACTCGTATGAAAACATGACATGTGGCCAGCGTCGATTACCCCAGTTTCGACGTCGTTTACACCACTGACGTCTGTTGGCAATATGACTATTTTTAAGGGACGCCGAGCATGGGGATACCCTGCATGTACACGATTTCTAGTCGTCTGACCCGTACTCCAGTATACCCTGATGAAAGTTCGCAGCAAATTGATTCGCCGATTGAGCTCGATTTCGTAGAGCCTGGTTTTGGATCAGTCGTTTCTGTACTCTTGTCGTTGACCTGGGACGCTCTGAACGGAGTCGACCGTCAACATTGGTTTGTTGGTACCTGTTCTATAGTCTGCTAATCACAAACGGTGGAACACAGAACGTATTGGCCACTGCCTTCTGCCAGTTGCCGACCGCCTCTATGGTTTAATGGTAGAGCGTCCGCCCGGAGAGCGGAAGGTCCTGGGTTCCATCCCCGGCCGCGTCATACCAAAAGACGTTAAAAGATGGCACCTGTTGTTACCCTGTCTTGCGCTCGATTATGGGGCTAAAACAAGGACTGGTCGGCACGGAGTCAGTATACTGTGTCTGAGTGGGGTATTCATGCGGCTTGGTATCTCAGTGGGCTTGTACAAACAGCCACACACGCATACATGCACGTCATTATACAAGTGTAATAATCTTGGACGCGATGTTAAACCCTATATCATCTCACCTCTGCCAGTTGTCAGCATGCCAATAGCCCGTAGAAGCTTCATTAATACACAAACAATGAATGAAAGCAAGTAAGTCAATCACAACTGTATGGTAAGTAGAATCAATAAGATTGACAGAAATAATGGTCCACAGAGATCAATCGACCTTCCTTGAAAGTATCAAAATCAGGAATGAACGTGCGTTCTTGCGTTGGATGTTTGTCGTCAAGACTTGGTCTTAACATTTATATTTCATGATCCAGTCCATTTTTATGAGTGTAGGTTTCCCCTTCAAGTCGATGGCGTCACTGAAGACTTGCTATTAACGTTTTGTTTGTTTGTTTAACGCCGCACTCAGCAATATTCCAGCTATATGACGGCGGTCTGTAAATAATCGAGTCTGGACCACAAAATCCAGTGATTGATATCATGAGCATCGACCCACGCAACTAGGATCGATGACATGCATCAACCAAGTCAGCGAGCCTAACCACCCGATCCCGTTAGTCGTCTCTTAGACAAGCATATTCGCCTTTTACAGCAAGCATGGGCTGCTGGAGACCTATTCTACCCCGGATCTTCACTGGTCTTCACGGTATTAAATGGTCACGTGTCATGATCTTAACTGGGTTCCCCATTTTGAAAGTCACTGGTTAGGAAAGCCCATTAACCTGATTATGATCTGGCCGACCATCAGGGAAGACTAACTCTCATCTGTGGCCTGGCCGACCATCAGGGAAGACTAACTCTCATCTGTGGCCTGGCCGACCATCAGGGAAGACTAACCCTCATCTGTGGCTAGGCCGACCGTCAGGGAAGACTAACCCTCATCTGTGGCCTGGCCGACCATCAGGGAAGACTAACCCTCATCTGTGGCCTGGCCGACCGTCAGGGAAGACTAACTCTCATCTGTGGCCTGGCCGACCGTCAGGGAAGACTAACTCTCATCTGTGGCCTGGCCGACCGTCAGGGAAGACTAACTCTCATCTGTGGCCTGGCCGACCGTCAGGGAAGACTAACTCTCATCTGTGGCCTGGCCGACCGTCAGGGAAGACTAACTCTCATCTGTGGCTAGGCCGACCGTCAGGGAAGACTAACTCTCATCTGTGGCCTGGCCGACCATCAGGGAAGACTAACTCTCATCTGTGGCCTGGCCGACCATCAGGGAAGACTAACTCTCATCTGTGGCCTGGCCGACCATCAGGGAAGACTAACTCTCATCTGTGGCCTGGCCGACCGTCAGGGAAGACTAACTCTCATCTGTGGCCTGGCCGACCGTCAGGGAAGACTAACTCTCATCTGTGGCCTGGCCGACCATCAGGGAAGACTAACTCTCATCTGTGGCCTGGCCGACCATCAGGGAAGACTAACTCTCATCTGTGGCCTGGCCGACCATCAGGGAAGACTAACCCTCATCTGTGGCCTGGCCGACCATCAGGGAAGACTAACTCTCATCTGTGGCCTGGCCGACCGTCAGGGAAGACTAACTCTCATCTGTGGCCTGGCCGACCGTCAGGGAAGACTAACTCTCATCTGTGGCCTGGCCGACCATCAGGGAAGACTAACTCTCATCTGTGGCCTGGCCGACCATCAGGGAAGACTAACTCTCATCTGTGGCCTGGCCGACCGTCAGGGAAGACTAACTCTCATCTGTGGCCTGGCCGACCATCAGGGAAGACTAACTATATATAGATATGTCTGATCCATGCGGGACCGGAGAACACTAACTTGTATCTGCAATGGAAGGGCCGATCATCAGAGAAGATCCGGTTAAAGGGGCACTGATCTAAAGCAATTCGCCGGGACTGGTGGTTGCCTCTGTTATTGTTTTTTCCTCGTGAGTGCCCGGATGATACGCAACGCAACTGAGCGTGACAAGAGACTGGGCTACCGTCTGCAAGGACAGCTGAAAAAACTTGGAGGCAATAATTGTTTTACTCATTTTTAAACACTGATTGTTAACTGTGATCTATAAAGATTTCGACAAAGGGCGCATGTTAATTAATTTATTTAGCCTAAACAAACAGACAAAAAGAAGCTCATCGGATGTCGTCATTTGGAAATAATTATATAGAGGATTCATCACTCGTGTTTTTTAATATGGGAAATATCTACCGAGTCTTAGTTAATCGGTATTTGCCTCGCCTTTGGCGAGGCAAATACCGATTAACGGGACGAGGTTGATATTTCCCATATTAAAAAACACGAGTGATGAATTCTATTTATCATTTTCACATTTTTGCTTCCAAATTAAGGAATAATTGCATTAAACATTAACATCAGCAACTTGTCGAAATCTTACGTATAGATCGTGCGTAGTGATACATGTTTTCCATAGCCATGTAAACCAAAATAAACAATTCGCTGAGAAAAAAAGTTCCTCGGATTATTTGAAACAAAATACTTGAACAGACTTTTGCAGAATAATTGAAACTTTAATAACGGTAACAACAACGATTCTGTGTTATCTGATTATATCTCTGGTGTAACTTCACTTATAATATATAGTTTCAAATCAAACCGCTCGCTCTTCCGGTTATCTAATTTGCATACTTATGTCATTGGGGTATGACATACATGTTTTTATGTCATAAGCTTATGTCATGGATAAATGCTTAAGTTAAATGATAAATGATTGTTATAGTTTAATAATAAAAAGGTATCCATGCAGTAAAAGCAATTTAGGATTTCGGATTGCATCGATAATATGATTACTACTCCCTTGTTGTCATCCACGTTTTCTCGTATAACCCTACACTTGTGTGTATTTGTCGTCATTCGCTTGATGCTCAGTTAATGAATTTATTACAGGTATAATTAGTGGTAGCACCGCTCAGAATACCTGACAAAGGTTCACATTTGGCATTTATTGTGTCTGGAGTATTCATTTGATCTAAATCCAGGTTTCAAGTGAGGTGAAATGTGTGTTATGTAATATGCACGTGGCAGCCCAGCAAGAGATGAATGATCAGTTGATTAACTTTTTTTTGTAAATCAACGGCTCGTTCCTAGTCATCAAAGGATTAACAGAAAATACATTGATTGATTAATCACTGTTATCTTTCACAGTGGATATGTGTGAGTGTTTACATGTCTAGGTTTACTAAAACAAAGGGAATACACTCATATCATGGCGTGAAGTGCCGATGTAAAAACAACATACTTTGTTCAAAGGGTTAACCGATAATATATTGATTGATTGCTCATTGTTATCTAACTCAATGGATTGTTTTAGGAACCGTGGACGTTATGAAAATAGTCGTCACATGGGCTTTCTCAGCCGACCTTTGAGACATGACACCTATGTGAAACACCTGAAACAATCTAAGTGATCAGTTGAGAAACGAACACCGTCCTACTAAATAACGCCCGGGGGCGTCCGGAAACGTCCGGAAACGTCCGGAAACGTCCGGGCGAATGATACTAAAAAATAAAGTGTATTCTATATAATTGTGTTCTTGTATTAATTATACAAAATAACATATAGCTGGAAAAAAAATTACATACACCCCTATTCTTTTTAAATGGTGAATCTGCGAAGCAAATACGATTTGATTTTATTCGAACTGACGAGGTATTCGTAACGAAGGCTTTGAAGGATACAATGTAAATTTGCTTATGAAACAAAAATAATGTTCTTTTATAGAGTCATATTCTGTATACTATTCCATAACTAATACTGAAACACAGACGTTTTCAATAGTTCATGCGTGGCCCCAGAATGGTTCACTGAGTGTAAAACGTCCGGTACTATAGCGTCCGGGCAACGTCGGGGAGCATTTGGTGGGAGCGTCCGGGAGGTTTCATCATACATCCGGAAACGTCCGGGAGGTTTCATCAGACGTTTGGGAGTTTAAAAATACAGTGCAGTCAATAAAACATGTCTTTCTCAGTTTGGTAAGATCGTGAGAATATCAACTGGCGTACGTGTTTGCCTTGTGCAGCGGCCAGAAAATGGAAGTACCAGTAACCGGAAGTTTCTGGCCGCTGCACATGGCAAACACGTACGCCAGTTGATATTCTCACGATCTTACCAAACTGAGAAAGACATGTTTTATTGACAGCACTGTATTTTTAAACTCCCGGACGTTTCCGGACGTCTGATGAAACCTCTCGAACGTTTCCGGACGCCCCCGGACGTCCTCAGACGTTAATAGTAGGACCCACGAACACGGGTTATAATATCCCGAAACGATATATTTTTTTTTTAATATTCGATTGTTACAGAGACACGTGGCATCGAATAAGTTTCTTGTACAGCTGCAGACGCGTTGAATATTGTTCCTTCGTGTGGATATTCACGGATACATTCCTCGAAGAAGGAAGCTGCCTAAAATTATACACATAAATTTGGTAGGTTGTAATTATGATATTTCATTTTGTTTTCCTTCATTTGCTGTAGCATTGGACAGATTCATTCCTGTTCTTCTACGTCTTGTTTGGGAAATTCTTCGATGCGCGATAGACGTTGTTTTCACAAGTCTTTTCCTTTGTAAGCGTGTATATATTACAGTCAATTTGTAAAATGTGATTTTCTCAGGCAATTTATAAAATGTGTAAATATTTTAGTCATTTTGACTGAAAAATTTGTCCATTTCTTTAACAGATTGACTAAAACTGATTAAGACGATCAAAAGGGCCTATAAATATCACAATAGATTATTATGTATGATTAGAAGCCAAACAATATAGAAATGTACTTTTCATCGTAACATTTTCAGTCTCTTGTTGATGATATTAAACATAAAAATGTTTGGAATTCGTGATCATAATAATACAGATGGACATATTTTCCAGTCAATTTATAAAATAACTGAATATTGAGTCTTTTAATAAATTTCCTAAGTGAAAAGTTTGCACAATTTTACTGTAAAAAATATAAACACGATAAAATAAGCAATGCTCAGGAGAAATATTTATTTTGTGTTGCAACTCAAAATAGCGTAAACGAAAATCGCACAATTACCAAGCAAGTGACTTATCAAAAGTTCGTCACCATTACCGATGCTACCCACAAAGATACCTACATTTCCTTATTATTTCCAAAACTGTATTTCATTATGTTGATAGATGTGACCATACGCCCATATACTATCAATAAAAGTGACAAATGCGCTTACGAATTGCGCAGCACAGGTCGCGAACTAGTCTAGGTTTCTGCTATATCATCCGGGTACTCACGGGAAAAAACAATAACCAAGGCAACAACCAGTCCCGGGGAATATTGCTTTAGATCAGTGCTTTAGATTAAGGTTTGTCGTAAGAGGCGACAAACGGGATCGGTTGGTCACTTTCGCTGACTTCGCATGTGATCGTATCCCACATTGGTAGATCTATGCCGGACTGGATTATTTATAGACCGCCGCCACATAGCTGACCTGCGGTATCAAGCAACAAATAAATTTGTATGAGAGCTCTCAAAAACTGAAGTCGGATGGTGTGCTGATCGTGTGTCTTCCTACCCTATTCGTTGCTCGTGGTTTGCCAGATCTGTTAATTTACAGGCCGTCTTGGTATAGCTTATAAATAGTGTTAACTGAGCGTTAAACAATGTTCATCATCCAAAACTGGCTGCCACAGGAGATATCGCTTGGATGAGATCAAGCGATATCTACACTGTAGATATCGCTGCAATGAAATTACATCACAATGCTTTGCAGACCATTGTGACGTCACTGGTTACCATGACGTCACAATCAAATGACATCACTAATGGCTCTGCTACTGAAGCTGTTTGCAGTACTTTTTACACCGAAGACGCTGCTAATTACTGTCTACAAATTTAAAAAGTTGAAAGAATGATGTTGGATGATAAATAAAACCTCACCCTCGTGTCTTTTGATATCAAATATATCAACACTCGTTGATAAAAGTGGCAAAAATCCTCGGCAAGCCTTGGAATTTTTCCACTTTTATCAACTTGTGTTGATATATTTGATATCAAAAGACACTCTGGTGAGATTCTCTATTTACATACCCCTTTAATCACAAAAAGAAATGATCTCAGTGTCACATCGTTAATTGTAACAACGACGACCATTTAATTGATATCCGGAACACGGCGCCCCTTTTTAAAATTAAGTAGATTAGATATCTATCAGTGGTTTGAACGTTTGTCTGAAGTGATACATGTGAAGTAACCTAATTAAAAATTCTTACTTTAACAACTAAGCTTATATCATATATCAACATCTAGATATCTACCCTCATACAGTCAAAATGTGTGTCTGCTTCGCTCGAGGTACCACCTATACATCTAAATCTAAACCTATTCTGAAAATGGAGGCACGGGTGGCCCAGTCGTCTAGGGCAGAGTTACGTCCCTTGGGCAAGTCAGAAACCTATGATTGTGGGTTCGAATCCCGGTTCGCCCCGATTATGTTTCTAGGTTTGTCAGCACCATACCCTTGCTCGTGGGTTTCACCGAAGTGGTAAACGTCTGAGACCTGCATCACTTCGGGCTTTCCTCCCACATTAAGCTGACACGCCGTGATATAACTGGAATACTGTTAAACGCAGCGTAAAACCCAACCTACTCACTCACTATACTGAAAATGGCCACCATTTCGTCACGCCGAAAGCCCGGGTTTGATTGTGTGTGAAGACATGACAATTACTGGATCATTTCTAAAAGCGGCGTAAAAACATACTCACACATGCCACAAGACTACAAAGCATGGTACCTCAGTTGAAGTAATAGATAGATAGAGTTAGATGAAAAATAAGTTCTTTTAACCCATTGACATCCAATATCCCCTAGCTGTCGCTTAAATTAGTGGGATGCCAAATGTATTCTGACCCGTGAAGATTCCGGGGTAAAATAGGTCTTCAGCAACCCATGCTTGTCGTAAAAGGCGACTAACGGGATCGGGTGGTCAGGGTCGCTGACTTGGTTGATGCATGTCATCGATCCCAATTGCGTGGATCGATGCTCGTGATATTAATCACTGGATTGTCTGGTCCAGACTCGATTATTTACAGGCCGCCGTCATATAGCTGGAATATTGCTGAGTGCGGCGTTAAACAACCAACCAACCAACCAAATATATTGAATTCTCCCGTGAAAATCACACGTGTAGATCTACTGATTTAGAACTGGGCTGACTGTCGGTCGTTTCGACGACCCTCGCCCTGAACTTGATGTAGGTTTATTTGTGATTCCCACCGTCCAAGATTATCTCTGTACAAAAAGGAAAAATCTTTATATTTTGGCTTGCGCAGCCAAAGAGCACGAGTTAATTTGCACAACAACACATCTCAAATAATCAAGGCAGTCAGTAGCTTATGTGAGGTGCTCAATGTCGCATGGCTAAACTGGAACATGTCGTACCATTTTCCTCATGTGACTCCAATTTATCATATGTAGGACAAAGATGAAAAGTGTATCTGCGTCGGAACTGTATTTGTCAATATCTTTGACAATCATATTTACATCTCCCCGACTCGAAACCGTACATTGTGGTAGCTTTGTCGAAACGTAATGCACATTTTTAATCAGTTGTCACGTAAAGGGCACCTTGCTGTAAAATCTCGCGAGATAACGTAAAATTATGGGCTGTGCGTGAATTTCGTTTTCAGTGGACGCCATATTGGAAGTGTCTGGTATTTCCCGCCTAAAGGCAGAACTTTTTCAATTTACACCGTAAATTGATAAATTGGCGTTGTGACATTTGATCATATGATCAGAAATATATCAATGTAACTACTACTGAATGTAGCTCGTCTTCCATCACGCGCCTTCATTGCGATGGTGCCCTTTTTGACGTTGGATTGTTGACCCTTCCTGCATCGACGCAATCATGAACAGATAGGATCATTGCTGCTAACTAATTCAACTAACTACAACTTACATAAAACCTTAGACTGCGGACATCTCTAAGAGTGAGTTTGTCATTTATGTCGTGCATGTGTGTAGCGCGATTGGAGCTTGAGATCTATTTTACCAATGATGCACCGATCAAAACATTGTCGAGGGTCGTCTGTCAGAAACGCCTACTCGGTTATTCCGCACCTGAAATTATTTTGCATCCCTGTCGAGTGACATTAGGTTATGCCCTTGTAACACTGAACGTCTTAAGTTTTTATTTGAAGGTTACAGCGGTTTTTTTTTGTCCTTTAAAGTGCTACTTCCTTCTTGCATAATGATTGACAGTTTTCCTGACCATCAAAAGTATATTACATCACCTGTGAAGGTTCATTCTGGATGACCCCGATTAACCACGTTGATAAACATGATAATGTTTCGGGATATTTCGTGATCCTATATCAAATAATTATTTAATTTATTTAAATATGTGCATTGCCTGATCTTTCAGAAAAATAAATGGAACACATGGTCATTGGTGCAAAATCCGATTTGTCTTTTATTTTGCACCAGTTAAATATTTAATCTAATTACGCGATTAAACCTTTTTTTGTACATTTTGTTTGATTTAGTGTTAAACCATGGACACCACATTCAGTGACCATGATGACACTTGCTATATTGTGGTGTTCAGAGGTTTTACTGCATGAACTTTTGATAACCACAAAAGCCATGTACAGCAATGTTATGTTCTTGCAACTAATATCGTATTTTCTGCATTAGGTCCATATTCTTTTGGCAGGTTCCTAGCTGTATATGATTAGCTTAACCATATTTATTTAGATTTCTTTTATCAGCACCATATCCAATACTCTGCTGCTGTTAAAAAACCCAAATGTACACAGGAAATTACAGACTGTCTTATAAATGTTAGGTCTTTATAGAGGGCGTCTTATAATGATTACTTACAACTTTGGAAGTTGGTCAGGGGGTTCTTATTACAGCGAATATGGTATTTGGAGTTTCTTCTCTATGCAATCATTACAGTCATGTTTCAGTGTCACTCTTATTAATCTCAGAAAAATATGTTCGAATAAGTCAGACTATAAAACACTGAGCAGCTGACACTAGTTGGACTTAGTCTGTATGTACTCTTGCGTGCTAAAAATCTAGCATGGCTTCTTGTCTTTGCCTAATACAGTTATCATCGATTAGTTTTTGCTTAAGTTACTCATCTGAAATAAGCTGTGGGCTGGTTTCATGTTGTCTACCCAAGTTTAGATGAAAGTTCCTATCTAAGCCTAAAATTCCATGTGACAGATGGCCTTGGGTCATCAACTTATCACTGACCATTTTATGATGTGGATATTCTTTGTTTATTGCACTAGACGTGGACATATCTAAAAATCTTAGTCAGCACTCAGAATTCAGGGCAGATAGATTAGGTTGAGATAATCTCTCATACTTGTCTTGTACTAAATTGATAATAAAAGTCAAAGCGTCCTTGTGATATCCCTTTTAAGAAAGTATTAGGGGTTTCTTGATTCAAATACTATAGCAGAAAACATCAATGACCACATCTTTAATTTCTAACGATGACCTAGTCATTCACCAAACCATTCATGTCAAGGTCACTGGTGGTAAATGGGTTGATTAAGCACTTGTTTAAGCAAATTTATACTCCACAAAGTTATTCAAATGTCAGTTTAGTAGGGTTGGGACATGAATTTTATTGCAATATATTGCAATACTGATACAGAGAGCTGTATTGCGATACATATTGCAATATGTTTGGGGGACCAAATGTTATATATTTGTACTGTTCAAATGGTACTGCTTCACTCAAAAATCCAGACATCAGAATCTGAGATGGGTTTTGACAGTAAGGATAAATGAGGCTACCTATAACATCATCAACATGGAATGTTAATGTATACAGAACGAAGTGTGTGCTGTTTAGAAAGGAACCCAGTTGATCCAAATATTTCAGAAATTAATATTCGTATTCGTTACCCTATATTCGTGATACGATTCGAATTCGCCTCATAGTGTATTCATTGCAGCCCTAATATATATTATATTATATGTTTATATATTAATTCTTCTTTGACTGTATTGGAAAATATTGATACAAAAGGGTTGTTTTGCGAAATGTGTATTGCCAACAGACATTTTGCAATATACTGGTGTACCGGTTATATACAGTTCGGATATATAAATCTATAAATCAACAATAACATACATCTTTTTACTTCCCCTTCTAAATTCATCTGTGACTCTCATACATATTCAGTAAATATTTCCTAGTATATATTTCACTGAAAAATGTTCCGGTACTTAAAATCACAACCCATAGCACAGGTCAAGCAGTTACCCTGGCTAGTGATGCACAGCTTGTTTTGTTATTGGCAGCATTTGTTTGTAGCCAGCAGGTTCATTATAAACACCACAAATCTAATATGGACAGTTCACTGCTCAGTTCAGACTAGTTTAAATAACATTAGTAGATTTTTATGTGAAAATATGAAGGATGAAACATTTCCTCATGACTTGAGCTTGAATTATTTCACAAAAAGGTGTTCAGGAAACCAGGAAACATTAAGTTCAGTTTTGCTATCAGTACTGTTTTGTTGTCATTTTAATAATTATGTTTTTTTGGAAAATACAACATTGATAAGCCATAATTCACTTCATGCATGCATTTCTGTAAAAGTAGGGGCGGGTAGCCTAGTGGTTAAAGCGTTTGCTCGTCACGCCGAAGACCCGGGTTCGATTCCCGACATGGGTACAATGTGTGAAGCCCATTTCTGGTGTCCCCTGCCATGATATTGCTGGAATATTGCTAAAAGCGGCGTAAAACCAAACTCACTCACTCACTGTAAAAGTATATGATGCATAACTGTGTTATTTCCATTGGTCAGTAGATTTTACTGTTACTATCTTTTGGGCTGCCATTGAATTGCTGAATACAGCTAATGCTGGCACACATCCTTTGACGAATGGCTAATGTTGCAGATTGGATAATTTTAGATACATATATTTTCAGCTGACTGATAACAGAAATAAACGTTCATTGTTTTAAGTGTCTCATTGTTAAATAGATGTATTTGCAAATACAGGAGGGGGTTGGACACATATTGAAAGAATTCATTGTTTACTGCTGAAGGTTCGAAGTTTGTTGTATTTTAGTCTGATGGGATGATTAAAATCGCAATGTAGGCTCAAGGTGCCTGAAGGAGACACTTAGAAATGAAATTACTTTTGAAACAATACCTGTGACAATGTTTATTATATGAAATCAGAAATAAACATGACAAACTCATGGAATTGTTTTATGAAGATGTGATCACTTAAAACACAGTACGATCCAGAAATATTTTTGTGTATTCAGAAATGGAAAAGGGTATTACCAATCTCAGTGAAGAGAAGGGGACAAACAATTATTACTGCATTATCAAGCCTTGGTGAAATGACATTTATGGTGTTATTGATGAATCAATATTATTCTCTTAGTTGGCACTCCTTCATTCAAAACAGCTACACATGTTTAGGAGTATCCCGTGGCACTTTCCAGAGAGTTTTCAGTGTAAATACCTTGTTTTACTTTGAACTTTTTGTTTCACTCTTTGTGTTTTGGGGTTGAATGATTTTTTCAAATTTGTATTTTCTTTTTCAGATCAACCATGTTCTGGAAGTTCAATATATTGACTTCCTCTCACATTGACTCGCTGCTTGACAAGGAGGTATGTGACTAAAGTAAACTGCTCTTCTGTGACTGGGAAATCAAAATGAAGCCTTTGTTATCAGCAGTGACTGGCTCAGATTGCTGAAATATTGCTGAGTGCGGACATAAGCAACAAATAATCAGTTGAATTTGTTTATTTACTTATCCCCCCCTTATTTGAAAAACAGGAGGATATAGTGATCAGTGTTTGGTCCGTTTTCCATTTTCGGGGCAAAACTTCAAAGCTGTTGAATATTTCTTGAGACTTACTATACAGATCCGTCTAGTGGTGAACTTGTACCTTTGATGATTTTGTTGTGTGTTTTTTTTAATGTTTTCATGACGACAAGTTGGATTTATGCTGAATAAAGAGGGTAATGCTCGTTTTCCGAGCAGAACTCTAAAACTGTTGTATATTTCTGGATAAAACTTGCAATGCAGATCAGTCTAGTGGTAAACTGGTGCCTTTTGATGATTTGGGATTTTTTTTATAATTATTTTTATGTTTTCATGGACAAGTTGGACTTTACTGAAAATAAAGGTAGTGCTCGAAATAAAAAACCTTAAATATTTTTCTTATATGAAACTTGCTAATACAGATCAGTCTAGTGGTGAACTGGTGACTTCGGATTTTGAAATATACTGAACAGCATTGTCTCTTTCTTCACTGAACTAAAAGTATCCAATGGCAATGGACCAAAAGTGGGATATAAGTATATGTAGCCATACTCTATTTCCGAATTGCCCTGATTTGATGACTCTTGCTTGAAGCATCACTGTATACAATTACAAGCATGGTGATGGTACGTGTTAATGTATAGCTCTAAATGTCAGGGGATATTTGTTTCTCTTCACATTAAATATGGAAGGTGATTTGTTGACATGATAAATGATATCAGTCAGCATTAAAAATTGGCACAAGTCCTGTCATCCTTGCCAAACTGCCCAATATTTAAGGTATCATAGGGACCAGTAGAAATTTGCTATTATTAAGAGTTTTGCTATATGGCATCATTATAAGTACTAGTGGTCTAAAACTATTAGTTTCTATCTCTGTAAGGGGGGTTGGGTAGCCTAGTGGTTAAAGCATTTGCTCGTCACGCCGAAAACCCGGGTTCGATTCCCGACATGGGTACAATGTGTGAAGCCCATTTCTGGTGTCCCTCGCCAGGATATTGATGGAATATTGCTAAAAGCAGCATAAACCATACTCACTCACTTCTGTATCTGTTTTCAGGATGTTACATTGCGAGAGCTTATGGATGAAGATGATATCCTACAAGAATGCAAAGCTCAGAACAGAAAGCTCATCGAATTGTAAGTTGGCCAAGTCTACAATGCAATCACTTCAGCTGTTCATTTCTATGAAAGGATAACATCCATTTTTTTATGGTTGTAATACTCTTTAGTCAATGCCTCTTCTGTCTGTCGTCCATCTGTAAGTAATCATTTTGTTTCCGGAGCACAACTAAAAAAACATTCAATATTTTTCCAAAAGATTGGATGATATATCAAACAGATCCTGAAGTGGTGCCATTTGCTATTTGCGAATTTATTGCGTTTTTATTTTTCTTGATTTCCATGGAAACAATTTGGACTTAGTTTCAAAAGGGTGTGTGAATTTCGTTTCTGGAGTTAGGTGTCGTTTCAGGAGCAGAACTGAAAAAGACGGTTCAACATTAATGATCAGGGGCTGAAGTGGTGCCTTTTGCTCTTTAGGGATTTAAAAAAAAAAAGAATTGACCTGTTTCAATGGCAGCAAGTTTGACTTTTACTCTGTTCATTTTAGTGTGTGTGTGTCCGGACTATATCTCTACAACTCATAGGTATTCTTTCAAGACACTTTGCACACACCAGGTTGTCAAATGGTGACTTTTGCTACTTAAATTATTTTTTGCATTTCCATGGCAATAAGTCGACTGTTTATAGTGGTGTGTTTGTCCAGACCATATGCCTAAAACTAACTACTCTTTCTTGAAACTTCACACACAAAGGCTAGGTTGTCAACTGATGCCTTTTGCTATTTAGGATTTTTAAAAAAAATTTTTTTTCTGTTTCCACTCTGTTCATATTGGTGTGTCTGTCCGGAGCATATCTCTCCGCCATCATACATCTTCCTGAGGCAAGACAGTTAACTGACTATAAAAGTCCAGTTTCACCCTTGCCGAACTAGGCTGGTATTATGGAGTTATATTTTGGCTGGACTACGGAGTCTATGCATAGTCCAATCAAAATCGCGCACTGAAATCAAAATCCGGTTCGTAAACTGTCGTGCAGATTTCAGTCGATTGCAGGATTTGCAAAGCATGTGCACCGCCAACTCGTTGTCAGCAGATATTTTCCAAATCTTTTCATGTTTTTAATCAAGGTGCTCACATGATTTGATGCATTTCGCGATGTAAGACCCGTTTTATCACAATATAGATCTTGATTATCGATCAGATCGTCCTGACTCGGCGCCACTATTTTGTGTGAAACAAACGCAAGTGATGCATGAGATGCAAGAGGTGGAATCTGATTGGTCCATAGGAAAGGCTTTGAAGGGACATAACTGGTAATAGCCACTGGTGGTGCTACGATCGAGCTGAGTAATTCCAGCCTATTTCGGCAATGGTGGAAACTGGACTGTTTTTTGGTCATCTTGTGATGACTCTTGTTGAGAAGGAAAGAGGAGATGTGTGTTTTATTTTTAAGGACGAATTTCACCCTCTAAATAGTGAAACAGAACTACTTAAAGTCACCATGTTCACTATTCACCAATTTCATCTGAGCAACAGCCACCATACCCCGGAAAACACACTAGTTTTATGGGTGGATATTTACATGTATCCATAATGCTACATATGTGGTAGCTGTTTACAAAATTTACCTCAGAAAGCAGAACTGTTTGTTTGTTTGTTGTTTAACACCACACTCAGCAATATTCCAGCTATATGATAGTTTCTGTGTAAATGATCAAATCTGGACCAGACAATCCAGTGATTGAGATCATGAGCATCGATCCACTCAATTGACTGACCACCCGATTCCGTTAGTTGCCTTTTACTGCAAGCATTGGTTGCTGAAGACCTATCCTACCTCGGATCTTCATGGGTCGAAAGCAGAACTCATAACAACCAGACATTTTAATGGACAGACAGTTGTTAATATCTTTTGACAGCCACACATACAGACACAAACAGAAACACTGTTTGGCAGTTGTCATACTTCAAAAGTTGGGCATTCTAAATTATGACACTGTTGTATGTTAATTCAACAACGATTTAACACAAACCAAAGGAAGCATTGATACCATATCAGTTTGACACTGGGAATTGCATTCAGAACAAGTCGTATTTCTTTATTTGTAGCTGATCCAAATACTGATAAACATCGGTAGATGTTAATTAAGGTTGACAGAAGTGGCAAATGAATTGTAGGTGGGGATGATAATTTAGTAATTAATTTATTGTGGTCTTATGAGGTGGACTTGACTGAAAGCAAGTTTATTAGGCTTGCATTTGGAGCAGTAGTTAAAGTTGTATACTATGGATGGAGTGGAATAATAGATTGGAGGGTAAGGCATGGGCTTATCATCCAAGGACCCATGTTTAGATTCCAGCTGTGAGATGAGCTTAAAACCAGAAAATGTTCTTTCCAAAACCTCCTCTCACCTTATTCATAAAGTCACCTAACCTGTGAAGACCCGGGGTAGAATAGGTCTTCAACAACCCATACTTGCCACAAAAGGCGACTATGCTTGTCGTAAGAGGCGACTTACGGGATCAGGTTCACTGACTTGGCTGATGGATGTCATCGTATTCAAATTGCGTGGATCGATGCTTATGATGTCAGTGACTGGACTGTCTGGTCAAGACTCGGTTATTTACAGACCGCCATCATATAGCAGGGAATATTGCTGAGTGCGGTGTTAAACAACAACAAAACAAACATAGTCACTTCTTGCTGCCAGCAAAGATTCCTTGGTACCTATTAACTTGAAACGCCCATGGAGGAGGCCACAGACTCGTCACCTGTGTTGTCTGTTTCTAGCATCATCCAGCCAGAGAACATGGAGGAGATGGTGCAGCTCATCACAAAAGATCCCCCTGACGATGTGGACGAGAAAATGAGATTCAAGTAAGTAGCCAGTGACTTCTTCGGCCTCAGTTTCAATGAATACTTACAGCTTGTCCAGATACATGTTTACAATCAACCCATTAAAACTGACAAGTCAAAAAAGCATTGATGGTGTTTAATATGATAAATACCAGTTACGCTTAAGGCTTTTTAGAATTCAGTGAACATTTATTCACCAGAATTAATTTGATTGGTTCTAGGTTCCATGTCCGAAACCTTGATGTGCCGTGACAATTGTCTTTTGCTCACTGTTTTGAGCTTATGTTTACCAACAGTTATGTTTTCCCTCAGCCATACTGCATTTGATACCCCAATTTCCACATTTTGTTACATCGATCATAAACAACTTGTATAACTCCTTGGGAAGATGTTTGTAAAGTGACAAGAAATAGGGCAAGATGTTACAAAAACAAGAAGAGAATACATGAATATATAAGAAAAATTGAGTTAAGTAATGTTATTATGTTTGTATATATAGAAACAGGTATTATAAACGATGGCCTTAATAGGCCCGACACATTGTGTTTCAGATACCCGAACACAGCCTGCGAGGTGCTGACATCCGATGTTACCCAAATAAATGACAAGTTGGCCGGGGATGAAGCACTCATAGATAAACTTTATGGTTTTCTTGAGGGGGAGAAACCGCTAAACCCATTGCTCGCTAGCTTTTTCAGTAAAGTGATGGGTTTATTAATTACACGGAAAAGTGAAATGGTGAGAATCATTGGAGAGCAATGTGGCATCGTTTTGGGGGAGGATTCCTTTCTGCATGCCATCTGTTTGTCCTACGTTTCACGTTCTGTTTCTGGTTCTCTTTCTTTGAGTCTTCTCATTTTCCATTAGTTTTCATCAGTTCCAAAAGGACATGGTAGGATAAATTCGGTATGGCAATAACAAGCTTTTTGGTTTCTTAAATTGAAAGCTTTCGATTTTGACATGGTCAAATTTATACATGATATAAGTCCAGTTGAAATTTGTGAAAAGGCAGATTTTTCTAACTTCCAAAGAAAATCTCAATATGGGCAAGACAGTGACCCAATTGAATTTCTTGCCATGTCTGCTTTTATCTACATCTCCTTGAACCAAGGATGGGAAAAACCCTTATCCTACCTTGTCTTTGTTTCTCTTAATTCATCCCTGTTTATCATCAAGAATCAGTTCATTTTATTCATGAGTCACAATTCATTCATCACTTTCCTCAATCTGTAAACTTCATTAAACTCTACCTGCTATATCTTGAAGTCTTTAACTGTCGTTTCATAATGGTTTAGGTTATAAAGACTTCCTCGTTGACTTGTTACTGATTACCTGTAAATGTTTTGTTGTTGACAGATATTTGAATACCTGAAGAGTAAGAAAGACTTTGTGGGCAGTTTGTTAGATCACATCGGCACCTCAGCAATAATGGATTTACTACTGCGATTGATCACTTGTATAGAGCTGCCAGACGTGCGCAGAGCTGTGATAGATGTACGTATCATATGCTGGATGTGGTGGTAATGTATGTCCAGAATATTTGAATGCAGTCGGCTTAAGGTGAACCATCTTACCATACCGTTACTAAGGCTTAAATATATTTATTATTCATCTCCTAGTCACCCTATGCAGGCACAATATTTCTCTTTTAAAAAAGTGGGTACTGTATATTACTGGGTATAGGCCAAGTGTTTGAGAACAAGATCCATGGCATAAAATGAGGATCGGCGAATACCCTGAAGCAATGTTCTTTGAAAGTATTTTGCAGTCTACAGCGAGTATCAATAGAAATCTGCCACTGATTATTCTCACAGTGCATAAATTAAAGAAATGTCATTACAAACCTTTAACAAAACTCATAGTACTGTATATACTTTCAATATTGTTTGTGATAAATATACCTATGGAAAGTAACAAAATGTAACATGATTGATGACATTGCTTAGCCATGTTGTGTTGGGGAGCATTGATTATGTATTCCACATTATGAGATGAAGATCATGTTTGAAGGAAATTTGATTCTAAATCCTGTTTACAAAGCTATCAACCATCTTAAACAGTTACATTTGATAAGGATAGAAAGTAATTCGTTGGCAAGATTAATTTTGTCGGTCTACTTTTCTAGCAAACATATTTTCTCCTGCTTGTCATATAACTCTCTCGTTTTCGTGAAATCAATTGTCGGAAATGAAAAATAAGGTATATCCAAATGAGACAGGTCAGGTCAACTGGCATTGACGAAAGCTTCCACGACAAGCGTTGTTTCACGAGTTAGTATGATATTATATTGTCTTAATGATAAGATTAAACAAGCATGTTTTTCCAGTGTAACTTGGAAGAATCTTTTAATTTGAAGTTTACGCGATATAGGGATTTTCCATTGGACGAGAGGTCGGTCACCTGACCGGAATTAACGTAAGTGTATGAACGAAACAATTTGACGTTCATACGTTTTTCACGAGGCAGTGTTCTTGAAATGACATAAACACTGACAGATTACTTCCACATTCCTGGGGGACCCCTGGGAATTCTCTAGCACAAATAAACGCAGAAGCATTTCACATCATTTAGACCCTTTAATCTTGAACTTAGAGTTTTAGCATACATTGGGATAAGTCAGAGAGTTTGAATGCATATCCGTTCATACATTGGGATAAGTCAGAGAGTTAGAATGCATATCTGTTCAAGTTTGGACCTCACTCTATAAAGGTTCATACTCCAGTGAACTCCCACAAAGTGGAAGTCTATTCTTGAATGGAAATATCGCTGACATATACAATCAGTGTTCTGTGACTGAGGCCTTGCGGGATTCCCACAACATTTCTGTCCATGACGCAATTAAAATACGAGTCAGGCTGGGCGCACTAAACTTTTCACCTTCACTTACTTCAATATAATTTTAATCTGAAAGGTTGTGTATTATAAGTAAACATTGCAGTCAAACATCAGCATGTTTCTAAACCAAATGTGTCCGCCATGTTTGAGATTACTATAGTGATATTTTTTACCAATTGTAGGCAAACTTACAATTAACGCCAGTAGGAAGGCACTGAATATTGTTTCAGACCAATCAGATTTATTGTTTTTAAATAGATACTGTCATAGCCGGCAGTGAAAAGCATGGTGTCTGCTAAACTGAAGAAGTGACAAATGCGCTTGGAAACATTTTTGGTGTCGTCATTGGGTAAAAAACAAAAGAATGACGACATGAACTTTGGATGAATTTTGATGCATTTTGTAATAATTTATTATAACTGTTACAGAGTTAAGATGTTTAAACATTTACTGAAAGGGTGAAATTGAATCACAGATCCATAAATCATTAATGATAATGTGCGTTGCTCAAGTCGCATAGTGTAATCTGTTATTTGAAACTGCATACAGATTAATCAAATACACATTAAAACATTTCTTTTGAATTGAAAGGTTTATTGCAGTTTATACCATATTTTGTTGAATTAGGACCATCAAATTGAAGGACAGTACATAGCATTTAAAAATCATCATCAATTTTGCTTTATTAGGGATGAGGCCCTTCAAAATTTTAGAAGGCCCCTTTAATTGACACCAAGGGCCCCAAAGGACCCTTGGTTGATGGAGGCTAGGAACAATACTGTACAATGTATTTATATTGGCTGTACCCTGTCTATTTTTGGAGCTGTCCTTTCTGCAAGGCATGTCATTTAGTTTGTGATTTTAAGGGTTGTGCTTGGGTTATCTGCTGACATCCGGTGTCGGCAAATACCTGTTAATATGCAGTAGTCAGATCATTGTTCTGAAGTCAGTGCCTCAAACAACAGATGGTATGTAGTATTTTATCATTATATGTATCCAGCAATGTGTACTAGAGTTTTGATTAATCGGTGCTTTGTTACACAAGTGTTACATATTTTATCATTCTTGTTATATTTCCTTAATTCATGCACATGAATATTCATTTGATGTAAGGTCAAGTAATTCTACCAATAGTATTACAAGTGTCTTATTTTCAGTGGTTGAATGACCAACATGTGGTCGAGCGGCTTGTAGCTAGCATAGTCCCATCAACAGATGAAGATGTGAGTACATTGATGATTATTATGAGTACTGATTTTGATTATGTTAATGGATCATAATGTGTGTCGTTTTATTTCTCTTACACGTTCTCATCCTTTTTCCAAGATTCTGCTCAAGTCAATTTTTGTGAAAGGCCAGAATTTATTTCTAATGACAACATAATATTTCTGAATTGTGTCAAAAGATTGTAGAGTGTGAAAAGAAATTATCAATAACCTGTTTTGTTGCAGGTAATCAATCCAATCATATATTTTTGAAGGTTTTGGATAATATTCTGTTACCTTTAACTCCAGATTCTCATGCATTTTTTTGCCATCCACAGTGATTGGGAAAGTTAAGTGTGATGCGAAATTCATGCATAATTTTATAAAATAGTGCATAAAAAATACAGTACGGGTAGTTTATGTTGACTGACATATCACAATTATATTTGATTTCAACACAACGACATAACATTGCAATAAAATATCACTAGACATGATGATTTACCATTTCAATTGTATTTCTTGTACTGCTAGACATTGTTTTATATGCAGAGATTCAGATCACTCTGTATTTGTCTCATAAAATAAGCTGTCAGCTAGGTGATTCAGTTAAAAAATATCCAATAATATTATAAGAATTTTCATGCAATGATTGGAAGAAGTAGTATCTGAAATTATTATTTTGTCAAGGAGTGACAAAGCACTTTCTGATCTCCATTCTGTAGATTCACTGCAATGCAGCCCAGTCACTCTGTGATATTGTACGTCTTGGAAGAGAACAAATTATTCAACTACAGGACTCCTCTGATCCAGATCCCTTGTTGGTTACAATGGAGCTGTAAGTTTGATTTATTTCTACTCATTTCTGAAAAAAAGATTTGTCGAGAAATACAGAGAGATGAAATTAAGTAAGTTGAGGTCTATTTCAGATTTATAAATACTGGTGCAGAATAGGTTGCTGGTGCTTGTTCAAACAGTGTGGATTATTGCACATGCTTTTAGTCACTGGTTTGTCTGATCCAGACTGTTATGGTGATTTAGCTTGAATGCCATAAAACAACTTTCACCACTGGTTTATCTGGCCCAGACTTAATAATATGCAGTCTGCTGAGATTTGACTGGAATATTGACTGCAAACAACATTCGCTCACTCCCTCAGTATCTGGTTATGAATAATGATTAATCTGTGTCATACTCAGGAATATTTCCAGGTCTTTCAGTTTCACTTTCCACTGAATGTGCTGTAAGTTGATTGTTACTGTTTAGCATTAATGTGTCTCTGTGTTTCATTACAGTGAGGAAACTGTGGCGCAGTTGTTAAAGAATCTTCTGGACACTGAAAAGAATGAGTCTGTGTTGGTGAATGGGTTATTTGTCATACACACGCTTCTGGAGGTTCGGAAGCAAGGGTAAGTGAAAACAGTGTTTGTCATTGTATCAAGTATATGTCATGACAATGTCCAAAGTCTTGTTATACCCCTGTTTACGAATTTTGATAACTGGTTTTGTATAGCTCATGGGGTTATAAAGGAAAGGGCAGTTCCTCTGACTTAAAGCAACAGGTATATTTCATTAATTAACAAACTATTTACTATTTGTTGTTGACCAGCAGCGATAACGGGGGTATGTGAGCTTTGCTCACTTCTTTCTTGTTTATTATGATGTGGGGGTCTTCTTTGAGATACTGGGATAGGAGAATGATACAATTTGTCCCTTCTGGGTATTCTGTGGCAGAATAGATCCCAAGTACCCATGCTTGTAAAACTAAAATCAGGATAACCTGGAGTGGATGCCTCTGTGTCATCCAAACGTGAAGGCTTGGGTTGTTGCTGATGCAGTCAACAACTGGTTTGCCTTGTCCAGACTTTATTTATAGGTCACAATGACACAGCTGAAATACTGCTGACTGTGGCAATGCTCACTAAGACACTTGTCTGTACAGGATGTTCATGCCCCCATGGTAGATGTCGTGGTTAGGACAGGACAGGACCCCAGCATCCTATTGCTTGTTGTCAGAGCTCCAGATAAGCTGCGTATCGGTGTGAAATACGCAGCAGAAATGCAGAAATACGCAGTAAAATATAATCCAAGCGTATCAAATACGCAACGAACATTACAGATACGCTACAAAAATAAAACTTGTGCGTATCATCAAAATATTGTAAAGTAACCCTGCGTATTCGATTTGAAAATCAGCAACTTATTTTGAAATTATAAACGGGCATTCCGCCAACCTTGCCAAACTCCACGATGACAGTCACATCATGATCATTTGCCATCACACTTTCTTGTGGAAGTATCATGGTATTTTTGAGTCCTATAAAGCTCTCGAACCCACACGACACCAGTTTGCAGGGACTAGATGAATAGTGTTTTTAAATATTTATCTTAAATACCCACATGTGTAAAAACTAGTGGGTAACAGAAATTTGAATACGCAGATAGAATTACTGATACCCAATGATTTTAAAATGCATGGGTAAAATACCCACAACACCAAAAGCTTATCTGGAGCTCTGGTTGTAAAAGGCAGCACAATTTGATTCATGGGTCAGTATAATATGCGTGCGTGCATATCCGTGTGCGTTCTTATAGAGAAATCCAGGTTTCAGAAGGGTGTTGCACTGTAGTGTATGTATATTATGTCTCAGTTGATTGTTTATTTAAGAATTGACGTTCACTTTGTGGGAGTTCATTGGAGTATGAACTTTCATAGAATGAGAGCCAAACTGTATGAATGTTGGAGCTTGTTATGACGTTCATGCAATATTTGGCCCTCACTCCATGAAGGTTCATACTCCAGTGATCTCGCACAAAGTGAATGTCAATTCTTATTATTTCTAAGTCACTATTTCAACCTCAAAGGATGGAGATCTATACAGATTTTATTTAGTGTGTGATGTGATGTTTACACTGACGGCCATACAACAACCAGCTGTAACACGTAACGTGGAAGTAGTCCATCATTTCAAGAATACAGCCTCGTGAAAAACGTATGAACATCGAAATGTGTCATTCATACACTTACAAACTCCAGTTTCGCTGTCATTTGACTGACCTCTCGTCCAGTATATTGTGTAAACCTCACATTATAAAATTATAGTCTGATGAGTAAAATGTTTCTTAATGTGACTGGTAGGACCGAGGGAGCAGCTGAACACATGGCCGCTTTTGACACCGAACGTCTCACTCAGGGAGTCAACAGTGTGCTAGCAGCAATAAGTCCAAGGTTAAAAGACTTTCACCAACTCTTGCTAGAGCCTCCAAAGGTAACGTATATTGAGATTTGTGTTTTCCTACCATTCAATATTAATGAATTCAAAACAATGCAAGCCTTCAGTATATTCCTAATTGGAAGGCCTGCTGAAGTTTTGCAGAGGTTTATTGTGGCCAGTAAGCATTGAGCCAACATGTGTCAAATTTAGCTGTAAAACTCGCTGCAATTTGTTGTCGAGAGTTGTTTCCCTTTGGCCTGCAGAAACCAATTACTGTATTCGACGTAATAAGCGCCCACGGCGATATTTGTTAATATATTGGCTAGTGAACAATCCCAATTAACACCCCTTTCGATTGATCAATGTACACAAGACTTATTTATTCGTGTATAATACGCACTCGTGTGTTATATGCACCCTTAATTATGGGCAATTCAATTCTGGAAAAATATATCTGTTGTATATAAACATTTCAGGCTAAAAACATTACTATTCTAATAAGAGCCCCCTATTTCTAATTTTGAGAGTGCCCTGGGCGCTTATTACGTCGAATACGGTATCATGGTTTTGAATCCAAGATTTGCTCTGGTTATGTTTTTAGTTTGTCAGGGCCATACCTGTGCTTGAGGATTTCACTGAAGTGATAAACATGTCAGAACTACATCACTTCTGGCTTTCCTCCAACATCAAGCTGACACCCTATGCTATGACTAAAATACTGTGGAAAGCATGTTTAATTCAACTAACTATAATTTCCTTGCAGCAACGTTTCTGTGCAATGCCAACAACGTGTGGGACACTTGAACCCCCACTCGGCAACACACGTCTCCAGATAGCCAAACTGGTCACAGCTCTTGTATCCACAAACACACACTCTGTCAATGTAGAACTAGCCAATCTCGGGACCACGAGAATTCTACTGGTAAGAAGGATTAGTTGTGACATGACAAACTATTTATGAGCATGGTAAGGTTGCGATACCAGGCATGATCTTTACAAACTATTGAATACTTACAATGTAAGCTTTTTTTAAAACATTTTCAAGGCTGTGTAAGTTTTTTGCTCATATAATTGACAGCTCTCTTGCAAATCCTTGAGGTTATTACTTTTCGATAAAGGTTGTTTATTGTTGTTGTTGTAATGTTTACATATGAAATACTAATTTGTTTCAACAAATGTTTTTGGAGAAAATGTTACTTGAGAATTGGAGATATATTTCAAGATAAATTTACCTGTCTCAGGCTACCAAACCCCAGTAAGGCATAAAACTGGACCAATAACATAAGAATAACTTGCTGAAAGTTTGAAACTATTCTACCTAGGGATCCTTTAGCATCAGACTATTTTATATGTTACTTGTCTTTCATCTGTAGGTTGACAGCACTAAACGGTTTTTTTTGCAGGATCTCTATTTTAAGTATGTGTGGAACAATTTCTTACACACGCAAGTGGAGCAGTGTATTAACACAATACTCAATAACGTTCCTGTAGAAGTGGAAAACAAGAAAGAAAATCCTCTCTTAGTTCAAGTGAGTGAAATATGTTCTATCTTATTTGTCAGATATTTACCATGTGGGGATTTGACAAAACCTGTTGCTTTCCGTCGTTGACAATTGGCATGATTGACACTAACAAGTCTGTTAGGGTAAATCTTATCTTTATGTAATCACAATAGTTTATGTAAGTTATTGTTGATGACAACATTTTCATATCGATAACCGTTATTATTTCTTCCAATCAACTATAATTCTGATTATTGATCTTTTGGGCCGTCCCAAAATATGATACAAAAAAGCCCAAAGATATTTAGCATTACTGTCATTTTTATTCTTTTTGTTATTATATGAGCATTGATATTGTGTTAATGTTTTGCAAATGTATATTTGTAATTGAAATGTCAAATGTAAAGGTATAACCAAATACAATTGAGTTAATTGAATGTCTTTGTTTTTACAGCTATTTTCAGATTGTAAAATAATTCAGAGATTACTTGATGAGTGGGAAGAAAATGAGCAACAACAGTGAGTATAAGAAACCATTGAGGGGTCAGTCAGTAAGAGGTAGACCAAAATTCTGATCAGCTGGGTAAAGAAGCCATTGGAAAAATGATTCTCAAACGAAGCAAATTTTATAAATATCCTGGCGTGTTTTGCGAGGGGTATTAAAATAGACACCGTCAGTCTGTCCATGTAAGATGTCGTTTTTGGAGCAGATCTTGAAAACCGTAGAAGTTTTCTTCACCAAACAAGGCGCATAGATAAGTCTAGGTGTGAACTGGTGCCTTTTGATAGTTTAGGATTTTCGACAGTTTCTGTTTGCTAAAACTTTAACTTACGCTGGAAATGGGGGTAGTGCTTGTTTCTGGAGCAGATTTTGAAAAGGTTATAATGTTTCTTCACCTTACTTGACACAGACAGGTCTAGTGGTGAACTGGTGCTTTTTGATAGTTTCAGATTTTTTGACAATTGATATGAGTTCCCATGGCAACAATATATATATATAACTAGTTGACATATTAACAACAACTATTTAACATTGCGAATATCCTTTGAATATCGAGGACTTAGTCCTCTTGTTTCTTTTCTTGTTACATTTTTTCTTTTTCGTTCCTCACTCAGCCCCATGGTGAGATAGTTTAGGCAAGGGTAGATAACTTTTCTGTTCAATCCAGACAACCCTGACATTCATGGAAGTAGTCATGATACCAAAGTTTTATCTGACAATAATAATAAAATACAACTTGGTAAACAATCTTCTAATCTTCTAAGAATGTGTTGACTTTGAGTGACCTGCAAGATGTTTTGAAACTTTTTTTTATCATGGTCTTGTTATGATTAAGAATTTTCTTCTTTGTATATGTGAAATTTATGAAATGTGATGTGCAAGTGTTCTGGCATGATAGTTTTTGAGTTGAGTAGGATTTGATGAACATCCATAAACATGGTATATTTCATGTTTGCAGAGCCCGAGAAGGCGGTAGAAGGCGAGGTTTTATGGGACATTTAACAAAAATGGCTAACACACTAGTATCAAGTTTAGAAAAGGGAGAAAATGCAGAATTTGTCAAAGATTGTTTTAATGGTGAGTTGTATTTTGACTTTTTCCTTGTCTTCTTAAATATCTTTGTGTTATTCAACTTTTCACCTTAAGGACCCTAGCTGATTTGTACATTTCATTTATACATTTACAGTAAGTAATGTCCCACAAATGTGGGTTATTGTGGGTTAGAAATGGCCCCAAGCAATATGTGCTGTTTGTAGTACGTTACTAAATGGCTCAGGTGGTCAGATTCAGTGACTTTGTTGATGGTGTGTCAATGCACCCTGACAGCATGGATTATTGTTGATAATATCAATGAATGGATTGTCTGGTCCAGACTTGATCATTTACAGTCTGCCAGATTAAAACATGTTGTTTGTCGAGCGTGTTGAATATCATGTTTTATTACTCATATTATCATGATTACACAATGGGGGCCGTTTGGTAGCCTAGCGGTTGAAGCTGGAGATAGGGTTTGATTCCCCACTTGGGTACAATGTGTGAAGCCCACTTGCCCCCTGTCATGATATTACTGGAATATTGCTAAAAGCAACAAAAAACCTTATCACTTACATATATAAAGATATAGTCTGATTAGGCAGTCACAATGTCAAATCTTACTTAACTGACCATTTTATTTACAAATGGACTGTGATAATTCTGACTGTATTTGATGATCTTTTCAGAAACACCAGAAGATTGTCGACAAAGGTGGGAAAGATTTGTGTCGGGGACGTTAGCAGAAATAAATAAGAAGAACACAGTAGAATTGGTAAACATGATGTTCTTTATGATGGTATAATCTTGTAGGGTATCCAGGGAATTATCTAAGAATTCAAACTAATGTGAGATGCCGAGAACCAGTGAATAACACACCACCGACACTTGTTCAAGTTGCATTACGCTTGAGTTAGGCAAGCTCATCCTGCCAGTGAACAGTGAAAACTGAGAAAAGCTGATATCTTAATGTTTGATTTATGTTGTTTAGTTCGGCAGTGTTCGATATTAAGCGTGAAGGTCAAAGGGTGCTTGTCTTTCACTAATGTTAGTTTACAATTGACCCTTCATTCAAATGCTACAGCAGCAAACCTCAAACACTCTTCACCATCTACGAAAGAACAAACTCATTTTTATCAGAAAAACACAGGATATGTTGCCCAATGGAGAATGATGTGGAGTGTTGGTCATGCCTTCAATCACTGGATGTCTGGTCCAGACTGGATTTTTTGCCATGATGCTGCTTAAATATTGCTGCCTCGCATTAAACGAAACAAGAGTATCAGCATTTGTCCAATTGATCTTGATCAAATACTGTGTAGTCTGCCTTGAAAGGAAATAAATTTCTCAGCGGGGGAGTAAATCTTTTATACCCTGCCACGATCACTACAGGCTGCACATGCATTTCTGAGAGACGGAATCAATCCTTTATGCCCCACTTCAAGCAAAAAGACCCATGCTTTTTCCGAGCCAGTTGATGTCACATAGTGCAATCTAACCTCAGCTCAATCAAGCAGCTGTTTTCTATCGATTTGGAATTTATTTGAATTATTTTACAATGTCATATTAAAACATGTGGGTAAGATAAATTCGTTGTAGCAGGATCACTCAGGGTACATGGGTTGTTTTTTCTGTCCTCATTAGGTTCTATACCACGACCCGGAAGCGAGCCGTATAAAACCTGTCGCTGGACTCATAAAACCCCATGTACCCTGAGTGATGCGTGTGCGCACATCTTAGACTGTTGCTCAAGGTTGGGAGATGCAAGTTTTCACATACAATTTGTATTTCCAGATACGAGGTCACCCATTAGCTTCCAGCAGTGAAGAAGACGATGGTGATTTCAAAGACATTCCTTTCCCTCAGGACACTGCCATGCAACAGGTAAAGTTTACACTGAACTTCTTACTGTAGTTCACAAGAACATTGCTAAGAGTAATACTCAACAACTGAATCAGTGTTATGTTATTTTTGCTAAATTTAATATTTTGCAATCAATCTGCATTTTGCAAGCTAAATTGCACATTATTGAATTTTTTATGAAAGTTAACAATAATACATATCAAGTTTCCATCATATTCAGATTTTCTGTTTATTAATTATCTTTTCATGAAATGCCAAGTAGTTGAACTTGTTAAAACCGGTAAATGGTGTCAAGTTTTGTTTTAATTTTTGTAGAGGATTTTCAGTTCGTAGATAAATGTCTTCTTTTTTTTCCCCAACAAGCTAATTTGTTTAGTTTGCTGTTGCACCAGCTTCTGCCTGTAGCTATTGTAGAGATTAAACAGACCATTTGTTTATTTAAAGTGTCCTTGTTTCAACTGCATGTTTAATAAATGTATATTTCTATTAACTGTTTACAGTAAGCAATATCGTAGCAATATAGTAGTGTGTTCTGTTGAAACTTCACATGGAACTCCTGAAATGGCAATGTGTAGTTTCAGCAAGACTAGTTGGGAATTGATTGAAGAGGAAACTTATGCATTCTATTGGCATCTCTCGGATGTAATGAAAAATGCATGCATTGAATTGCATGGCTCTGAATATCTATGCATGTATATTACTCTGATGATTAGATGGAGGGAAAATGTGGAGGGGGGAATGGAGTGAGCTGTGTCAGTAATTGTTGGGCACTGCATTGGATTTACTTTTCAATGGAAAATACATCACATTGGCTGATGCAATGCATGGGATACACTGTTCAAATAGAGGTCAAATCCTGGTCATGTATATGTGACACTGATACAGACAAAACTATGGTGAAATAGTATATATTTATACTCGAGTATATAACACATTATCAAATTTTGACACCTTGAAAGCAAGTTAGATGCGTTTCTATGAATCATTTTACTATTCCCAGGAGACTGTGTGGACAGCCGATACAAGCCTTCGGCCACTGTCATTGTTCAGGGAAAGGGGTCATTGGCTCAAAAACTCTTTTGTAAAAAAAACATTAGGTGAACCCAACCCTTAACCATAGTTAAATTAAAACAATAGGGATAATAATCCCTATTTATGAAATCCATGGCTGTATTCCATAAATCAATCATAGCGCTAAGGGGATTGTAACTCCCGTACGTTAACATTGACTTATGACATTCATAGTGGCATGATAGGAGAACAGGGCCCTGAATCTCCCATGGTGAAATTGTGCATGGGAAATTTGCTAATTTTTATCCAACGCAGCATATTTTGCGGGGCATATTAAAATGGACACTTGTCAGTCCGTACGTACAAGATGTTGTTTCTGGAGTAGATCTTGAAAACCGTACAATATTTCTTCACTAAACTGGCACATAGATATAGTGGTGTACTGGCATCTTTTCATAGTTTGAAATATAGTATATATATATAACTAGTTGATGTTTTTACGACAAATATTTACCATTGCAGGGGACATTGATGACTGTCTTCTTGTTGATTTTTATTTGTATTCTTAGTATTATTGTTTTACACCCAAACTCTGATTTCTGTTCTCATGCCTGAATAGTAATTTGATTTTGTTGTTGGTGTTTGTAAATGTGGGTGCTTTGTGTGTGTAGTGGAGTTGCTTTAGTTGGCTGCTGCAGTGTTGTAGTGCAGAGGCTGCCACCAGATGGTCGGTCTTTATTTGCTGTTGACACCTTCATTGCCTGGTTTATTCATCAGGCCTTCTCTGATTACCAGCTGCAACAGATGACAAGCAACTTCATAGACCAGTTTGGCTTTAATGAAGAGGAATTGATAGAACAGGAGGAAAAGATTGAGTAAGTAGACATCCATTTCTAGTGTGCATGCCTTGATTGATGGCGCACTAGGTAAGCTTGTGTCGTCGTTTATAACTTACATGTTGTTGTGCGTTAGTCCTTAAGGCGTTGGATTTGGGCAAGGTTCTTTTTAGGATGTTGATATCTGGGAATCAGTGAGCTTCTTGTGGAAATGGGTTTGCTGGTGTTTTGGTCAGATTTCGACTCCAATATCTTGGTTCTTTAAGAAAGTTGGTTATCATCTGAGTACGCTGACTGTGATCTGATTGTTGAGATGTCTCTCTTCAAATGATGATGATTAGAAAAGATAATGAGAGTTCTGCCCAGCAAGATCCCTTAGGTCAAGTTCTCAGTACAAGCTTGAAGTTCCTAAGTTCAACATTGAACACATTTGGATGTCAGTCATTCGGTCACGTACAGCATTGGAACTATGTTCTCGCCTTCCCTTGTACAGGTCAAATGTCAGCTAAGACCTATCTTTTCAATTGACTAATTTCAAATGACATCCCTTTGTTGCGCTTTGAGCATACATGTGTATTGATTTAAGCGTTTTAATTTTTTTTTTTTAAATTTATGAGATGTCATGAACTCTGTAAAGAGATCAACAGTTTATTAGCAGATGCAAGAGTTAGCCCTTTTTTAGTCTAATTTCATCCGTCTGCTCATATTTTTCTTCCTTCGTTTGTGGAGTACCACTTAGTTTTAAGGAGATTTTGGGTATTTTCCTTCAAGATTGCATATTGTGTTGTATTCTCTTCCACACATGCTGTAAGCTGTTTTTTTATGTCCAAAATCTTTTCAGAAATAAGTGTGAAGGTCTGTCCCCTTCTTTCCAAGGAAGGAAAATCGTTTTCAATCTAAATTAAAAAAAACGATATTGAAGGCAAAGGTTTCAATCAGTCATTTTTGGATTAAATGTTGCCCTCATCATTCATTATCATTTTCTGTTCTTTGTATTCATTCATCACAATCGATCTGTATGGGGATAGAGCAAAGGTTGCTTGTGTGAAGACATTTCAGGATAAATAACACATTTCCTTTTATGCCTTTCAGTTCACCGTTCAACGAGAGAATATCGAGTATAGATTTCAATATTCGGGCAAATGAAGAAACGGTATGATTGACATTCTTGTCTCTAGAGAACGTATAAATCACCTGGAAACTAATTCCTTTGTGAGAACCGTCAGTGTTAAGAATTAACCCTTATTAATATAATGCAACACTATGTAGACATCTGAATAAATTAATTTTTGAAAGAGGATGGGAAAAAATTGCACTGTTGATATTAAAGTTTCCCTTGAATGATACCATTAAGCATGCATAGTAGACATGGTATCAAAGACACTTCCTATGTAGTCTGTACCAAAAGCATTTTAGTCTACTAGCTCTTGGCATCATTTTCAGTAGTAGTGTGTGTGTTGGGGTGGGGTGTGGGATATAGTCAATGCCTCTTCTGTCTGTCGTCCATCACACTACTCATGGCTGAGCAGTAATCACCTGACTTAACCTGTTGCAGCATCCGAGTTCCACCATGTTTGAGCAGGCTGCCCAGGAGAAGATCCAGCAGTTTGATGACGACAGTGAGGAGGACATCTGGGAAGAGAAACCTATTTCTTTCGATAAGACTGCTCAGCAAAACAGATCAAGGTCAGAGTTCTTCCTTGTACAAGAAAGTGGCCATGTTTGGGGGTTGATCATCCCCAATTATCCAGTGTATTTTATCTCCATTATATTATTAATATGCTGCATCAGTTCACCATTTCTTGGTTCGTAAGTGATGTATGAATATGAATAAGTGTCACGGTCCAAACAGTTGCAGAGGTGATAGTTGTGCTGTCACATGTCGGCGTATCATGCACATGGACACAGCTTGGTATTTGCTGCCTGTACAACATGTTGGGATTGTCCCTTGCATGGGTGGTGCCCACTTTTCACAAATGCGTCCCTGCACATCTTCATCGCATGTGGTTCTCAGTATCTTAATTGTGAGAGAATATACAGTAAGCGTGCAAGGTCGGATATATTGCTGACGGTGGTATGCAGTAGCCACTGTTACTCACTGAAGGACATGCTCAACTTCTGTATGCATTTCAGTAGGTTGTCAGGGGAGACAGCCCGCCACGATAGTTCCGAGGAGGATAGCACAGACAGCGAGGAAGAGATCAACTCACCACAGAGGATCACTCAGTGCCAACAAGCAGAGAAAATGGATGTTGATGGTAATTTTATGTTAATATATGTGATCATAAATTAAAGGGCGACTATTCTAGGGCTAATTTATTATCCGGACATTTTAGTGGTCATTATCTGATTGGCTGATTGTGTCATCATACCTTGACATCATGGGATGGTGATCATACTGTCCACCAATGGTTTACCTGCTCCAGGCAAGGTTAACTGCTGATTAGCTGGAATATTGCTGACTGCAGTGTCAAACAGTGGTCACACGCTCACTAATTCCAAAAATATATTGTAACATTCTAATCCTTATGACACAGGTTTCCTGTCACATTTACTTGCTGATTAATTAAAACTCTCCAAGTTTGTATGGTGTTTCTAATGGGATATCGAATAAAGATAAACATTTTATTTGCAAGCAATAACCATTAAATGTTTACTTCACAAGTTTTGTTGAAGTGTAGATCAAAGGTGATGGTTTCATAGTAATGACAGTAAACACTGTTCATTGGGTTGCAAAAATGCTTCATAGAAATAATCATTTAATTAATGCTCACTATGATAAATAGGGGACACGGGTGTACCTGTTGTCTGAGATGCCGCAGTTAGCTCTGCAGAGTTGGGTCCCTTGGGCACATAAGAAACCTATGATCTTTGGTTCAAATCATCCCGATTATGTCTTGTATATCATACCCGTCCTCGTGGGTTTCACCAAGGTGGTAAACATCTGAGACCTGCATCAATTTGGGCTTTTCTCCCATATTAAGACGACACGCTGTGATATAACTGGAATACTGTTCAAAATGGCATTAATCTCAACTCACTTACTCACTCGCGTTGGTATATAAGCTGTTTTAAGATTTGAAGGTAGAGGAGCCGGAAACTGTTGCTGTTCATTATGTCGTAATATTTGAACTTAACCACGACTGCTTGTCTCTGTGTGCAGCTGGCTGGGCTAACTTTGATGATGTGCCGATGGAGTCTGGTGATGCTATGGAGACAGGTGCTTCCTGGAGTCAGGACAGATGGGCACAGCCAGCCAAACCAGCAGAAGCCAATGGAGACAATTGGGCAGACTTTTCCAGTGTGCAACGTCAATACAAAGAGTATGGACACCATTTTTATTATTTTGATATGCAAATTGAACACCATTCTCATATCTCGAACAGGCGTCACAAAGTTCTGTTGGTTGAGCCACTTTGATATATCAGGAATAGTGTTTTGTGGGGTTAAACAACATTTTCTCACTGGCTTTCTGATCTGTGTAATTCTGCCAGTATAATAGTTGACCTTGTGAAAGGTGGGACTTGGTAAGGATCCTATTTCATGGGGAGTATGTTTCAATACCTAATAATTTGGACCTTTATTATTTAAAATGTTGCTTGATTTCAGACCTGTAAATCCAAGAAGTTCTTCTCCAGTTGCCATGGATACATCAGAAAACACAAGAGGTAGTGCTTATGGTTAGTGATCAAATTTCAAATTAAGTACAGTGAAAAATGTATTGATTTTTGTTTCTTATGGTCAAATGTAAATTTTCTTTGAAAATACAGTATATAAGCTGGTATTGGCCAACACCGGATATAGGTCAGCACCCCCACTATGACTTTTGAAATGACTACGCAAATGTATCAAGTACAGACGATAGTCATACATTGCATGTCAGTGCGGCCAAGTTACACTGGCAAAGGCTGCTTGTCCAATCTTACCAGTGAAAAATAAGGATTGCTAATCCAAGCTATGACTTTGCCTTGTACATCAAAACATCATACTAACTCGTGAAAACAAAACTTGCCACCGATTATGTTCCTAGGTTGGTTAGCACCATACCCGTGCTTAAGGGTTTCAACGAAGTGGTAAACGTCTGAGACCTGCATCACTTTGGGCTTTCCTCCCACATTAAGCTGACACACTGTGATATAACTGACATAACTGCAAACAAATATCTCATTTGTGAAGCATAGTGTCTTCTAAGGTAGTTTAAAGCTCTCTAATACTGAGACTTTAAGGTTTTTGACTATTGAGACCATGCACTTGGAGAATTCCATTTATCTTAAGATATATCCTTTAACTATCTAGTGGTGCCTCAAGGGGGAAGCGACCTTGAATCTGCCCTGAAATCGCCACACACTGACCTTGACCTTGAGGATGTGGAGAATGAGGAGGAGAAAACAGATACCAAATCTTCAACTCCTATTGCTACTTCTCAATCACCACAATCATCCGATATCTCTCAGGACAATCCGCCCCCTCCGCCTTCAACAAGGTAGGTGAAAGTCCCTCAGCACAAGTTGACAGATTCCTTTTCTTTGTCTTGCTTCTGCTTGTCACCCTTCATGACTCTAAGCAAATGGCTGATTTATTTACACCATGCACTAATCATGATGTCCAGAGTGGATGTGGCAACAGTGGAGCATCGTCCCACTTCAATAAAGTTTTGGGACTGGTTAGGCAGCGAGTGGTTACTGAATTCATTTGTCATGCTGAAGAATTTTTTCCAATAATATGAGTAAAAGACTGTTTTCCCTATAGGGATTAGAATCTGTCCCCAGCAACATAAGGTCATAAAAGGGAACTTTTTCGATCAAGTAGCTTGGTTATTTGTTGGTTTGCATGTCATAGTACACCACTGTCGGGATTGTTGTGCAAAGTATCAATCATTGCATTGTCTGATCCCGATTGATTGAGTTGCTGAGTACAGCATTAAGCAACAATACAAGCTCATTCTTAATGACCTCCTCAGTCATATTTAATAAAATTAAACTACACATTTATACCGCATATATCCAGGTACTAGTATCTGCTCAAATGCGATTTTATTTGTTCCCCGACCAGTGGATCCGTTTGCATTCCAATTATCATTCTCAACTCCCTAGGGTGTATACAACCCAATCTGCCCAGAGGCACTAGGTTTTTACATCCACCTCCCATGTCGGGTACCCATTCCCTGCTCGGTGAACAGAGGCACATTTGAACTAAGTCACTTGCCCAGGGTGACACCACACATGTTTTGGGTGTATGTACGTATTCATGTTTCACCATCTGGTCATCTACAATCGGACAAGTGGGTTCTTTTGAGTGCACAGGGTGCACGTACTGTACACTAGGGGTAGTGACAACACTGTAGAGGCCTGTAAACATTGTTGTCCCAAGGCTGAATAACAACCGTCACTGGCAGGATACGATCTCAGCACCTGGCGCTTGCTAGCATGGCGCTTTTGACCGTTCGCCCACTCCGCCCCAGTCATTGCTGGAATATTGTGAAAAGTAGCAGAAGACTTTATCCCTCATTCACAATGACGTGACCTCTTTTTTCCTTTGATGCTTTTTCTTCTTTAATACCGAAAGCTAAATTTTGTTTGTTTCTTGCAGTCCCCCACGTGAAAATAATATTGAAGAAAGTGTTCGGCCTGAAGAAACTTCCAAACCCACACCCAATAAGGTGATATCTGAAGAATCAAGTCTGGACAAGAGCAAACAAGATGATAGGTAATTATTGTAACTGTCTGTACATTACTGTATTAGTAAGTGTTCTGTATGCTCATGCTGATGTTTAGATGATGTCCTTGTCATACGTAACTCAAGAAGATGATTTTACATTGTGTCGAAATAACAGGAATCATTAGTTTCATACATCATCTAGTTCACATTGAAAATGTTGTAGCATCAAATTAAGATTTATTCAAGTTCTTCGATTTTCGTTGTTTCATTCTGTATTGTCATTTGCAGAGATTGTTATTTTGATAATAGAATATGATCAGATTAATTATGTGGAATTCTTTGAATGCTTTCATATCCTTTTGACAGTAAAAGGTGATAGTTTCTAAAACAATTTTTAAGCTGTAACTGGAGGAAAACAAAAACGTTATTTCAGTGTATTCCAGCTGATTCTTCGAAATAACTATTCTCATGCAAATCCTTTAGGTCTATTTGCACAAAGTTGTGGGAATGTCCTAGTTTGCAGTTTGAACTTATATGTGATATAGTAATCTGTGCAAATGGACCTAGGTTTAAAAAAAGAAATAAATCATGCATCGACTATCATAAGTCCTTGTTGAACAATTGGAGTTACTCTTGTAATGCTGAGATATCTCTGAGGCCTGTATCATATTTTTCTGCAAGTGCAAAATGAAATATCCATTTGGAGTTTCCTCTGCACCACCAATTCCTGTACTTTTCACAATATGAAAGGACCGTTTCTTTTTCTACCTGCCTGTCAAGGAGAAAAAATGAAATATCTGAAGAAGAAGACAACCTGAATGCAAACTATAAGTGAGTCCAGCTCTCATGGTCGTCGTCGGTGACACTGCTCATTCACCAGTGCTTCTCTTATTTAGTGTACCTACAGTGTGGTAATCTTATACCAAGCATCTAATTTTGCACTTTGCATACTGTGGCTGCTCATGAAGCGCTGAAGACATTGACCAACTTAACAAGAGGACATTTAGCATGAACTGCACATTTCTAATACCTTTCTTGAACTATTTAGTGCCAGGCTTTCATATGTTGTTACGGTGTTGGTATCATCTTGGATGTGAGCATCCTAGATTTTCCATGGTATTATATTTCCATTTGACTGTGTAAATACCCTGGACAATGATCCACTGTCTCTAACGTTGTGTTATTGGAAGGGGGCTCAACACAAGGCTATGTGGATTGTCCAGTGTATTTATCATGATAGATTGGAGATATATACTGGATCATCAAGGTTGTGATGTGGATGCTCTACGGTGAACATGTTGAATGTGATTACAGAGCTGGTCTTGAGGTCATTGCCTTACTAGAGTCATAGCTTTGTGGTTGCTCATTAGATGTAGGTCAAGGACCCATCTTTCTGTAAATATTTCCAGCTGTGACTGAAAGAAGAGTAGTGTCATTATTTATTTACCTCATATTTAGATCCGTTTATGAAATTCACTCAGGTCTTGACACTTTGAGAAATCTTTTGGAATTTCTATGATATTTGTGTTTAACTGAACATGATGAAAGAGTATTTTGAAGGTAGAATGAAGGTAAAAGGTTTGTCATAACCCAAATGTTTAATGTAAAGAATTTTGAAATTTCAATTACAGCAAACTTAAAGGACATCCTTAGTTTTGAACATGGACAGTGTTAGAAACTAATAGTTTTAGTCCACTAGTCTTTGTGATAACATAGAGCAAAACCCATAAAAATGGCAAATTTCTACTAGTCCTTATGATACTTTAACTATTGGGCAGTTTGGAAGGACTAGTGCCAATTTCTAATGCTGATTGGACTGTGACTATTATGCTTAGTTTCACAGACAATAATCGATTGACTCGATGCCAGCTCGGATAATCCAGAGACCTGTTTTCTGACGAGCATATCATTAAGCTTCACGTGTTCAACCGAGTGCTGTCATGCCTTTATGACGGCGCTTCGTGTCATTCATGGTTGTATGTTTCATCATTCATGGTTCTTTTGTGACTAATACTGATATGTTATCATTTCACAGGGTACAGAAAGATAATACTAACTTTATTAACTTGTGCGTACAGTACTTGATCCCTGACAAGTTAAGTGTTCCCTGTGAAAGACAGATCAGATTTTAGTCAGTTCTGTCTTCAAAAATGTGTTTGGTTGTTTTAGATTTTTCTCGGAAAGTCTTTGAGGTCGGTGGTCAAAATATGAATGTTATTAGATCCTCAGTTTAAAAGAAATAGACAGATTTTTCTAATATACCAGACAAGTACCCTTGGAAGGCAAATTTGTGAGGGAGGCTGAAGAAGAATGATTATTTTGTTCAAAATTAGGATTTTCTTCCTGTAATCACAGGTATTTTAACATTTTATGTTTACATTGTGTTCAAGCCAATACTGTAAAACTAAACATTAAGGCCTCTTCCTCTTTGTTATCCCCCGGCTTGAAAAAATGGGGGATATGGCAATCCCCATGTCGTCTGTTTTCGGTTTCCAGAGGAGAACTCCTAAACTGTTAACTATTTCTTGTTAAGACATTCTATATAGATCAGACTAGTGGGTAACTGGAACCTTTTCATGATTTGGGATTTCTCTTATTATTATTTTTTCCCATGGCAAGAAGTTATACTTTAACTGAAAATGAGGGTAGTGCTTATTTCTCGAGCAGACTCCCAAACCGTTGAATATTTCCAGATGAAACTTACTATACACACCAGTCGAGTGGTGAACTGGTGCCTTTTGTTGAGTTGGGATGTTTGTTTTTTCTGTTTCTTTCGTTTTGTTTTGGTGATTTTTCATGATGAAAACAAGTTGTTTTGTGTTACCAGGTTAGAACTCAGAAACCGTTAGATATTTCTTGTTGAAACTTGCTATACAGATCAGTCTAGTGGGGAACTGGTGCCTTTTGATGATTCGGGATTTCTCTTTTATCTCTTCTTCTTTTTTGTTTGCCATGACAACAAGTTGGACTTTACTGAAAATGAGGATAGGGCTAGTTTCTGGAGCAGAACTCCAAAACTGTTGAATAAGTAGCCATGCTCAATTTCCGAATTGCACCAGACTGGGACCATATGTCATCACCTGTTGATTCTTCTTGGTCTTGTTATCAGTGAAATACAAGTCAGCAATTAAGCCGTACTATTAGTAATATCAGATATAGCATGACTTGGGGAAAATTCTAATACCTGTGCTGGAATATTTGGTGACATTTGCAGCAGACTTTAGTCTGTGAGCAGGGCAAGATTAAATCATGAAAGGATTGGTTGGGCGAGAAATTATTACGTTTTTATTTCTTTATATTTATTTGTCATTTTATTAATTGTGACAGGGATATTCTTAATGAAATGTTTACAAGGTATCAATGCAGTACACTGTTTGGAGTACTAGTGGCTACGTGTAATATTTGTCATCAAGCTTTGACCAAACATTTATGGTTGCCTTGTAATTTATCAAAAATGTTTTAGGTTCATCAACATTTCTGTCTCTGAAAAATGTATAATGTTAATAATAGATCTTGCTTATAATGGCAAATATGATACATGTTTCATTGTCAGGGTCAGGCAGGGAAAATGACTGATTTATTTGTTTTGTTTTGTTTTGTCATAAGTGTGATAATCAGGCTCAGAGGTAAAAATTAACTTTGAACTTGAAGTCTGGCAACTATTGTTTTTGTCCAGAGTTTAAGGTTACTTGTCAAGGATTAGCATGACATACTTGATTTACTAGTGTATTCTATCTCCATTTTATCAGGGCAAATCCTGGATCTACTTACCACCATAGTTTGTTTGGGATGTCACTTTCTCACCATCTCTATTCATTTCTTACGTGACCTGTGAAGATCCGGGTTAGAATAGGTCTTCAGCAACCCATGCTTGTCATAAAAGGTGACTGTGCTTGCCGTAAAAGGTGACTGCTTGCCGTAAAAGGTGACTGTGCTTGTCGTAAAAGGTGACTATGCTTGTTGTAAACGGGATCGGTTGGTCAGGTTCGCTGACTTGGTTGATGCATGTCATTAATCCCAATTGCGTGGATCGATGCTAATGATATCAATCACTGTATTGTCTGGTCCAGACTTAATTATTTACAGACCGCCATCATATAGCTGGAACATTGCTGAGTGCGGCATTTAACAACAAACCAACCAACCAACCTTTCTTAACTAAAACAAAAGATTCTCTGGCTCATCAGCTTCTCAACAACCTACCAAAATAACTTTTCTAAGGGAGAATTTGGCTTCGATCTACGTTCAAGTCAGCACCTTGGTAGAGTAAATGAACCCTGAAGTTGGTAATAAAAGAACTTGAGTTTGAAAAAATTGTTTGCACGAGTATTATGACAGAAAATCCTTCTGAGCAGTATGTTGCCAGATGTAGTTGAGAAGGTATGCAACAAGTTGAATAGTGATATCATTACCTCATATTTCAATCCTTAAAGAACGTAACATTTGATTAGAGGGCTATTTTTAGTATTGTCATTTGAGCATACTGGTATTTATCTTAAGAATGGAGATTTTTCAAACACTCTGGATAATCGAGTATGACATACTACAAATGCTTATGCCCAAGATTGGTTGTGCCAGTTGCTGTGCACAAATTGCACACCTTGGAAATCAGTCATAAGGAACATATGTACTATACATGAATAGACAATTTATAAAAGTTTGGGATAAAACTGGACAGCATTGAGAAGCAATATTTCGTTGTAGCGTGTTGAGATTTTTTGTCTTGGACAACTGAAATGTGAAACATCATTTACAAACAGGTCTGACAAGTCGAGCACGGATCTTCCAACTGTTGTAGTACTGTAGAGATTGAGCCAAGCCTATGAATATTTTTATAGTACTTGAGAAGTTAGTTAAGAATCCAATGGAAAATATGTTATCAACATAAGTATTCAAATTGCAGCTTACAGCTATACATTTGGCAGTGGATCAGTGTGTAGTTAAATTCTGAATTGGCATAATGATATTGTAATCATGGCTTTTGTTTTGATACACAACCCTGTGTCTCATTTGGAGAGTGCCTATTTTTGCATTTTCCAATATGGAAATGTCTGCAATTAAGTGGAGTGAAATCTGCCCTAGTCATAGCATAACATGGTGGAATACTATGATTGTTTCAATAATGTTGATGTATTCATGTGGATAATAAGGAATATTGAAAACTAATGCAAAAACTTCTAAAGCATGTTCTGTGTTTTAGTGAAGTGAAAGTAAATCAATGTATGTGTTTTTGCATGGGCTGTTGTACAGTGTTTAGTTGAAGAATGAGCAATGTAGAAACTAGTTGAAAGTGAGCTGTGCATCTGTGGTGGTTTTGAGCTAGATGTCAGAGCTTACTGTGCATTTAATATGAATATAATGAGATATCTGCACTGGTGTGGCATGACTTGGAAGCAGTATATTTTCTGATTGTTGTGTCCCAAGAAGTATTAAGTGCAGGGATGCACCTTGCCACTAGCCTGAGTCCTTTTGTCAAATGTTAAAGGTACCTGAGGGCTAGTATAATTTCTGGTTGTTCAGGGTGTGCCTATATATGTTATCACTATTAGTGTTAGTAGATGTTTTGGGTTAAGTTGCATCCCTGTTAGTGGCAGTGCTAAGTGTTTGAACCTGGTTGGACCTTGTAACCAGTCCTCAGTCATATTGCTATTATGAATCTTTAGGAATCATGACTGACTGTTTTACAAACCAATTGAGACTGTGACTCAAGTACCCTATATTAGCTCTCTAGGTGCAGTTGGGGGCACGGGTGGCCCAGTCGTCTAAGGCGCTGCGATTCCCACTTCAGAGTTGTGTCCCTTGGGCACGCTAGAAACCTATGATTGTGGGTTCGAATCCCAGTTTGCCCCGATTATGTTTCTATGTCAGCACCATACCCTTGCTCGTGGGTTTCCTGAAGTGGAAAACGTCTGAGACCTGCATCACTTTGGGCTTTCCTCCCACATTAAGCTGACACGCCACGACATAACTGGAATACTGTTAAAAGCGGTGTTAAATCCAACTCACTCACTCTAAGTGTAGTTACAACGTGTGACTTAAGTGCTTGCGTGTTTTGGTACCCTGATAATTTGGCTTGTTGCTCATGCTATCAATCACTGGTTTGTCTGATCCACACTGGCTGTTTGCTTGCTGCCATGACGTAGCTTCAGTGTTGCTGACTCTGGCTGAAAACAGTATTTACCTACTTTTGTATGACAGTAAGTGTTTTGCCTTTGAGGGATGGGCAGTAAGTTCATTACGCCTAAGTGTGCAACAACAAAAACAGGTGACCTGACACCTTGTCTTGTCTTGTCCAGATTAAGTTTTGATTGAATATATTTATCTAGTTTACCAACAATTCTTTTGTCAAAGATATGTTATTAATGGTATTTCCATTTTTTTTGCATTTCTTTTAAAGCGTTCATCCCTGTTTGTATAAAACCTTGGTGTGAAGATGTTTTATTTGTTTTTGAAATGTTCTTGTCAATATTGTTCATGGTCTGTGATTGAGTTTGAAGGCATGATTAGTATTTGTACATTTTTGCATGTGTTGATAGATCCATTATTAGAATCATTGGTCCTGAGTCTTGAACAGTAAGAAGAGAGAAATATGTTGTTCTCTGAATTACACAGACAGTACCGATTTGTTATAGAATGTCATGTGACTCCATAGTACATGTTAAACTGTGTTTATGTGTATATTCAGCTTACGTACCAACCCAACATCCACGGGTAGGCTTTGTTGTAAGATGTTTTGAAGTAGAAGTTCTGTGCAACATTTAACCTTCTTGAAATTGTTTACTTGCAGCTTCCTGGCAACCTCTGGTTTGATCAAGTCCCCCACTCCATCCTCCCCATCTCCCCCTAGTGCCACACAACCCCCAGCCACAGACGAGGTGCAGGGTAACGGGCCCACACAAGAGCCAAGCACAGATAATGTAGACACAAAAGTTGAGGAGGCAAGGTATGATTGTTGAAGTTAAGAAATCTGACACACTAAATAAGATACAGCCTAATATGATGTTACATTATTCCCTACCTGGGTTGTTCCATTACCTATCTAAGATGACAGGTGGCAACTTGGCTGTGCATCCATCCATCCATCTGGAAATGATGTTTTGAGCTAACAACTTGCTGGGAGGTTACCTTAGTGACTATAGTACCAAGCTTGAGACTTACTCTGTGTAATAAGCGTAATCTGTTTTAGTCAATCTGAATTGTGTAAAAGATCAAAAAGGAAAAAAGATCAGAAAGAATGAAGGAAACAAAATATAGAATTATGATCGCAAGAGATTTGGTTATAACGTGTCATCGTACATCAACGGCATGGGACATTGCTCAAAATATCAATCACTGGATTGTCTGATCCAAATTCTTATTTACTAGACATTTTCATATGACTTGAATATTTAAGGACAAGGATAAGTTTTATTCCACATTGAAAGGACACAGGCCCATAGTACAATTCTATTTCAGGGAGTGGTTGCAGATATGTTTAACAGGTCATATTCTAATTAACATAGCATGATAAGTGAACATTGATAGTTTTTAGGGGCATTATTATCAGTTGTTGACATGGTCAATGAATTTTTTTGTTACAAATTTATGAATACGGCATTGAAACAAACGAAATAATTGTGACTAAACTAAATTGAATTGTTTTGATGTGTGTAGCCCTGATAAATATGACATGATCAGAGTGAGCCTTAAATAACATCTTTTCTCTTTTTTTTGCAGAGCAATGGCCAAAGAAGCCCTAGAGAACTATAACAAAGGTGTGCCCGATTCATCTTCCAGTGTACCCAACGGCCCAGTTTGAGTCTGTGGCCCAAGTTAGATAAATAAGGAAACGAACACATGCTATGAGGCAGCTGCTTCTGTATATAATGCCTTATCAAAAACAGGGATGCCTGTGATAGCAGCCAGGCTTTTAACAGTTTTAATCTTGTCCATAATGGCAAGCCAGTGTGTGTCCCGATTCCCACCCAAATGACCATGCGACGACTCTTGTAGACCCCTCATTGACAAATGGCCAGCTCAAAGGACTCTGATTTTAACCTCCAGATAAAACTTTGTTGGCGTCGTCGGTATGATTACAGATGGGCATACAGCACTTGCGATTCCTGTGATGTTTTAGTTGTGCTAGCGAGAGATGCAGATATTTGTTGGTCTTCAGTTGACATCCAAGACTAGCATCTGCCACAATGTATGTGAGTGAGAGAGTGAATGAATGTGTAACAAGAATGCGTGGATGGAGGGAGGACTGCCACGACGCTGTCATGGTGCTTTTTAGATATGATAAACAGACCTCCCTGCTGCAGATGCAGGAACTCAGCATCGGCAGGGGCGAGACCACAGCAAAATCACAGTCCAAGAGTTACCCTTCTATACCAACCTTGGTTGATGCACTCAGCACTGGCAGACCTAGTGGTGTTTACCTACCACACTAAGTCAGCATCGTTATAAACAAAATGTTCTGAATGGATTTTTTACAAAAATGCTTGTCACTGGTAAATTTATATTCACTATGTTCTGCCAATTTATGCACATTTAGAGCACTCCCAATATGCATATCAATGATATTAATTCTTGCAAATCATCTTGATTGAATGATTGGCTTTTTGTAATTGGTTCCCCAGTCTGTACAACTTCTGTGTATGGAACAACACATTCTACTGCTTATGCAAGTGGTTTCGGATTCTTTTCCCATGTATTTAGAAATGGTATGCATACTTGATTTCCCTAACTTTAGGTGGGGATCTACTACGGTTTCAATTAAATCAAAATGTAGCTGATATTTGTTATCTGTACGGAACCTTTTGTCAAATCATATCAGAAAGTTTATCTTTACGAAGGTTTTGTGATTCTGATTTCCACAGCCATATTGTGTATTTGTATGCTTCTTGACAAACAAACTTACACACATGGAAAGGTCAAATTTGTTATGTGTGTCACCTATTTATTGCCATATGTTCTGTTGACAGTGAATTTATGTGCTCCGAAGATGCATTAATCGATAGTGGTAGCAAAGGGTAATCCATCGTTTATAAGGACATGTATATTTTAATATTCTATTTAATTCACTTCATGAATCATAATTGCCATAATGCCTTTAGAATTTTAGAAACGGCACTCAATCTCTAACGTAATTTTTTTGTGAGGGCAGTTGAATTGTGATAATATTTTACATTGTATCAGATAGACATTTTATTTTCGTGATTTTTGTCAACACCAAGACTCAAGTCACATGCCTGTGTTAGGGGAGACAACTCTATTATTTTTTCACTGTAATTGAAAATAAATAATATGTACATTATGGAGACATTCATGGTCTGTACTTTTGTGTTGTATTCAATAATGCTCAGTAATTGTCAGTCAGCTCAAGATGGTAATTTTCATAAAGGTGTGAAATTTCTTTCTTGATGAAGAAATATTTGTTATGCTTAAATCATGATCTCGTATTTCCATTTTGTATTCTCCGGCACATGTTTTAATTTTCACTTGGTAGACAGTCTTCCCTTTGCACACAAACTAGCAATATTTTAAGAAACTTATGTTCCTAATTTATTTATTGTGTTTAAACAGTATATAAGGCACATGTTCACAAGATACCAAATGATGTATATGTAATAAGTTTGTATTTGCAATGTTGGAAATGTAACCAGTCCATCATAATCTCATTTATTTTCCCTCAAGTTTTCCTGTAAGTTACATTTGTAATTCCAATCATTGTCTGTGAAAACTGGAACTAATGTATTTGTTGAACAGCATTTACCAAATTATAACAAATGATCAAGTGGCAAATTTTGAAATTATTGCCATGACCTGTTATCGTGACTAGACCTGTTTTTCCTTCTCCTTTTTTTCACAAAACTACTTATGGATCTTAGATATATGGATTACTCCTGTTCATTTTTTCCTATTTATGAATCTGGAATATTGCTGTAAGTTTTGTTCTGAATATTCATGTCCACAGACTTTGGCACATACTTCGAAAAATGTTTCTGTGCCTTTGAATCTTCTTAGATAATTTGATTTTGAAGTATTTTATACCAATGCCCTCACTCTGCTCATAGATAATCATTTATCATGCAAGTGCTGATCTGTATAATGTTGTAAATATTACTAAGTTTTAGAAGGAGAGTTTATGTAAAATACATTACTTACATTATCCTAACAAATTTGCAAGTTTCCAGTGGAACACTAACTAGGTAATTGTTTTGTGATACTTGTACATACTGTTATATACAAATCAGTGCATTTTGTACAAGCAAGAAATCTTGCCCTTATAAGGCATGTAATAGTCAATCCTGAATGGTGAGACTGTGTGTAGCTACCGTAATTGATGGGAATTGTTTACATGGAGATGTCTGTCTTTCCATTCTTTCTTTACTGTAGCTCCTACACAAGAATCCTTGCCAGTTTTACGTATGTATTGTGATAAAACTTTCAGTTGAATTCTGTTCATGCTAAAAGCCTGTTTCATGAAGCTGTCTCAGCTAGACTTAAGAGTGACTTGAGACATTAGCTGTGATTGCTCTTTGAAATGGGATCTTGGTTATATGTGCGCATCACCATCTTGCAGACTTGATGCACTCTTTGAAGGCTTTTCTGTAGAAGTGCCATCTGGAACCACAACTAGCAACCGAAATACCCCAAGGTGCTTTCTAACAGCATTGTCATCCATTACTGTAAGCATTGCAGTTTAATCACTACATGTGTATCACTTTGCTTTCCAATGACCTACCAATTGGCTATTTGTTCTTACTACACTATTGTATGTGAAAAGGAGGAAGTGTAACGTGAGCGTAAAAGGTTCACAACGATGTAATTAATTCATCTTGATGTGTTTTGAAGAGAATGTAATGTTTAATGACCACCCCGAGCTCACGTTGAAACATTGTTGTCCTAACACACTGTAGAAGAGCATCATGCACATGGTATGGGATAATGTTTAATATTGTTTGGAAATAATATCAAAAATAGAAATGGCTAATATTAAAATGTGAAAATGAATCTTTGCTGATGTTATTGTAATTTCCGTTTAGCCTTCAAGGAACATGGCAATAACTGTACTTGAACTGATTCTTTTCTTGCTTTTGTGAACCTCTTCAGGTCCAGCTTGCCATTGATGTTGTGCTAGTAGGGATCAAGTCATACATCCCATATAGTTTACTACCTCACAGAATTCACTGTGCAGTTGTCTTAACTATGCTGTCAATCACCCAAGAATGCTGACAAGAACATATCTCTTATGTTCCCTGATTGCACTGCCAAGTAGGAACAATTTCGACACCATCTAGAAACATCTTATTGAACACTTCACTCTGGAACAGTTTCACAGGCAACTGTTAAATGTAATACATAGGGTTTATGAAGGATGCAAATGCTTGTGAAATATATTCCAATACCAATTACTTTCCATAAATACATGTCAAGAAGGGAAGGTCTTTCTTTTGTTCCGTTCATGGCGTAAACTGCAAGTGGAATACAGTGGTTGAATATTCTAGGCGTTATTGAGGTCCTATCCAGGCTTGTAGCTCTGGCATAGAAATAGTTACTCATAGTCAGAGTTGTACTGTATGTACTATGGTTGTACTTAGCCTAAAGATGTGCTGAATGGGTGAATTATTGTCATCATTCAATGTGTTCCGGCACATAGCCAGTGAACAAATCTAGGACTGACAAAAATGTCTTTACCATCTCACAATTCAGTTTGATGAGCATTTTTATGCATTGATAGGATAGAGATAAGTAGTCTTTGGATCCTTTTTTTTTGACTAGTCATGGGCTAGTGGCCTACTTTGTTCCTGGCATTATTATTCTATATCCCCAATAAACATGTTCACTGAAGTAGGTCTAGATTATTCTGTAGATTACTGGAAGTGGAATGTACCTTAAATATCATCACTAAATCTATGAATGTTTCTCAGTGTTCAAAACGCAGATATCTTGTAAAACAACCGATACGGAAATACTCATTAAATCATTTCACTGGGGGAAGCAATTTAATGTATTAACAGCATCAGACATTTTTGTGACTTTGAATACAATGCTCAAATTGTTCCGATAAGAAGCATCATTGAAGTTTGATCTCCAGTGAAATCTTTGTAAGTTCACATGTGTATACCGGTAATTGCATCCTCATGGCTGTCTCAGGCCGTTTGCTAACCTAACTCATTCCTCGGTAACATGTGCTGATAAGGACTTCACAGAATCAGCAACTTGTATGCATTAAACGATTACACAGACAGTTTTTAGTTTGTTCAGTTAACTTGTGAATGTCATTGTGGATGTTGTTATATCATAACTTGATACAAATCAAACTGCCTGCTAAGTTTACTTGGCTATGATCTTGATGTGACAATTTACAGGGGGGATATGTAGAGAAATCACGTTCTGATCTGTTTTGGGTGTTGTCATTTGTGAAATTCAAAATATGAATGGAAAGAATATATCACAGATACTGCCACATTGTTAAGATCCTGTGAAGTATTTGCGTTTCATAATGATTCTGATTTGCAATGGAAGCATACCATTTCTCAGAAGTAGCTAATTTATGTGGCTTCATTTGCCTTTAAGGATCACACTCCATGGGCGATAACAAGATTTGAAATTGAAGTGTGCTGGATGAAGTAGATCTGCTCATGGACCCCCGGAATAAGGCAGAAAGAATCTTGACTTCAGTATCAATCCATATCATTTACCATTGAGATGGACTAGTCATGTATTTTGATTCTGTATTAAGTGATGAACCTGATTGCCTAGATCTTCTCCCTATGAAATCTGTCCGTCAAAATAGCCACAATGGATCCAGTACCTGCTGTAGATTATGGGGGCCTGTCCCTCCTTATTGATGTGTTGTTTTGTCTGCTGTTGTTCAGTGTTTGTTGTTTTGTCATTCATGACGTCCCCATCACTCCTGTATGTATTTGTGCAGAGTCCATACACACACTAGTTTTGTTGACCTCAAAGAATATCTAAAAATGAAATATTGTCAATTCTGAAACTGATCTGTCCTTATAACATGTCTGATTTTGGATACAACATTAATCGGTTACCTGATCCAGTTTGTGTAGGTTTGTCCTTAGATGCTTCTGTTTCCCTGAGCTGCTATTCCAAGTGTGATGTGCATTTATGAGCTGCTGTATGACCATTGAGGGATTTTTGTGTAAGGTTACAAGTAGTTTCTATTATATGTTTTACTTATCGAGTTTCTAATCAAATTACAAGAATGTGGGTCTTCATTCAAGAATATATTCTTTTGAAGTGTTGTTCATAGAGTACCATAGTTGAGTAGTATAAAATTAGGCCAAAGTATTAGTCCAACATGGTAATAATTTTGTGGTGAGCGATTTTAGTTTTGACCTTGAAATAGGGACCAAACCTTCCTGTAATGCTACAATACAAACTTCAGCATTTCAGACTAAATATTCAAGTTGATTAAATAAAAATCTAAGCTTATAGCTTTACTGGAAGTGAAGCGTAACATGCAATTTTATTTGTGTTGATCAATAGATGCAAAGTTGAAAATTTATGGTTCATTTTACATCTTTGTCCACCAAGTCCCCTTCCATCCTAAAGCCCAGTGCTCCCCCATCCACAGATCAACATTCTGTCATAGTATTTTTAGAAGCTTGTTTCCCATCCAGTGGGAAACTTAAACCTTTTAGATAATGTGATTTTTAGATGTAAATATTCCAGATGTACAAATGTATAATTGATTTGATTGGAGACATATCTGTGTTTATGGAAATGTATTAGGCCTATAACGTACATTGATATGTGCCAAAACATAGTTGCTTTACATTTTCGTTTTGACTCACAAGCTATATATCTATTTTATGATGAAGACTGAAGCTGTCTCCATGGTGACACATTCAGACCTAGGATATGCAGTTAATGAACTTTCTACCTTGCCCAGGTGAATCGCATCCCGAGCCCTGCTGTTGTTAATGTATGCAGATTAATGATATTGTATAGATACATATATATTAAAATACTGTACAGAGGTGTACAGTGGTTCACAGTAAGTTCATTGTAAGTCATAATAACTAATTTTCTATGTGAAGAGATGTGTATTTTAGGGTGAAGGTAGAGGCATACTCTCACAGTGCTGCATGAAAAACACTTCGTAGTTTGTGGACAATGACTTTGTGTACAGAATCATTTGTGTATTCCCTAACAGTGCAGGGTGTGAGATACAGAGACAAAGGCTGTTGATTGACAGTATTTATAAATAAATTATAAAAATTGATTCGAATTCTGTTCTTTTGTAAGCCTTTTTTGCCCAAATGCTGCAAAGTCAGGTCAGCTTTCGCATAGTTTGACGAGTTTGAAGGGATAGTGAAATGAAGGCCACTAGCCCTGCTGGCTCGCAGGCATTATATTTACAGTATTTGTGCTTGTATCATTCAGGTTCTGAGTCATCACACATCATATACTTGGTGTACTTGAAAATTAAGACAAAACGTCCTGACAATGACTTCGACCAGATGAACATTGAAACAGCCCTTACCAGTTCTTATTCTCAAAGAATGTAAAATTAATTTTTTAAACTTGATCTTGAACTTACTGAGTCGAGTGTTGTGAATCAAACATAGTCAGTAAGTGAATATGCCCAGGATTGTACACATCTAGTGCCCATCAGAGCTCCAGTGTTTACCAACCACGTGAGTGCAGACAGATGTTTGGAGATACTGACCACCAAGAAAACGGCAGTTTGTTTACCATTTGATTTTATCCCCGCCCAAACAAAGTTAGCTTTAGTCTCAGAACTGAATAGAAACAATGGGTATCATTTCCGGAGCAGAACTCGAAAACTGTTCGAGATATCTTTATAGTGTAGATGTGTCATTTGCTTCTTGTTGGAATTAAAAACATTCAACCAGGGTGGATTTGCCGAAATCAAAACCATTATGTGTTATATATCTATATAACCAGGGCCCACAGAACCTCTGCGCTACATCGTACTATCGTAACTCCTATCCTTGTGTATCGACTTCAGATAGCCACACAACGAAGGACGCTTTTTGGGCCTTTGTATGTTGTTACGAGGTGATTTCCAATTCAAAGGTTAACCCAGAAATCAGTTCCAGAGAACTACATTGTGAAATCAGTAAATGACCACACAAGATCAATGTATAATCAATAAATTATATTTATACACAGTTTTAGGTTAACAGTAAACAAAACACACTGGGTCAAACAAGCAACGGGTCCCAGAATATTCTATATTCAGAATATTCCGATAAGTGCACTAACGGGGAGCGGGTCAAAACGGCCCCTTGTCAGAACGGCCTCAAAAGGTAAACACAAAACAGCCACAGAAAAATGTCAAAACAACCACAACTAAAAAAGTCATAACGGCCACCCATAAAATAAGAAAGACTAACTCAAGTATTGTGGCACATTAGTTGTATTAAATACATTATATAACAGTTCATAACTCAGATCTGACCAAATAAATTGTATATACACAGATCTTCAGCACTAACTACACCTCCCATAAACACATGTAAACCCTTGGTCCTTGGTTTGACGCGCATGTATTAAGAAGCCCCGATAGTATAATCTCCAGGCCGCGAAGATTTCTTCTTGTTGCTGTGTTCTGCTCACATTGGGTATTCATCTAACATGTATATACTCTGTACACATCCTGCTCACATTATTATTATTCTTTGTTGTGGCCGTTTTGACTTGTTGTGGCCCTTATGACTTTTTTGTGGCCGTTTTGACTATGGGTTTGTGGCCATTTTCAAACCCCACTCACGATTATTCAGAATAATCTCGGGGCGGTCGGGCAGCCTAGTGGTTAAAGCGTTCGCTAGTCCCGCCGAGGACCGGTTCGATTCCCGACATGGGTACAATGTGTGAAGCCCATTTCTGGTGTCCCCCGCCCTGATATTGCTTGAATATTGCTAAAAGCGGCGTAAAACAAAACTCAATCACTCACTCTGAATAATCTCCCTGTTGAATGTCTTGAAACGGGTCCCTCTCCGTTCTCTTGATTCCAGAATATTGTTGGAAGCTGGCAGGAATTCGGTGTTTTCAAATAGATATCCAATCCGCACTTGGCAAGTAGATCAGATTTTGTTCGTTATTTAACGCCGCACTCAGCAATAATCCAGCTATATGACGAAGGTCTGTAAATAATCGTGTCTGAACCAGGCAATCCAGTGATTGACATCATGAGCATCGATCCACGCAATTGACAGGCCTGACCACCCGTTAGTCACCGACAAGCATAGTCGCCTGTTACGGCATTCATTTCTAGCCGGGATCTATGTAGATAAGACGAAAGTCAGGTCGATGAAGGACCTGTGTTGCTTTTAGATAGGTACAGTCGTCTCTCTCGAAACCACCATCCCGAAACTTGTACGACCAAGCCTGCCATGTTCAAAGGGCATGTATCCAAACACTGGCTGTCGCTTCCAGCACTGGATATTTTACTGGTACTTCAATCATTTGCTGCCATCGACAATTACTTCACAATTTTACATCAACGCCAGAGAATATAATCAGTCGTAATTCTCTGCAGACTCAGATTCAATGGGAGTCAAAGAAGAAACAGCGGTGAAAATTAAATGAATGGGTCCTTGAAAATTGCTGATGATACCAGGTGTTCGCGAAAAGGGTACGCATGTCCTGCCCTACCAGTAGCACCAGCCACTCACAATCTGCATAAATAACCTAAATGTTAGTTGCCTGATGCCGCACTGCAGTCCTCCGGACATACGGACTGTAAACAATCTCGTCTTGACAAGCTAATCAGCTGTTGGACTAGACAATCCTGTGAGACGATAACGTATTCACAACAATTTCTATACTGCCACTTACAATGTTTATTCTTGTGTTATTCGATGCCTAGACTTGCCACTTATAACAGTCACATAGTTTCACCTTTCAACTGGAAGGGCGCTTATTGCTTCGTCATGGGACCAAAAGACACTGACTGTTGGTATATTGGTGCGCGTGCAACAGGAACGCCATTCGGCTTGTTTCATAAATGCACGACGAACAAAACCTCCTACAGCATGATTCCAGCTAAATAATCGAGTCTGGACCAGATAATCCAGTGACTTACATCATGAGCATCGATCCACGCAATTTGGATGCAATCCTCCTCATCAACGCGCCTGACCACCCGATTCATTTCATCGCCCCTTACAAACATACGTTGCTGGGGACCCATATTCTTACCCGGAATCCCCACGTGGGCTGAATAAGGTGAGGTGAAATTGGGTTTAGCGCGTTCGAGATTAGTGCTATTGTACGTGTTGTCTTCGGAAATACACGTGAATGTTTGTTAGCGAGTGCTGCGTGTCTGTCGGAATGTTTTGTGTGGAAGTCAGAGGCTGATATTTTCTGAAAGATGAAACACGACGAAGAGGCAAACACGTTGCCTGTACACATTGATTGTACGCAGTCTGACCCGTTCGAAATTTTTGGCTGACCCGATCACAACAAAGATCGGTTGGCCCTTACGCAGCTATGATCAACAATCTCAGTAACATCAGATCTTCTACTCCAATACTCACTCAATGTATATTTCTGGAAACTCAAACAAAGAAATTAATTTCTTATCAAATTCAGTGTATAATTATGTTGCACCCCCCCAAAAAAAACCAAAAAAAACAAACAACAAACAAACAAATAAACAAACCACTAAAACAACAACAAAAAACAAAACAAACCTAAACAAAACAAAACAAAACAAACAACGAAATAAAAAGCAACAAAACACGCAAACAAAGATGAAAACCCCCATATAATTCGTTTTTAAAAGTAATACTTAAATTTAAAGTTGAAACTGATTTAATATTGGTTATTTTTGCTTATCTCCGAGTCGATGTCGGAGTCGGTGTGAACGTGTCAGCCAAAGAAGTTGTGAACGAGTTGACTAAGCCTTCCCGTTTACATTACATTCTCTGGTGACAATGAATGGTTCTAACATTTCAAGAATCAGATTGTTCTTCTACCATGTTCTTGTCAGCGCGATAAATAATTGTTCTCGAAGTTCTTGTTAACGCGAGAAATAATGGTTCTCCAATCACGAACGGCATGAACGGTGACGCCAAAAGACGGCCAGGCGGGGGTAAAACAAGGGAAGATAACCTGTCACAACGCCGATAGACGGCACTTGCTGTCAACATGGCCGACGATGGGGATTTCGATGGCGAAGAGTAAGAAAATATTGTTGTATTTTGCTATATTATCTCGTGTTGGTTACGAGTAACCAAGTTTTGGTACATCTAAGGTTGTATTTTATGTAAGGGGGTCGTTTTGTATTAGTCATAATTCTAGAAATACCGGTATGTCCTTCCAAACATGCAAGAATTGTGTTATTGCGTATCAATGATTGTTTATGAATCGAAACACGTGTTTAGAATGAATGAAAGCGTATCATGCTTATGACCAGCTGATAATGACAGTAATACTGAATCAATATCGGGTTCATAACCTTTCCACGTTTATCGATAGTTCTCTGTGATAGAAGGGTTATGTATTTCACATCCTGTGTAAGAGTGATTACGCCATCAACGCATTTCGCAGACGAAGCATCAACATTCAACATGGTCAAAAAATAAGTTTGTTCTGGTTAAACAGATCGGCATATGTACCTCATTTGGACTACTGTCAGACTCTAAGGCCACAACGCAGTTTACCAGGCACAGCCTGAGCTCTACCATCCGCTCAATTACCGTGCTATAGTGTGACCGCAGTCTCGCTATATTGTTACCGGGGTTATAGCGAAAACGGCACCGATTGGCGAAAACGGCACCTCGACTCGAGCGAAAACGGCACCTTATTTATTTTTTACCTTGGTCAAATAAATGATATTAAACTTACATTGTAACTTGCAAAGGCCAATAATTGTGAGATGTTAAAACAAGTTTACATTAGATATTAGCCTCTGCTCCAACTATAATCCAACTTAGCTTAACTTATTGTGAAAACACTATACGCTTTGAAGTTTTAAGTACTTTTACTCAATTTAAGCTGAAACTGTATTTAAGAGGCCAAACATGGTGCTGTCAGATCACAATTATTCACAATGGCCTTTTGATGTGTTGCATGCGAGACGAATGTCAGAAAAAATCAACATGCTGTATCCTGTGATAACTGTGACAAGTGGACCCATTGTGTATGTGGAACCGGACAATTAAAGAGAAATTGCCAGACTGAAGAAGACTTCCCTTTCCGCTGTGTGAAATGCGTTGCTCCCGTCATTGAAGAGGTGATCGGTAACTTTGATGTCAGTTTCCAGTCAGAAGATACTGAAGAAATGAGAGTACCAAACCTATCGGAAATTCACATTACGGCTTCAGATGTACTCTATACATCAAATACCATGTAAATAAAACATATATATTACCACAAAAATCGTTATCGTTATTAAAAATAGAGGTGCCGTTTTCGCCCAACACATAGTAGCTGTTTTCGCCAAATGCGGTGCAGTTTTCGCCAGAGAAATCGGTGACGTTTTTCTGAGGTGCCATTTTAGCCTGCACCCTTGTTACCGTGCCTCACTGTCCAGTGACTCTCGCTTCAGGATCCAACACTCCTTTTCGGTCTTAGGGAAACTTACATGTCTTTACGATCCAACACCCCTTTTCTGTCCTTTTGGTTAGCTTGCTTATGGCAAGTGTTAGCTTGCTTATGGCAAGGGTTAGCCATAAATTCTTACCTTTTCAAGCGTTAATCCAGTTAATCCGATTTGTCGGTCAGGTTTACATAAACAATGGCGGGTGTGGTTTCAAGAAAAGATGAATGGGAGAGCGGACTGTGACGTCACACGAATGCACAATTCATTGTTTACTGAATTACGCATGTGTGTTGATGGGGTGCTAATGACCCGTTAAACAAGCACTGATTACATGTGATAGCGCTCGTGGTCCAGTGGTAGAGCGTCGGCTAATTAACTCATGAATTAGCCAAGACGATGAGCTGGGGAAGTGCGTTTGAGCCCCCATAGCGCTAATTGGATCTGAAACAGTGCGCCCGGTAAAGTGCGCTACTCCCAGACTCTATTTTCGCGTTATTCTGAATTTTGGACACACTCTCATGACCATTATTGTTGGATCACGGCCATATTTTTATCATTACCCATAACTAAATAGTTTCTAATTTATGGTGTGCAGTATAAGCGGTGTACTAGTAAACTGCGGTTATTTCTACCAAGGATATGTATCACAAGACATACATGTGATGCCTCCTGATCTGTCCGGGAGTGACAGTCATCACGGTAACACACCGGGGGCCCGTTTGACCTGGTCGGCCTTTGTCTAGTAAGCCACTGGTATTTCAGTGCATATGATGAACGATTTAACAATGTACACTGTAAAGGAAACTTGGTTAGTCCTAACATTGCTAACAGGTGTTTGAAGTGTTGAATAATCAGCCAAGTACTTGGCTCTTCCTTGGTGGGTTATTCCAGCATAATTTAATACAAATGTAGATATATATGACCAGCCCAGTTATGGTGACAATATTATTTGTTTACCATGTTTACGTGTGGAATATAAAGTGATTTAAAATATCAAATATAACCTTCGAAATGTTCCCCTGATTGTAAAGTAATTTGTTTCTCTAAAAGACCATGGTTGGTATGGATAGTTCATAGTTACATCCCTTTAGCATGTGTTTAGGTGCCTTTGCATAATTTCGTAATATCTGTCCACAGTAATACACATCCAGCGCCCCAACATGGTGACCGTCACACTTTCCACATGGAATGTTGCTGAGAAATTATTTTACTGGAACTTTTTCACTTATGTTTTATGTCTTGATTTTCTATGCTGAAATAATAGCTAACTTTATGTGTGATTGCAGCTTTGATGAAGGTCCTGATGACCTGGATGATGATGAGGTCCTGGACGAACCCGAGAATGCCGAGGTAATTATTGTACACTTGTGTAAATATGGTAGTTCTGCTACACTTTCTGGGGCAATAACCCCATTAATTTATGAAGCTTGGTGGGGTGGGGGTGGGGGAGGTCAGTGGGTTAGCCTAGTGGTTAAAACCTTTGCTCGTCTCACAGAAGACCAAAATTCGATTCACACAGGGGTATGTGTAAAGCCCATTTCTGGTGTCCCCATCATAATATTGCTGGAAAATTACTAAACTAGTTTTCCTGAAAACTGTGGATACTAAGTGTGTCACGATATCCCTACCCTGCATATTGATACGTTTCACAATACTTGATTTGCATCATTTTTGTATAAAATTTCAAAGTTTCATGGCTAACAAGGGGTTACCGATGTCAACTGTCTGTGTTTACTGGGGCTGCAACGAATACACTATGGCGCGATTACGATTTGTGTCATGAATATAGGATAATGATTACGAATATTTACTCACAAATACAATAACAAGTCAGCAGTTGATGTGTTATTTATGATATTCAGTGAAACAAAAACAAATTAAACTATTTAACATGGTTTGTTTATTATTAATATATTATACATTTATATACTGCACTTATCCAGGAACTAGTATCTGCTCAAATGCAACAATGACCAGTGACCACAATCTGTCAAATTTAATATAAAAGAGTGTTGTCTTTGAAGAAATCTATGCATATAATATGTTCTTATGGATATTTTAAGGGTCAGAGTATGTAAATGCACATGACTGCATATTTATAAATATTCGATTCTAGTGACTACAAATAACAAATTCAATTGATGCATGCATACGATTCGATTCACCAAAAACGCATGTGAACCGAACAGCACTAGTGTTTATCTAACATGACAAGAAAATTTAGTCCAGTTCTAATAGTGTAAATCAGATACAGCATTTTGTTTTGTCATAGGTGGTAAGGTAATACTGATTAGTAATGTCGTGTTATCGTAGAACTTCGTTAATACTTCTTTTTGACAATCATTACAGGTTGAAATGTCACATGATTGTGTGGTGTATATTCACTAGGGCTGAGACGAGTCCAAATTTACTACCCGGGTACCCACCGTTCTATTACCCGATCCTACCCGGGTACCCACTGTAGGTCTCAAGAGATGTCTCAAAATGTCCGATTGGGAACATTTTTAGCATAGCCCTGGCAAAACCTATTTAGATACACGTATTAAACAACCTGGTCATTCATACACTGAAGTTGAATTAAGTTATTTCTTTATTCAACCATATGAAAAATCGGAAGGGACGGGTGCACAGTTAGAAAAAAATGCGAACATTAGTGACTTGTAGTGTAACCATAGAGTTCTTGATAATTTTTGTCATTAAACAATATATCACATGACTTACCACGGGTCTGGGTTGTCCTGTGGGTACCCGGGTCCTTCTCAGTACCTACCCGAGTTACCCGTCCCAGCCCTAATATTCACACGTTATAATTCTTGCCTTCTATAGAATCTATAGAAGTGAGATATGTGTACATGATTAGGGTATCATTGGTTGGTAGATTGATCTCAAACATGAGACATAAAGGTAGACCGGCAAAGTGTTGTTTGAATGACCCAGTTCAAACTTGGTAGGCCTGCTAATTAACCTAAGCGAAGTCCACCTTTAACATGTTTGAACCATGAATCAGTACATGAGTAGCCATGTCAGCACCAGGTGTAAATGTGTGATGCATCGCGACGTCAGTGAAGCCTGATGACTCTAGTGGATACTGTTACTACTGAACATTTTGAAGTCTGGTATAGGTTGTACTGTTGTTTTCAGGTTGGGCAAGAGCAGATAGAAGTCTTGCCGAGTGACACCCCTCGTCAGGTTGAACCAATGAAGAGAATCACCTCACGATATTTGACAAAATACGAGAGGGCAAGGATTCTTGGAACAAGAGCTTTACAAATAGCGTAAGTTTAGAATAAGCATGGGATTTTCAGATACTATGCAGTTGGCTAACTAACCAAGGTCAGTGTTTTGCAGTCAAATGGAATGGAAGCACCTCAGGCCTGACTTAGGTCATCAACAATGCCGTTGTGCAGCATCGGTACCATGGGTAGCTCTTGCACTGTTGCATCCTTTATGATGCTGTGCTGTGTCTTGGGTGCAATCCATGACTCGTTCATAGCCACAGTCTCATAAAATCTACATTCTACACCTTAACACAAATAGTACACCTGGGATGCAGATTCCGCATGTGTGTCCCTGTGTTTCAACAAGCATCATTGTGTAGCAGGATGTGGATCTCTTTGGTCATGTGGACATGGCTTCTGACCTCGTATCAGAAGATCCGTAGTTCAAATCCCATCACAGGATTCGGACATTTTTGGCCGCTACATGATTTATTAATTTGTTGGAGGGCACTACAATTCACTATGCAGAGTAGCATCCCTTATCTATGACAGGATCCACTAATTGTTACTTTTGAATAAACAAACCCCACTGATGTTTAATGGACCAATGCAATCCTATTTTTATTCATATGCTGTTAGGAGTTGTCATTAAATACAACATTTTAAGTATTAATTTTTTTGGGGAAGGAGGTGGGTATGTCTTGAAACTTAAGGAATTAAGATTTTGATCCGGCATCAAACTTTTGATCTCGTCCTTAGTGACTGATTGTGTTTCACCATGTGTGCCTCTGATATTATTGTAGGACGTTTCACCATGTGTGCCCCTGGTGTAGTAATCTTTGATTTTCTGTGTGACAGCATGATGTACTTGTCCGTTTGTGTTTCAGCATGTGTGTCCCTGATATCATTGTCTGGGGGTGGTGGGGTGGCCTAGTGGTTAATGCGTTCGCTCGTCACGCTGAAGACCAGGGTTCGATTCACCACATGGGTACAACGTGTAATGCCCATTTCTGGTGTCCCCCTCCATGATATTGCTGGAATGTTGCTAAAAGTGGCATAAAACTATACTGACTCATTGTCTGATTGTGTTCCAGCATGTGTGCCCCTGTGATGGTGGAACTGGAGGGAGAGACCGATCCTCTTATGATCGCCATGAAGGAACTCAAGTGAGTAGCTTCACCAGGCTTGCAGGATAGATGGTGTAAAAGGCGCAGTTGTTTATGGTGCCTCTATTTGCTGTACATGGTTGCTTCCCTTTTTGGTTGCCAGGATCAGCTATTTTGGGATTTATCCTGATTTAATCATTAATGGTCCTTGGATTGTTGGTGCCATACCCTTGTATGTAGGTTAAATGTTGTGATGTGTGTCTCTTAGGGCTTTCCTTCAGCTGACATGCTGTTGTATGACTGAAGTACTGTTCAAAGTGACATAAAGCTGAACTCACTCACTTAAGAATATGCTAGGCACCAAGAAGGATTGAGTCCACATGATGTCAAGCTAATGGACAGCCTCCGTGGTCTAGTGTTAAAGGGTCTGCCCAGACAGCGGAAGGTCCAGGGCTTAATCCTCGGCCACGTCATACCAAAAGACTTGGTTGATGTATTTCATCGAATCCCAATTGCATGGATCGATGCTCAGTATGTCAATCACTAAACTGTCTGATCCTGACTTGATTCTTTACAGACTGCCGTCCTATAGCTGGAATATTGCTAAGAACAGCATTAAACAACAAACAAATGGTATGCCATGGTATGCATGGCCAAAACCTGCATATTTCCTGCAGCAGTAAACAGATTCACTCACTCTCTCACTTTTTGGTATTTCAGGGCCAGAAAAATCCCCTTTATCATCCGCCGATATTTACCAGATGGAAGCTACGAAGATTGGGCTTTGGATGAACTTATCATGACAGAGTGATCATGTGAACTCTGTGTTACTGGTAGCAGCAGGAACAGCGACATTTGCTGAAGAAGGGGACATGATGATGACAGACTCATCTCTGATCTAAGCTGTATCATTTCACAAACATTGTATTCAGTGGATTTTGTTTCCTCAGGACAAAGATCAGAAGTGGATCAGTGTCGTCAAATGTCTTTGATAGATGGATTTGGTACGCATTATGTGTCTTACCATTTTTACCCATTTTCATTAAGTATCATGTAATTCATCATCAATTTTATGTAATAAAACAGAATAACTCCAATAGGTAGTTGTATACTATGTATAATCTCAGCTCTTTGCAAGTCGTACCTGACTGGAAGTCTTACCCTCAGCTGTGTATGAGAAGTATTTTGGTGGAGGACTTAATCTCAGTTGTGTTAGTAGTACTTTGATGAAGTCAATGCTTGTCTAAAGAGGCGACTTACAGGATCGAGCGGTCAGGCTCGCTGACTTGGTTGATGCATGTCATCGTATCCCAATTTCGCAGATCGCAGCTCATGTCAATCACTGGATTGTCCAGTCCAAACCCGAGTATTTACAGACTGCTGGAATACTGCTGAGTGCAGCATTAATTGACAAACAAAACTTTGGTGAAAGACTTAGTCCCAGCTGTGTTGGCAGTACTTCATCTTCCCGAGGCAAGGGACTACTAAAGTCCAGTTTCCACCCTTGCCAAACTAGGCTGGGATTTCCAGGTTTGATGGTAGCACTACCAGTGGGTATAATGAGTTATGTTATGGCCCTTCTATTAACCAATCAGATTCCACCTCTCATATAACTTGCATTTGCTTCCAACAAAATGGCGTTACCCAGTCAAGACAATCTGATCCAAAATAAAGATCTGTGTTGTAATAAACGGGTCTCACCTCACGAAATGCATCAAATCATTTGAGCACCTTGATTAAAAACATGACAGACTTGGAAAATATCTGTCAAATACACAGTAAACATGCTTTGCAAATCCTGCAGTCGACAGAAATTTGTGCAAGGAAATCCATGTTTACAAACCGGATGTCTATTTGTTATGCAATTTTGATTGGACCATGCATGGACTTGTTAGTCCAGCCAAACTGTTACTCCGGAATTCCAGCCTAGTTCGGCAAGGGTGGAAACTGACTTTTACAGTCAGTCCATTGCCTGGAGAAGATGTACCTGAATGAAGTCTTACCCTCATCTGTGTATGAGAAGTACTTTGGTGATAAGGCTTTATTTGATTATTTTTAAACTATCCAGTCTAGCTGGGGCCACCGGCGGCTCAGTCGTCTAAGGTGCTGCGATTCACTGTGCAGAGTTGCGTCCCTTAGGCACGCCAGAAACCTACGATTATGTTTCTAGGTTTGTCAGCACCATACCCGTGCTCATGGGTTTCTCCGAAGTGGTAAATGTCTGAGACCTGCATCACCTCAGGCTTTCCTCCCACATTAAGCTGAAATGCTGTGATATGACTGGAATACTGCTAAAAGCAGCGTTAAACTCACTCACTCACGTCTAGCTTTGATACGGCAGACTGCTGGAAATCCCCAAGAATGATCTTCTCCATCATCTTGAATGAATCAAGGACAACAAGGTCACTGACATATTATACACTTTTTATTTTTTTCTGCTTTTAAAAAAAGCATATGTACATAACGTGGGTTAGCCCCCACAATTCACACAGTTATTACACAACAACATATTCTTGGAGGTTCATTCTCACGGGAAACGTCAGTTATTCCTAGCAATAACATATTACACATAGTAATAAATAGATAGGAAAAATAGAAATATTTCTCATAGATTCACATCAAATCGGCATCCCAATTTCACACTGATATCGCCAGTTACTAACAAAGGAATTTAGGATCCCAAGTGACTTCACGAGGATTAAGGAATTAAAACTTCTCCAAGCAGCCTACGATGCTGTACCTGTATAATGTACAATGACAGGGTGCCTGAACTAAACACATGCACTTGATCACCTGCAATTGTAAGATGACTGGAGTATGCCACAATCATATTAGCAGACTTTTCACTGTTTTTGAATACAATTCTTGATAAGTCATGTACCAAATTTAAAAAACAACAAATGGCATTTAGTATTGCGACATGACTATAGTAAATACTGCATTTGATTACTATTTAGGAGAAAGGATAATTTTTTCATAGCTTTCTACTCACATGGATGTGCTTTGTGGCTGATTCAATTGCCAGGGAAGCAAATGGCGTAGGTCGTGATGTCATAGCATACCATAGTGACGCCTCAGCTGTTTATGTCCAGAAAGAGTGCTACGGAAACTAACCTATAACACTTTGTCTTTACAATGTTGATGAGTGATGTTTTCGGGACTTTGCTTATCACCTGAATACTCGGAATCCATGAAATTGTGGTTCACAAACATTTGAATGTAATCAAGATCAACGTCCCTTACTTGTGTTCATGAAATAACACATAACATTTGTTCAGTAGAAGTTATTGACTGTCAATGTAAGTTCTGGTCGGTCAAATGTTACAACAGTTCCAGCCTGAAGGATTTTGTAAAAGATTTGAGGTTTTAATAAGTAAGTGTACATGCCATACAGAAATCTCACTAGGCCTTGGATAGTGGTTAAGGATATAGACTTGTGACTGACACTGAAGCAGTGCCGGTATTTCAGCTGTACAAAGGTACCGTTAGTTATCAAATCTAGGTCAGAGAAACCAGACACTATAGCTGAGCACCCAGATGTATCCACTCTACTTCTGTGATACACTAGCAATGACAGCTGGTAGACCTACAGTCATGACTGGGTCGCACCTTGGTCTCCAGCGAACAGTTCATGGCACACTGCAAGAGATGCAAGTCTGCATTGTGAATTCATCGCCTCTAGTTCCTGGTTTGTGACAGTTCATGGCACACTGCAAGAGATGCAAGTCTGCATTGTGAATTCATCGCCTCTAGTTCCTGGTTTGTGACGGTTCATGGCACACTGCAAGAGATGCAAGTCTGCATTGTGAATTCATCGCCTCAAACTGCTGGTTTGTGACAGTTCATGGCACACTGCAAGAGATGCAAGTCTGCATTGTGAATTCATCGCCTCTAGTTCCTGGTTTGTGACGGTTCATGGCACACTGCAAGAGATGTAAGTCTGCATTGTGAATTCACCGCCTCAAACTGCTGGTTTGTGACGGTTCATGGCACACTGCAAGAGATGCAAGTCTGCATTGTGAATTCATCGCCTCTAGTTCCTGGTTTGTGACGGTTCATGGCACACTGCAAGAGATGCAAGTCTGTATTGTGAATTCATCGCCTCTAGTTCCTGGTTTGTGATGGTTCATGGCACACGGCAAGAGATGCAAGTCTGCATTGTGAATTCATCGCCTCTAGTTCCTGGTTTGTGACGGTTCATGGCACACTGCAACAGATGCAAGTCTGCATTGTGAATTCATCGCCTCTAGTTCCTGGTTTGTGACGGTTCATGGCACACTGCAACAGATGCAAGTCTGCATTGTGAATTCATCGCCTCTAGTTCCTGGTTTGTGACGGTTCATGGCACACTGCAAGAGATGCAAGTCTGCATTGTGAATTCATCGCCTCTAGTTCCTGGTTTGTGACGGTTCATGGCACACTGCAAGAGATGCAAGCTTGCATTGTGAATTCATCGCCTCTAGTTCCTGGTTTGTGACGGTTCATGGCACACTGCAACAGATGCAAGTCTGCATTGTGAATTCTAACCACTGGGTGGGCTTGCCTAGTTCCCTATAGCCATGAAAACGAACTTATTGCTCACAGGAGCAAGAAGCTAGATACATCAATACGGTAAGCCTGTTTGGCCAATGTGATCCGCTAAGTATAGGAATACCTGTATTCAGTACTCGCAGCAACATGGTGGAATCGGAATAATCAAGACTTGACCAGACGAAGACGCCATTCAAATCAGCAACATCCCATGTTGTTGATGACCCTGATGACATACTCAACAAAGCCTCCATACCTGACCACAATCGTTTAGTCACCTCTTAGGACAAGCATACGCAACTTCCTATTTCAGCTGGGATTGGTGGGTCTGGCATAACAGACAAACTGACTCCCCTCCACTGTGGAATGTGGCCATCCTGGTATTAACGTAGCCACAGAGCTCACAACTGGCTTATTAAAGTTAAGAAACATGATTACAATCAAAATATTTTTCGATAACTCCATCCTTGATCAAGGAATATTGCATTTAAAGGTGTTATTCCCATTCACTGTTTTTACTGACTGCATCAACGCTTTGGATTATCATCACTTTTAAACATCATAACAACTCAATTCAATGCAATTCAAAGACGCTCATGGATGCAAACAAACATTGGATATGACATTTTATGATAACAGCAGGGGTCAGTATTGAATTATTGTGGTACAGGTTGCAATCAGTCAATAAACCAGTGAGTGAGTGAGTGAGTGAGTGAGTGAGTGAGTGAATGGAGATGGAAATCCTTCTGAAAGCAAATACTCCACACAGCCGGGATAACAGGACAGCTGTCAGCAGGGTTACACATGACCCTAGTAATGACCCAATCCTCAGCTTGTAGGATAAGCATGGTTCACTGACTGGGGGCTTATTCTGCCCTTGAATCCACATGGTTGTCAATCATGGTGGTTACTGTGTAGTGGGGACCTATTCTGTCCTTGAATCCACATGCAAGGCAAGATAAGGGAACAGGGGACCTATTCTGCCCTTGAATCCACATGGTTGTCAATCATGGTGGTTACTGTGTAGTGGGGACCTATTCTGTCCTTGAATCCACATGCAAGGCAAGATAAGGGAACAGGGGATCTATTCTGTCCTTGAATCCACATGGTTGTCAATCATGGTGGTTACTGTGTAGTGGGGACCTATTCTGTCCTTGAATCCACATGCAAGGCAAGATAAGGGAACAGGGGACCTATTCTGCCCTTGAATCCACATGGGGTTCTAGCATGTGTACATGGTTGTCAAGTATGGTGGTTACTGTGAACTGGGGACCTATTCTGTCCTTGAATCCACATGCAAGGCAAGATAAGGGAACAGGGGATCTATTCTGCCCTTGAATCCACATGCAAGGCAAGATAGGGGAACAGGGGATCTATTCTGCCCTTGAATCCACATGCAAGGCAAGATAGGGGAACAGGGGACCTATTCTGTCCTTGAATCCACATGCAAGGCAAGATAAGGGAACAGGGGATCTATTCTGTCCTTGAATCCACATGGTTGTCAATCATGGTGCTTACTGTGAACTGGGGACCTATTCTGTCCTTGAATCCACATGCAAGGCAAGATAAGGGAACAGGGGATCTATTCTGCCCTTGAATCCACATGCAAGGCAAGATAGGGGAACAGGGGATCTATTCTGCCCTTGAATCCACATGCAAGGCAAGATAGGGGAACAGGGGACCTATTCTGTCCTTGAATCCACATGCAAGGCAAGATAAGGGAACAGGGGATCTATTCTGTCCTTGAATCCACATGGTTGTCAAGTATGGTGGTTACTGTGTAGTGGGGACCTATTCTGCCCTTGAATCCACATGCAAGGCAAGATAAGGGAACAGGGGATCTATTCTGCCCTTGAATCTACATGGGTGTCTAGCATCGTGTACTGCTGTGTACTGGGGGCCTGTTATGCCCTGCATCCCAAAGGGAGGCCAGAATGAGGTTTGGGAATTTCTCCCAGAATCCCCCCAGGGGCAAAAAGTTAACTTGGAGATGAGACTGCAGGGTTTATTTGCTCTACTGCAAGTTGAAGCCATCGTAATTGATGGCAACACCACTGTGAATTTTCATTTCCGCTAGTCCCCTTACCCTCAGATTCCACTTCAGTGAGTGAGTTGGGTTTACTGCTGCTTTTAACAGTATTTCAGTCATATCACGGCATGTCAGCTTAATGTGAGCGGTAAGCCCAAAGTGATGCAGGTCTCAGAAACCTGGTGCTGACAAAACATTCCACTCCAAGCTGTCCACACAAAGACTCAATGCTTTCATCCTGAGTATCTGTGCAGTGTGAATATAGTGAACCCTGTATCATCACAAAACTAATGGCAGAATACAAAAACATGAATGATTTTACCAAAATATTACATCAAATAACATCTGATTATATCATGAAAAGACTAACTGAAAACTAAACATTTTTCTTATGAACAAATCTATTTTTTACCATTTTAACAACAAATCTTAATGCCACAATCTAAGCTTCATCAATTTACTTAAACATAAATATTTCTGTGATTTGTGAAATTTCAATAAATTTTCAAATCTATATGATGTGATTGGCAAAGCAGGACATGGTGGAGGACTAGAAATGCCTATCTACAAAACAGCAACCGTGTATATGTGGGGTGTACTAGTGACACAAGACTTGAAAGTGGGAGTTTGTAATTCCTCTTTGAACAGTATTTCAGTTATATCACTGTATGTCAGTGTCATGTGGGAGGAAGACATTTACCACTTCGGTGACCACGAGCACAGGACAAACCTAGAAACAAAATCCAGGCAGACCGAGACGTGAACCCATTATGATCTTTATGCCTAAGGGAGGCAACTCTGCACAGTGAATTGTAGTGCCTGAGACGCGGTGAACATGTGAAGAAATAACTTAGGGACTGGTCGCTTATTATAGGGGTGTGGGTGGGTGGGTTTGACGTTCAATTATATTAAAACAGTCTTCTGTGAAAGATGTTGTTTGAAAGAAATCATTACCGGTACACATTTTCATTTGCTTTCTAGATAATGTTTACTACTCATTGCCTCAACACTGAATGAAGATTCTTGCAAAGCACACCCGACTACGTAGCAGATAGAATGTCAATACATTTTAACACAGAATCAGTATTCTATCAGAGACTATTATTTCACATTCTCAAAATATCTAGGACAAAAAGATGTGATAAAACATGAGACTAGTAGTTAGCCACACGTCCCTGATGTGTTTGAATTAGACTAGACTGGAACCAGTCTGTTTCTTATATGAAGTAAAAGATAAAATAAAAAATCTGAGGTATATTTTTTGCGCTTCCTTGGTGTGTTCCGAATGCATGAAAACCTCCCAAAACAATGTTTAAAATTATAATTGTTTGTTTGTTTGTTTACAGCTCTGACACATTACTTATGTGATATGATAACAACATGGAGACTGCCCAAGTCTAGCTCCTGACACGTGTGACTAAACATGTTGTTACCGAGATGCTGAAACAGTTGATAAGAGAACATTCTTGTTGAAACAAATGACTTAAAGTTGACAAGTGAGAATGAGGGAGTTTGGTTTAATGCCACTTGGAACAGTACTCTTTGACATTTACAAATTGGTGAAACCCATGAGCATGGGTATGGTGCTGACTAATCTGACCATATAATCTAGGCAAATGTAAAATTTGAACCCATCAGGATCATAGGTTTCTGGCACGTCTAAGGGACGTAACTCTTCACATCAAATTGTGACACTTACATGACTGGGTCGCCCGTGCCCCATCAATGATGGATAACACCCTTGATCATCCACTGTCCAGTATCTATCATGATAAATACCCAGGGACCCTTTCCACAAAGTGATCTTAGCGCTATGACTATCGTTAGCCAGTGTTAAAGTATGGGAGTTACGATCACCTTAGCGCTAAGATTGCTTTGTGGAACGGGGGCCCAGGACCCATTCACCACCATGGCTTAACTTGAGTCAGTTTTGAATGAAACTATCAAAATTAGCTGTCCGGATAATTTGTTTGTTTGTGTTTAACGCTGCACTCAGCAATATTCCAGCTATATGACTTCAGTGTGTAAATAATCGAGCCTGGACCAGACAATCCAGAGATTGACATCATGAGCATCGATCCACACAATTGGGATACGATGATCTGTATCAACCAAGTCGGTGAGCCTGACCATCCGATCCCGTTAGTCACCCTTATGACAAGCATAGTCGCCTTTTACGGCAAGCATGGGTTGCTGAAGACCTATTCTACCCCGGACCCTGTCCAGATAAATTAGAGTTCTCCCATGATGAAAACAAGTGGTGATATCCCAAATACTCCTCTCACTTTGTCATGTGCCGTCTCCAAAACCACTTGGAACAACTGACAGCATAGGGACGTTACTCCTCGTCCTAATACTCCAAAACATCTTTTCCAGGTGACAGTTTATTTGCACGTCTTCTGATTCAAATACTAGTAAATATTTCGAGGGCAACCTCATACGAGGCTAGAGTTCTTAATGTAAAGATGTTCCGGACTCTCATCTAGAAGAGTACTTTTGATTGGCTGTTGATTCAAGCTGATGCGTGAGAGAACTGGGGGCCTACTTTTGTAATAAGAAAGATGGAGAATGGAATGTCTCTTCCGAAACTAAAAAATATGTGGGGAATCCGTCCAGGGTATCCTAATGGAATGGAGATATAATAGTGAGTGAGTGAGTATGGTTTTATGCCACTTTTAGCAATATTATTCCAGCAATTTCATGGCAGGGGACACCAGAAATTGACTTCACTAATTGTACCTATGTCGGGAATCGAACCCGGGTCTTCGGCGTGACGAGTGAACGCTTTAACCACTAGGCTACCCACCCCAGAGATATGATGTGTAATATAGGACAGAAGGGAGACAGTCTCGTTGAATAAATGTTATCAATCATGTGTGCCTCTATAAAGGTTATCAAATCCCTGTGCCACTCCTAAAAAGGTTATCAGTCGTGTGTCCCTCTTTGAAATTATGTTATCAATCATGTGTGTCTCTTTGAATAAAGGTTATCAATCACATGTCTCTTAAAATTAGGTTATCAATCATGTCTGTCTCTTTGAATAAAGGTTATCAATCACATGTCTCTTAAAATTAGGTTATCAATCATGTGTGTCTCTTTGAATAAAGGTTATCAATCACATGTCTCTTAAAATTAGGTTATCAATCATGTCTGTCTCTTTGAATAAAGGTTATCAATCACATGTCTCTTAAAATTAGGTTATCAATCATGTCTGTCTCTTTGAATAAAGGTTATCAATCACATGTCTCTTAAAATTAGGTTATCAATCATGTCTGTCTCTTTGAATAAAGGCTATCAATCACATGTCTCTTAAAATTAGGTTATCAATCATGTCTGTCTCTTTGAATAAAGGTTATCAATCACATGTCTCTTAAAATTAGGTTATCAATCATGTCTGTCTCTTTGAATAAAGGTTATCAATCATATCATGAGTCTCTTTGAATAAAGGTTATCAATCATGGCTGCCTCTTTGAATAAATGTTATCAATCACGAGTGTCTTTGAAAAAAGGTTATCAATCACATGCGCCGCACTGCATGCAAGGTAGAACAATGTCAGTCTCTCTGAATCAGGCAGTACTGGGATGTGAGGGCAGAAGGCAAACAGGATGTACTCAATATCATAACACTCACATCAAAAACTATTGCCAAGAAAAAAAACATGGTAAAGCCCTTGAGGTGTTTGACTGAAACACTTTCAAGTCAACAGGTTTCATTGGAAAAGGGCATCCGAGGTACACAGGGGAAATGTAGAGCATTCTACTAAAAATAGAACTGTATGTGTGCGTATAGAGAATGTTATTCCAAGAAATATTGACTGACAACCATCCAGATCCAACAGATTGATCTTACCCATCTTGTGCCTTTCACCCATATTGATTACACTAGTGGCGCTGTCAAACTTTCACTGCATACAGTGAGACTCTGTAAGACAAGAACCTGACAAGTCTGGGCAACTCCCGTCCTGGATAATTGTGGTTTGAAATGAGTTTTTTATAACATAAAGAATGGTGTTACTAAGGAACACAACTCTCACAGCAATCTTATGTCCATGGACACCTAGGCCGCTCATGTCCCGGGACCCGAAGAAACCTCAGATACCCCATTACAGATCTGGACCACCAAACAGGGCACTTCCTTTACAGCAAAGCTCATTAAGTGGCAAATAGAGCTCGCACTCCGACAGTGTTGATTCGATAATCCAGACAATTGTCATTCTATTACATTTTGCAAGGAACGGATTAACAGGGTTCCCCTGTATCAAGATATCTACACATTGCCTGACTGAATTATAGGACGACCAAATTTGATACCATAGACAAATAAGGTTATCTAGCAATGAACAAAGTCAATGAGCCCGGCCCAGTCTATTTATGTCGCTGAAACCCCTCTTAAGCAGACTTCTGACTTTTCCTTCCAGTGTCCTTGATCCCCCAAGGCTTGCTGGAGCTGAGTGTCTGGTTGTTGGCAAATCCTGCCTGTCGACCACCTGTAACCTGAGACGTCTATGACAATCTTCAGCCAAAGGATAAGGTATGGTACAGATGCTTTCTTGACCACTAGAACTGCCATATTTCAAATGTGTAGAAAAGTTGTGAAACACAATTCGTTTAAATCATTCTATTGTTCAGATAACTATTAACTACAATGTAGTTCATTGTCTCAAATGTTGGATTAATGCCGTGACAGATTAACTGTAGTAATATGAAAGAATTGTGTCGTCGTAATCTTTGAGTTGTATATTTAATGGAATTTCTAAATATAAGTTTTTTTCAACATGAGCAAGCCCTTGCCCCAAGCTGAGATCTGTAGGGGCTATAGATAACAGCGCAGTCATTTACCAGAATGTTCATCTTAACTTGCTGATATATAGTGTTTTTTCAGAATAAATTTGTTTCGTGATTTAATCATAATTCTACAAATAATTTCATCATTCAAAGTCAATTGAACACTTGCAATAAATTGAATAACAATTTTTCAGAGATATCTGTGATCAAAACGTTAATATAGAGGGCCCAGGGTGCCTATCACACCTGATTCTTTAGGACTGATAAGAGGCCTACTGCAGTGACCAGCTCTAAGACGCTGGCTGGCCACAGAAAACATCCAACCATGTTCATACGCAGGCTTGCACCAATAAATAGACAATGATTTAAAACTCCCCCGAGTGTACACGGGAAAACCTTCTTCAGTCTAGTATGAAATTTTCACATCCCTGAAAATTGCATAATGTTCTTGTTGCTAGCGTTCACGCCATGTAGATGAACATGTTGATGTTCTCCTCATCACGCCGCATGTACTTGTGCTCAATGAGCCACTCGATCTGTTCTTTTATCAGTTTCTTTGAAGGCAGAAACATGTTTTTCAGGATTTCTACGAGTTCTGTCTGTAAGGCAGCATTTGTAATTCTTTTCCTCATCTTCATTATTTTCACTATTGCCTCCTGGAATAGAAACAAATACATGTGCAAGTAGGTCGTTGTTTGTTGTTTAATGCCGCACTCAGCAATATTCAAACTATATGAGTCTGGATCAGACAATCCAGTGATTGACATCATGAGCATCGATCCACGCAATTGGGATCGATGACATGCATCAACCAAGTCAGTGAGCCTGATCACCTGATATCGTTAGTCGCCTCTTACGACAAGCATAGTCGCCTTTTACGGCAAGCATGGGTTGCTGAAGACCTATTCTACCCCGGATCTTCACGGGTTGTGCAAGTAGGTCAACGTGAGTGAGAGGGTTTACATGCAGCTTGGAACAATCTTTCAGTTATATCACAGCATGTCAGTGCAACGATGGTGGAACCCCTATTAAAAGTGATGCAAGTCTTAGATTTGTTTGTCTCTTGTATAATGCAGGACTCAGCTATATGATGGCGGTCTGTAATTAATTTTGCCTGGACCAGACAATCCAGTGATTGATATCATGAGCATCAATCCACACAACTAGGATACGATGACATGCATCAACCAAGTCAGCGAGCATGACCACCCAGTACTGTTAGTCGCCTCTTACGACCAACCTAGTCACCTCTTACAACAAGCATTGGTTGCTGAAGACTTCTTCTAACCCGGATCTTCACGGGTGCAGGTCTCAGATGTTTAAAGCCTAGAAGCATGTGTATGGTGCTGCCAAACCAAAAATTATAATCAGGAAGAACCTAGGATTCGAATCCCATCAAAGCATTTCTTTCTTGTTCGTCAAAGGGATGCAAATCTGCACAGTGATTTGTGGCACTTTAGATGACATGGTCACCTGTACCCAGAGAGAACAACAGCGATGATGCTGAGCAATACTGAGCAATACTGAGTGAGTGAGTGAGTGAGTGAGTGAGTGAGTGAGTGAGTGAGTGAGTGAGTGAGTGAGTGAGTGAGTGAGTGAGTGAGTGAGTGAGTGAGTGAGTGAGTGAGTGAGTGAGTGAGTGAGTATGGTTTTATGCTGGTGTTAGTAATATTCCATCAACATCACAGTTGGTGACACCAGAAATGGGCTTCACATATCGTACCCATGTGGGAAATCAAACCCAGGTCTTTGGGGTGACAAGCAAAGCTTTAACAACTACCTCACCACACCAAAGCAAAATGAACCAACAATGACCTACACAAATCATCTTTATGTGCAGAACAGACTATTCAAATGTCAAAAAACATCATAAAAAATATTATTATAAAACATTATTATAAAACATTATTATAAAACATTATCATAAAACATTATCTTTATCAACAAACACTCTATTACACATCATTATCTAGTCATAAGCAACAAAAAATATAGTTCTTACATTTCTAATGAAACATCAAGTACATACACAATATAGACAGCTGTATCTTTTGCTTTATACTTTCGCTATTCTTCATTCACAACTGTCCAGCAGAATATATCCCAGACACTGACCTGTACACGTAATATCCTAAGCTGCATTATGCCTTCATTATCCTCCTCCTTCGTCTTCTCTGTAGATAGCTGCAGACGGCCAACCAGGTTCATCTTGCCACGCTTTTGAACTTTACCGTTTTTGCTGCAACATGACATTTTTATTCATAACATATTTTCCTTCATGTTGGGTTACAGAAAGACCTCAACGTAAAGAGTCAGGTACACACATGCAGGACATACATACACAGCTGAACAAGCTCCAGAAGGTACAGAAGACTAGGGCCAGCGTCATCAATAGTACATCATGGGTTACAGAAAGACCTCAACGTAAAGAGTCAGGTACACACATGCAGAACATACATACACAGCTGAACAAACTCCAGAAGGTACAGAAGACTAGGGCCAGCGTTATCAATAGTACATCATGGGTTACAGAAAGACCTCAGTGTAAAGAGTCAGGTACACACATGCAGAACATACATACACAGCTGAACAAACTCCAGAAGGTACAGAAGACTAGGGCCAGCGTTATCAATAGTACATCATGGGTTACAGAAAGACCTCAGTGTAAAGAGTCAGGTACACACATGCAGAACATACATACACAGCTGAACAAACTCCAGAAGGTACAGAAGACTAGGGCCAGCGTCATCAATAGTACATCATGGGTTACAGAAAGACCTCAGTGTAAAGAGTCAGGTACACACATGCAGAACATACATACACAGCTGAACAAACTCCAGAAGGTACAGCTGTGTATGTATGTCCTGCATGTGTGTACCTGACTCTTTACACTGAGGTCTTTCTGTAACCCATGATGTACTATTGATGACGCTGGCCCTAGTCTTCTGTACCTTCTGGAGTTTGTTCAGCTGTGTATGTATGTTCTGCATGTGTGTACCTGACTCTTTACACTGAGGTCTTTCTGTAACCCATGATGTACTATTGATGACGCTGGCCCTAGTCTTCTGTACCTTCTGGAGTTTGTTCAGCTGTGTATGTATGTTCTGCATGTGTGTACCTGACTCTTGCCTCGGGAAGATGGTGTGAGATACTATCCAGGCACACCCAAGCAGCATCCCTGACATCTGCAAACCTTGATCTCCTGATAACACTAAAATGTCACCTAAATCCTATGGCTGCAGTTCTGTCAGCTACTTTGCTCGAGTTTTGCGGAACTCTTTGCCTCAATCATCTCTTACCAACACGACCTCCTTCAAATCCAAGGTACAGACCTTTCTGTTCCAAAGGCACTATCACTGCTACCCTTCTCTACTGGGTGTATATACAGTTAACACTACTGTAGAACTTTAAGCAGGTACTAAGTTTCTGGAGTTTTTATCTATTATGTCGAAACAAACCATGCTTCACAATTATGTGAAACTGTAAGTTATTCTACCATGTCATTGATGAGTGCTTGATTCTGATTGGTTAAAAAGAGGTTTCCTTTCTGCTACGGAAACCCCTTTCAAACATATTAAGCCTTTTCACAAAAAACGTGCGTATGAATGCATAAATAGCCTACATATCGATTCATAGAAAATGGCTGCCGATCGATCACCCCCATATGAACTGTAAAACATATCTATATTTCCTCTAATACACGCTGAACAACTTTGGATTACACAGACAGCAATCAACAACACAGAAATCAAATAATTAAACAATAATCGTTAGTTCTCATACAAAGATATTCTTATTTACATGTAATTAACAATTTCAAGGGGAATACCATGACATTCTGTATAACATTTTGGGGAATGTGAACTACATTGTATATCATTGATACTGTATACACTTAATGAGATGAATCAAAATCAATAAAAAAATCAAGGGTTAGATATTGTCAAAGCTGTGTCTAAATCCCAATACAGTGTGACCTAATTTTCTTGAACTCCATTAACTGGCTAGATATACCATAGCTTCTTATTACATAGCCTCCCAGCCCACTAATAAAATCCACCTATTCAACAGGCCTGACATAATCTTGTAACAACCGATACAAGTCGATCTGCCTGTCTGTCCTGACAACACGACGCCATGTTTCATATGACATCATCTGCTTGACACTGTTCACATTTGAGCTACCATATGAAACCCACTGGCAGTCATACTGTCACGGTAACGTATGTCACTGAAAATGTGTATGGCATTTTACGTAATTGAAAATTGTCATTGACAGACTGCACCAGTGATAACAAGAGGAGGACGACATGACTCACATCAGTGCAAACTCCTGATTGATCCAGAACTGCGTGTTGTCGTCAACGTCCTTGGGAGCCTTCACATCTGGACTACACAACAATATCTGTCGCTTTATCTTTGGAAACGCCACCAGGGACTGAAGCACAGAAACACAGGTCACTGACCTCATCATGGAAATAACAGCAGGCCTTAACAACTTGTGTTCTTGTTTTTGAAATGAACTTCACTCAATTATGCTAAAAAAATAATTAATGGGTAAAATAACATATTCAGTTTCTGCTTGATTTAAAATAACTTGTTCATTGTTCATTTTCCCTGCTGACCCTTTGAATACTGACTCCAAAATCTCTTAAAATAGAAGTAACAATGGCCATGTCCTATCTATGCTCAATACCAATGTAATTATGTATCTAATACTGAAGTGTAACAGTTTTGGAAAGGCAGGTATTAGCATTAATGTGTATTTCATAGTGGTTGCAGTTATCAGTATTACAACTACATCACACTATCCTGATACTAGTTCAAATCTGAACCCGACAAACCAGTGGTCAATAGCGTGAGCACCGATTCATGCCGATGTGGTACAACACCACCGACTGTCACAGTTTCTCACAAACCCCATGTATATAATCAGCATGTCACATTACTGGTTCAGAGCTTGTCATGACAGGTTTCATCAAAAAGTTCATTTCGGGAGGGAAACAACAAAATCTGGAATTAAATTTAACATGGAAAAAAACTAAACCATTTTCTAGAGGTTGGTGTTTGATGAGAAACAAGACATCGTTCATGTTGTGTCTGTATCACTTTGCCACGATACAAAGATTGGAAAAATAACCAAGTGATTTCTGTACAGAGCCAGACTGTTCTCACCCATAACGTTCTCCTGAGTTCTGCATCCGGTAGTTCTGTTGCTAACTTCAAACTCTCGTAGGATATTTTATCCCTGGGCCGCTGGTTCCAGGCAAACAAAACTCCCATTTGAAATGTTGTGACTTCTAGATCATACCTTCCTAAATCATTGCAAAATGTTATCTGAAAGAATGAAGACACAATCTGTGAGTGAATGATGGTTAAAATCGTCTTCAGCAACATGACATTTGTAGAGTAATCCTGCTTGACAAACCAATGATCAACAACGTGAGCACCAACCATGCACCGGTGCCAAACCCCCATCCAGGCATGTAGGAATATCAAGGACAACTCAGGGTCTCATAGCAGAGATTTTCAAAGACATTTGTAATCATTATAAGCATGACCATCGTCCCGAGGCAAGAGAGTTAACTGTGAGTAAACCATTTTGTGTGAAGCAAACGCAAGTGATACAAGAGGTGGAATCTGATTGGTCCATAGGAGAGGTTTAGAAGGAACATAACTGGTAATAGACACTGGTGGCTCTGCGATCGAGCCCAGTAATTCCAGCCTAGTTTGGCAAGGCTTTTAAAGTCAGTTAACTCTCTTGCCTCGGGAAGATGAAGCATGACTGACTTTACGGTTTGATAAAGATACTACTCAAAAGAAGTTTATTATTATGCCACTCAATTTGGGTAATACAATGCAATGCAATAGATGATATACATATTACTCAAAAAGACGATAAAGAACACCTGATCTTTTCATATGACTATAATAATAATAATAATAGTCCATTTATATGATGCTGTACTCCATTCATAAGCAGTCAAAGCGCTTAAACATTATTACAAGGGTCACTGGATCAGTGTGCACTCAATAATCATTCTCAGCTCCCTGGGGAGTATAAAACCATGGTATGACAGATTAATTATAGAAGAAAACATCAGTTGTTCTTTAACTTCTTTTGAGTTAGCATACATATCATCTATTTCATTGCATGTTGAGTGGCATAATAATCTGTAAACCTTCCCATCACATGCTAAATAAGTGAGTTTTTCTGTAATCAATCATAAACTGATTATCATGTGACAATGCCTGTAGCTTGGTTACCAATTAGCCTTAATTACTGGTGAAGGTATTTTGGGGGAAAAAATGCAATATAATTCACTTAATCGTACTGGTGGAATTTCGTTCAAAATACTGAAATGACTGTCAAAATAATAATGGTGGGCAGCACAGCCATCACCAATGCTCCAGCTATATGAAGATGGCTTGTAAATAATTGAGTGAGTGAGTGAGTTTGGATTTAACGTCACATCGGCAGTATTTCAGCCATATCGTGACGAGTGTAAATACATGAGTCTGGGCCAGATAATCAAGTGACTGATATGATGACATACAGTCTACAAAGTCACCGAGCTTGCCCACTTCATCAAGTAAGTCACTTCTTTCAACCAGCATGGGTTGCTGGGGGGAAATATTGACCCAGAACCCCCACAGGGCTAGTGATTGATATGATGAGTAAAGTGATGATAATGCCGACTAGTGTCAGTTCCTGGGGACATATTTGAACCTGCATCCCCATCTGTCAAGGGACTTACAATGCCATTAGACATCAGATGATGCCACTGAAGTTTGCGACCACTGTGCTTCTGTTTGTAGAATTCTTCCACCTGGGGAATATAGTCTTCCAGTTCCATAGGAAGTGATACTGCCACTCTGTCACTGGACCGCGCCCACGCCCCCGCATTTAGGATCTTTATGTTTATTGCATCTGAAACAGGAACAACATTACCATTTATTGATTCTTGATACCATCTACACGTCTTAAAACAGATCAAATACCACCTACACGTCCTAAAACAAATCAAATACCACCTACACGTCTTAAAACAAATCAAATACCACCTACACGTCCTAAAACAAATCAAATACCACCTTCACGTCTTAAAACAAATCAAATACCACCTACACGTCTTAAAACAAATCAAATACCACCTACACGTCCTAAAACAAATCAAATACCATCTTCACATCTTAAACAAATCCACATCAGCATTAACTTCCAGGCTATTCATGTTATACATAACCAAGAACTTTGATTAATTCGACAAACTGATAAGAAAGTGATTTGACCTATTCTGCTGCAGAATATACACACAGAGGGTGTCGTGCCGGGTTAGCGAAAATCCAATTTTCCCTAGTATCAGTAAAGCGAAAACGCAAGTTGGGGTATTTGTCCTACGAAAGCGAGAAATGAGTAATTGCTATAAAAACACCGGATTACCGTAGTTTAGATTAGCGCCCGTGCTGTTCAAACAGAGGAGAGGAGATTTACTAGAGAGTCGTTTCATAAAGAGATAATACAGTTGGATGTTTAAACACAGGAGAAGAGATGATCAGTTTCTTAATTGAACAAACAATTAGTTTCTTAGTTGATATGGGTTATGATACCGATGGGTTTAGAGGAGAGTCGTTTCTTAAGCATACATACAGTATGTATTTGAGGGTATATATAAAGAGTGCAACTTATTTATCTATGTGGTGTCACATTTACACGGACGGATCTTCAGATCCGATCTCCAAACACACAGGTTTCGGAGTCCATACCGCACAACCAACTAAAACCACACAATCCTTCCGACTCCCAAACAACCAATCAATATTCACGGCAGAACTAATGGGCATGGCCTCAGCCCTCCAAAATCAAGAATTCAAAAACGACATAAAATAATTATACTTACCGACTCCCTAAGTGGACTGCAAGCCCTCCAAAACAAAAATACCCAAAACCGACCTAAATTAATATATCAAATACTTAAAAGCTTCAACGACCTTACTAAGGCAGGCAAACAAATAACATTCTTGTGGAATATACGGTAATATAAAGCAGCTAAATATAAAGCAGTAATATAAAGCAGCTAAACTATCCCTCAAAATCCCAGATATAAGTTTAATTCTCCTCCCCAACCCCATCGGCATCTATTCCGAATCTCAAAATTCCCAAAGCAACCCCTAAAGCCCACTCTTGGGTTGCACACACCACTTTCACCCAGTGCGAGGTGGTCAGCACTTGTTCAGACAATCTCGTCAACAACGTCATCGGCGACGTTGAGTACACAGATCACGTTGGTGACCTGATCTACTTGGAATGAATGACTTGAACACAACGTGTATGCCAGTGCAACCGCAAATTTATTATAGAATGTATTTATGTATTTACCATTATATTTTAAGATATAAGTTTTTGTTGTTTTTGTAGAAATAATAATGTACATCTATGAAATATTAAAGTATAAGAGTTATTAAATTTGTTAAATGTAAAGTACTTTAGTGCAACTATACTATACTTCAGCATCTAATAAATTACTACTTTAATTACGGTATACGCATTTCTGTGTTTTGCTTGTAATTTGATAGTCCCGGTACAGCAATATTCCGTGTTTACTGTAGCGTGACCAGTCTTACTGTAGCTTCACTAAAGCGAAGAGATTTTAGAGTTCATTATGGCTAGGTTTCGTTCTTCTGGCCCATAACCACACAGAGAGCTTTGAGAGGACAGAGGGTGACCTCAGAGAGGACACAGAGCAAAGAGGTGACATTCAGAATGAGTGAGTGAGTTTGGATTAACGCCGCTTTTAACAGTATTCCAGTTATATTACAGCGTGACAGCTTAATGTTGGAGGAAGTCTCAGACATTTACCACTTCGGTCAAACCCACTAGCACGGGTATGGTGCTGACATACCTAGATACATAATCGGGGCGAACCGGAATTTGAATTCATAGGTTTCTGGCGTGCCCAAGGGACGCAACTCTGCACAGCGAATCGCAGCACCTTAGACGACTGGGCCACCCATGCCCCCGTGACATTGAGAGAATTCAGAGTGGAAGACTGAGAACAAACAACACAAAGCCCTAACCCAGACAGCTAAAAGTGGCCAAGTCATTTCCTCTACAGTTTCACTTCAGTTCTGTAATGGCTGTACACTTACAAGATATAATCCAGCCATTCACCCCAGTGTACAAATGTTATGTAGTTATCTAAACAAAGCTCACCCGCCAATCCTTCATTGTTGTTTCGGTGGGCGTCCTTGAACTCGTTGTTGAGGTCCTCGCTGACCTTGATGTCCTGGAACATCCTGGCCAGCTTGTTGACGTAGTCTGCCGGCATCCCGACCTCCTGTGGGTGGAATATGCATCGTGCATCAACTTAATTACATTGTTCAGGGTTAACATGGACACTAGCCTGCCAGATTCCCCCCAACCCTGGAAATTGTAACAATTGTAATTTCTGGCAATCAAAAAGTCAATAGCATCTGCAAATCTGAAAACACACATTGTTCATATTTATCTCTGAATTATGAGAAATCAAAACCTATTGTTCTGCATGACCAGAAAATGCCTAAACCACAACCATGTGTGACCTCATGGTGCCCATGTTCTGTGTGACCTCATGGTGGCCCTGTACTGTGTGACCTCATACAGCCCCTGTACTGTGTGACCTCTTGGTGCCCATATTCTGTGTGACTTCATGGTGCCCATGTTCTGTGTGACCTCATGGTGCCCCCATACTGTGTGACCTCATGGTGCCCCTGTACTGTGTGACCTCATGGTGCCCCTGTACTGTGTGACCTCATGGTGCCCCTGTACTGTGTGACCTCATGGTGCCCCTGTACTGTGTGACCTCATACAGCCCCTGTACTGTGTGACCTCATGGTGCCCCTGTACTGTGTGACCTCATGGTGCCCATGTTCTGTGTGACCTCATGGAGCCCATGTACTGTGTGACATCATGGTGCCCCTGTAATGTGTGACCTCATGGTGCCCCTGTACTGTGTGATATCATGGTGCCCCTGTATTGTGTGACATCATGGTGCCCCTGTTTTGTGTGACATCATGGTGCCCCTGTTCTGTGTGACCTCATGATGCCCCTGTATTGTGTGACCTCGTGGTGCCCCTGTACTGTGTGACATCATGGTGCCCCTGTACTGTGTGACCTCATGGTGCCCCTGTATTGTGTGACCTCATGATGCCCCTGTATTGTGTGACCTCGTGGTGCCCCTGTACTGTGTGACATCATGATGCCCCTGTACTGTGTGACCTCATGGTGCCCCTGTACTGTGTGACCTCATGGTGCCCCTGCACTGTGTGACCTCATGGTGCCCCTGCACTGTGTGACCCCATGGTGCCCCTGCACTGTGTGACCTCATGGTGCCCCCATACTGTGTGACCTAATGGTGCCCCCATACCGTGTGACCTCATGGTGCCCCTGTACTGTGTGACCTCATGGTGCCCCTGTACTGTGTGACCTCATGGTGCCCCTGCACTGTGTGACCTCATGGTGCCCCTGCACTATGTGACCTCATGGTGCCCCTGTAATGTATGACCTCATGGTGCCCCTGCACTGTGTGACCTAATGGTGCCCCTGTACTGTGTGACCTCATGGTGCCCCTGTACTGTGTGACCTCATGGTGCCCCTGTACTGTGTGACCTCATGCAGCCCCTGTACTGTGACCTCATGGTGCCCCTGTACTGTGTGACCTCATGGTGCCCCTGTACTGTGTAACCTCATGGTGCCCCCATACTGTGTGACCTCATGGTGCCCCCATACTGTGTGACCTCATGGTGCCCCCATACTGTGTGACCTCATGGTGCCCCTGCACTATGTGACCTCATGGTGCCCCCATACTGTGTGACCTCATGGTGCCCCTGTACTGTGTGACCTCATGGTGCCCCTGTACTGTGTGACCTCATGCAGCCCCTGTACTGTGACCTCATGGTGCCCCTGTACTGTGTGACCTCATGGTGCCCCTGTACTGTGTAACCTCATGGTGCCCCTGTACTGTGTGACCTCATGGTGCCCCTGCACTGTGTGACCTCATGGTGCCCCTGCACTGTGTGACCTCATGGTGCCCCCATACTGTGTGACCTCATGGTGCCCCTGTACTGTGTGACCTCATGGTGCCCCTGTACTGTGTAACCTCATGGTGCCCCTGTACTGTGTGACCTCATGGTGCCCCTGCACTGTGTGACCTCATGGTGCCCCTGCACTGTGTGACCTCATGGTGCCCCTGTACTGTGTAACCTCATGGTGCCCCTGTACTGTGTGACCTCATGGTGCCCCTGCACTGTGTGACCTCATGGTGCCCCTGCACTATGTGACCTCATGGTGCCCCTGTACTGTGTAACCTCATGGTGCCCCTGTACTGTGTGACCTCATGGTGCCCCTGCACTGTGTGACCTCATGGTGCCCCTGCACTGTGTGACCTCATGGTGCCCCCATACTGTGTGACCTCATGGTGCCCCCATACTGTGTGACCTCATGGTGCCCCTGCACTATGTGACCTCATGGTGCCCCTGTACTGTGTGACCTCATGATGTCCCTACACTGTGAGACCTAAGGGTGTCCCTGTACTGTGTGACCTCATGCAGCCCCTGGAGACTCACCCTCAGCCACTCCACCATGTTTTCCTCCTTCTCGTTGTCTGCGGACGTGTCCAGGATGAGACGTCGCGTTAGGTGAGCTTTGTGGTATCGCATAAACACGTCTTTGTTCATCACATACTTCAACACTAATAACTGAAAGAGGAAAGGTCAGGAGAGTGAAACATCAGCTTTGCATATTGAACACTCTTTCAATTTAGTTGTGACAAAAAAGTTTTCTTTGGGTTTTTGTCGTACTTGAAATTGTATATATATACGGCTAAAATAAAAAACTAATCTTGTATTAAAAAAACTACATCATTCAAGTCACATATTATCTGACGTTTCAAAACACTTGTTTTTTGTATGTAGCATAACCATAATCCAATAAACCACAATTTACAAGGAACTTAGGAATAAGTCTTGTCACAATGTCGTGAGTAAAAAGCCTTGTCAACTTACAACATCTTTTAGTTTTTTCTCGACTTCTTCGGAGGTTAGTTTTTTACTGAGGGGTGTTTTCCGCAGCAACATATCACAGTAGTTAGCCAGGAGCTCTGGACACTTGGACTCCGGCTGTGTCTTGGTGCCCACTCTGCAACACAAAGCAGGGTGTCACGCCACGCAAAACATGCTGTCACTGACTCCGAGATTATCAGTGGAGTGAGTTTCTGTATCATAAATATCTTATACTGCACAAGGCTCCCAGGACAAACTAAATGTAACTGTTGGTGAGGGGACTGATCAACTAATACACGATCATGAAATTTTTCGTAATATACGCATTCGTTTTATTTCAATACTGTAGTTATAGTTTTTGTTGCATATTAGATACGCTAGGATTTGATTTGTATGCATATTGTAGCTTATTTAATGCATATTTTACGTTTTTGTTCTGCTAAGGTCAACTAAATTCAACATACCAACTTTGCAGATTTTAATACTTTAAGGCATATTTAATAAAAACAATTTGACCGAAATTAAATTTGATAATCGGACATAGGGGTACACAAAATACGGGATCTAGACTACCAGTTGTCGGACTTTCATTTTGTGAAAGCCTCAGTGGCTGACTGGGTTAGATCGCTGACTTTGAGTCGAGTGATTAGGTGCCTCACTCTGGCAGTGTGGGTTTGAATCCCGGATGGAATTCACCCCCCCAAAAGAAAAGTGTGATCCCAAACATAACATTTGTTACACTTAAAATGTTTCTGTGAACACCAAGTCCAGTAAATAGATTGCCACTGTCTCTGCACGCTACAAATCTTGTGAATGTGTCTCGTGCTGCACAGGGTGCTGGGAGTGAAGAGGGCAGCAGTCATGTGAGAACACTTCAGTCACTTGCTGCCGATGGGTATACAGTAATCGGCTTTCTCCCTTGATGTAAGTTGTGCTTGTTGATGAGGCTCCGCTGGATACTGGTATGTTGTGCTCAGATTATCAGAATCACAAGCCAATTACGTACCACTGCATATCGGCAGTCATGAAAGAACACTTAAGTCAGTTTCTGTCCATGTAATCAGCTTGCTCCTTAATGAGTCAAAATAAGATGTCTCGATTTTGTTCCGTTATTTAGAAAACATTAGATGTAATTGCAACAATAGCAGTGAGGTTAGTCAATTGTGTGTAAGTGAGTTGAAAGTTTGGCAATTGTGGGTGTGTGGACAATATTGTTCCCTTGAACTGTTCCGAGTCTTTTGGAAACTTTATGTTTATTTTGGATACTTGGGACCCCTAAATGAATTCGAGCCAACTGAGAATTTTGACACTTCCGAGTTTAAACAATGATAAATAAAGGAGGAATTTGCATGGATGTGAAGCTGAGTTTGTGACACAATGTTTTGACTATCACACAAACCCTGCAACACACAGGATCAACTTACCCTTTGTTTTTCAATGGAATTTCTAATTTGAATACTGATGTGTCATTAACTACACTCTTATAGGCCTGAAAAGAGAGAAAAAACATCAAATATTAGAAAGAAAAAGAAAAACATGAGATATAAACAGCATAAAGGTAACTCTATAACTCTTACAAGTAGACAATGGGGGCCGGCCATCTGCTAGCCCAACTAAACGTGAGTCACCAGGGGATGGCATATCCCCGGCCTGCTGCAATTCAGACATAGAGTTTAGCAACTTATACCCCACTTTTTTGCCAATGGATATCTTCAGTTCAGTGGATAAAAAAATAATGCTGTTCTGCATTTTTGAAAATCCCAAATCATCAAAAGGCACCAGCTCGCAATAAGACTGATCTGTATAACAAGTTTCATCTGGAAATATTCAACGGTTTTAGAGTTCTGCTCCTGTCACAAGCACTACCCTCATTTTTAGTATAAGTCCGACTTGTAATCATGGAAAAAATAAAATAAAAATTCCAAATCATCAAAAAGCACCAGTTCATCACTAGACCAATCTAAATAGCAAGTATTAATAAGAATTATTCGCTCCATACGGACATGGTGGTCACTATATCCCCCTGTTTTTCAAACTGGGGGGATGAAAAGGGTTAAACCCAGAGGAGACTTTCAAGTTGTTGACTGTGTGTACCTTGTCTCTGGATGTGAGAAAGCGTGGGTCGTCGCTGAAGGCTTCTCGTACCAGGGTACTGAATCTGTTGAACAGGTCCAGCAACTGCTCAACATACTTCTCGGAATCCTGCAACATACACGTATAGCTGAAGAACAATATCAACAAACCCTGCAGCATACACATATAGCTGAAGAACAATCTCAGCAAACCCTGCAGCATACACATATAGCTGAAGAACAATATCAACAAACCCTGCAGCATACACATATAGCTGAAGAACAATCTCAGCAAACCCTGCAACATACCCGTATAGCTGAAGAACAATCTCAACAAACCCTGCAACATACACGTATAGCTGAAGAACAATCTCAACAAACCCTGCAACATGCACATAGAGAGTCAGCCAAGTATAAATCTAGTCGACTCGTATGACAAGGTTTGGTCACTGAGGACCAGTTGTGTCCAGAAATCTCAAAGAGTACAAAGAGAGAGGTGATGGACTTACGGAGGTGATTGTCTCGGCGGAGGCCATCATGTCCGCTAGTCCCTGACTGATGATATGGGACTCCAGGTCGTGCAGCATGGGTGTGATCCCGTCCGCCACGCGGTCCATGAGACTGAACATCAGTCGCAACTCTGAAACACAACATCCAGGCTTACACTCCACTATCACTTGTCCCAACCTCCAGCTGTCACAGTATAACATCAGTGCATGTCAAGTCGATGTGGTGCACTGACAACTAAAGCATGTATTCGCACGTGAACCGCATCACTTTCCACCGCTGTCCCCTGTTCAATTGATATGGATTCTTCTGAAGCCTGTGGAACACCTACTGACTTCACAGAGATGGTTCTTTAGTTTGCTTAGTTTACACTTAAAAATACACATCCTAAAATCTAGCTGTCTGATTGACAAGCCACCATTTGGAAAACTTGTCTGGTGGCCTGTACGAACTTCATGATCAGTCAGCCAGAACAGGGATATCATAAAAGGACACCTGGAAAAGATCAGAATGCTAGCCCTCCAGGTACCTTTAACATTAGATGAACTGACTCGGTTAGCAGGCTCCTGCCAAGTTGCATCTCCAATGACGTACTAAATAATTGTCAGGTCGTCACTCCACCCTAATCACAATCTGGGTAAAAGGAGTTTTATGGTTGATACAATATAGATCTAATTCTGTCAGACTTGGCTTGTAGATTGTTCTTTTAATGTGACATATTGGCTTTGTGTGTATATATATTTCTATGAGGTGAGGTGAAATTGGGTTTAACGTCGCGTCCAAGATTATTGCACTTATATAGCGATGTGCATGTATGTGTATTTGTTTGTGTGGCTGCTTGAACTAGTCCGGACTGATGCCGATTTATAGTGCTAGCTCACTGAGATACCATGCCGCAGTTTAACATGAATACCCCACTCAGACACAGTATACTGACTCCGAGCCGACCAGTCCTTGTTTTAGCCCCTAAATGCCGAGCGCCAGACAGGGTAACAACAAGTACCATCTTTTAACGTCTTTTGGTATGGCGCGGCTGGGGATCGAACCCCGGACCTTCCTCTCTCCGGGAGGACGCTCTACCACTAGACCACGGAGGCGGTCTATATTTCTATGAACATCAAACCCTATGACATGACTTTCCAACACTAGCATGGTGTGGCACAGCTGGACACTTACTCTCTGTTTCATTGTTCTTGATCATCAGTGCACACTCCTGTAGAATCGTCTCCTTGAAGTCTGTCACCAAAACCCGCACACAACACTCGGTCAGCTGGAGGAAATCATCATCATCATCATCATCATCATCATCATCATAATAATGATACAGTTCTACACAACACTCTAATACACTTGAAGCTCCATCTCCTGTGGTCAATACTGGATTTTATGTTCGGTGATCACGTGACAAAGGACACACTAAAGAACAAGCTTGCTCCTATATGACTCCTCAGGATACCATAGTAAAATCTCGGTCTACATTCTCGATTTCCAGCTTGTTACAGACGAATTTGACTTGAATCTTCCCATGTCTGCTACAGAATGGAATGTCCTATGTCATGTGTTTTAGCAAACACGGGATATCTCGCAGACAGAATTTGTGACAAACAAATGGCCAAAACTTAGTAATACTGATATGAAAAAACATCATCAGACATGATATTTTTTTTCTACCAAAATGGAATTACAAACTGAAACAAGAAATATCTTCAATAACAGATAACAGAGTACACAATGAATGTGAGCCTAAATAACAATTACATGACACACATACACAAATGTTTGAATGAAAGCAGCATGAAGTGAACATTGACAATTGTAGTCCAGGTATATCACAGTGTGTCAGCTTGATGTGGGAGGAAAGCCCGCAGTGATGCAGGTCTTACGTTTACCACCTCGGTGAAACCCACGATGATGGGTATGGTGCTGACAAACCTAGAGACATAATCGGGGCGAACCAACCATCACAGGTTTCTGGCTACCCAAGGGATGCAATTCTGGACAACTGACAATATGCAAAGATTATTTTCTGACAGTTGACCTACTAGTTGGTTTTTTGAGTTGACCCCAGCATCTCTGCTGCCCACCTCTTTACAGTGGCATAGGAAGGGGGTTCCTCCCTCTTGTATACTCCGTGGATGGCTTTCAGGGGTAGACTTAACAATAAATTTGTATGTAGCCAGGATTGTTATGGTATTTTATGTGTGACTTAGAACTTAGAACCAAAAACTGTAAAAAAAAATTAAAAAGTGCATCTACTCACAGCTGCGACGGAGTTACATCCGTATCCGGTCTCGAGGTACCTGCGCGCCCTGGCCTCCTCCTCCTTCAGCTTGGAGTCGGCGTATCTCATGTAGTTCTGAACACCGTTGTCCTCCAGGTACCGAGGGGCCTTCACCTTGTAGAACGCCTCGGTCGCCTCCAGGTACGCCTTCTCGAAGTTCTCGCGGTAAATCTTTAGTTTGTCTTCTACATCGGAGCTTAGGTTAACTTTAAGAAAAATAAAAGCAATATTTACACCACACATGCAAAGAGCATTTGAAAATGGACTTTTGTAAAGTATATCTTAGAGGTGTCCCATAGAGAATCTCACCCGAGTGTCTTTTGATATCAAATGTATCAACACGAGTTGATAAAAGGGGAAAAATTCCGAGGCTTGCCGAGGTTTTTGCCACTTTTATCAACGAGTGTTGATATATTTGATATCAAAAGACACGGGGGTGAGATTTTATTTATCATCCAACATCATTCTTCCAACTTTTTCAATTTGTAGACGATAATTAGCAGTGTTTTCAGTGTAAAAAGTACTGCTAACAGCTTCAGTAGCAGAGCCATTAGTGATGTCATTTGATTGTGACGTCATGGTAACCAGTGACGTCACATTGGTCTGCAAAGCATTGTGATGTCATTTCATTGCAGCGATATCTACAGTGTAGATATCGCTTGATCTCATCCAAGCGATATCTCCTGTGGGAGCCAGTTTTGGATGATAAAGTATGTATACACACTATGATACTTGAGTCAACATGTGATACACATATTTAAATCACACCATTTTTGCGTTAAATCATGTTCTTGTGCCCGAACGGACGAAAAGTTGTTGCTGTTGACCAATTTGTGTTTGACTTTCAAGACTGGTTCATTAAGGTTGGTTGAGATACTTTTATGCAATCTGGACAGCATTTCGTTTCATGTTTGTTTGTTTTGTCTGTCTGTTTAACGCCACACTCAGAAATATTCCAGCTATATGACGGTGGTCTGTTAATAATCAAGTCTGGAGCAGACAATCCAGTCATTGACATCATGATCATCGATCCATGCAATCGATCCAAGCGAGTCTGTCCACCTGATCCTGTTAGTCGACTCTTGCAACAAGCATAGTCGCCTTTTACTGCAAGCATGGGTTGCTGAAGACCCCTATTACATAGATACAATGCCTAAGTTTCCCACTAGCCGGGTGGTCGGGTAGCCTAGTGGTTAAAGCGTTCGCTCATCACGCCGAAGACCCGGGTTCTATTCCCGACATGGGTACAATGTGTGAAGCCAATTTCTGGTGTCCCCCGCCGTGATATTGCTGGAATATTGCTGAAAGCGGCGTAAAATCATACTCACTCACTCCCACAAGCCAAACTATATAATGATTACTTCAATGACAAAGAGCCTAGTGTCCCTACAACCACAGGAAATCCAACACCACAGTTCAAATAATCCTTGTAAACTCAATTTGTGAAGACATTAGGTATATGTTTGTATTTGAAACACTAACTGCAAACAATCATTTACATCTGAATGCTTTTCACTGTCATCATTTTAATAAAGCATAAGTTGTCTTTGACAGGCATTTAGAAGTTGGAAGAACATGAATACATGACACTATTTTATGGATAACAATACAAGTTGCAGCAGGATGAGGACGGGTACATGGGGCCTTATGCGTCTAGGATTAGGTTTTATTCTTTGCAATGACGTTTCAACAGCCCTGGAGGATGTTACAAAGTATAAAAGAAGTTGTTATCCATAAAACAGTGTCATGTATTTACAGTACAAGTTGTTAGTTCAAGTCCTTGAAACCATCTACTTACCATACGACTCCCGGACACCTATAACCAGCTGTGAGTCGAACGCCTCTCCGTTCCTCTCCGCGTGAACCAGCTTCATGGCGCTGTCCTGTAGGCGCTGCTTGATATTGGAGAAGATACTCAGATTCCAGCTGTCCAGCATCAGCTGAAACACAAGCATTATGCCATGTACTGCCTTGTGACAACCACAATAACTGCTTCATCCTCTGAGTCGCTAACAGCTGCAACTGGAACGTTAATGAACAATATAGGTACTGAATGAAGACTAACTTTGACTCTCAAGTATGACTTAACCTAAACATTACTGTGTTTTGGAGGGGCATTAATTTTCATACTTTCCCCAGAAGGACCTACCTTCCTAACCAGACTCTCCTCTCCTCCCTGTGTGGTTTCCCCAGAAGGACCTACCTTCCTAACCAGACTCTCCTCTCCTCCCTGTGTGGTTCCCCAGAAGGACCTACCTTCCTAACCAGACTCTCCTCTCCTCCCTGTGTGGTTTCCCCAGAAGGACCTACCTTCCTGACTAGACTCTCCTCTCCTCCCTGTGTGGTTTCCCCAGAAGGACCTACCTTCCTAACTAGACTCTCCTCTCCTCCCTGTGTGGTTTCCCCAGAAGGACCTACCTTCCTAACTAGACTCTCCTCTTCTCCCTGTGTGGTTTCCCCAGAAGGACCTACCTTCCTAACCGGACTCTCCTCTCCTCACTGTGTGGTTTCCCCAGAAGGACCTACCTTCCTAACTGTTCCCCAGAAGGACCTACCTTCCTAATTGTTCCCCAGAAGGACCTACCTTCCTAATTGTTCCCCAGAAGGACCTACCTTCCTAACTAGACTCACCTCTTCTCCCTGTGTGGTTTCCCCAGAAGGACCTACCATCAATACTGTTCCCCAGAAGGACCTACCTTCCTAACTGTTCCCCAGAAGGACCTACCTTCCTAACTGTTCCCCAGAAGGACCTACCTTCCTAACTAGACTCACCTCTTCTCCCTGTGTGGTTTCCCCAGAAGGACCTACCATCAATACTGTTCCCCAGAAGGACCTACCTTCCTAACTGTTCCCCAGAAGGACCTACCTTCCTAACGAGACTCTCCTCTCCTCCCTGTGTGGTTCCCCAGAAGGACCTACCTTCCTAACTAGACTCACCTCTTCTCCCTGTGTGGTTTCCCCAGAAGGACCTACCATCAATACTGTTCCCCAGAAGGACCTACCTTCCTAACGAGACTCTCCTCTCATCCCCGAGATGGTTCCCCAGAAGGACCTACCTTCCTAACTGTTCCCCAGAAGGACCTACCTTCCTAACGAGACTCTCCTCTCCTCCCTGTGTGGTTCCCCAGAAGGACCTACCTTCCTAACTAGACTCTCCTCTCCTCCCTGTGTGGTTTCCCCAGAAGGACCTACCTTCCTAACTGTTCCCCAGAAGGACCTACCTTCCTAACTAGACTCTCCTCTCCTCCCTGTGTGGTTTCCCCAGAAGGACCTACCTTCCTAACTAGACTCTCCTCTCCTCCCTGTGTGGTTTCCCCAGAAGGACCTACCTTCCTAACTAGACTCTCCTCTTCTCCCTGTGTGGTTTCCCCAGAAGGACCTACCTTCCTAACCGGACTCTCCTCTCCTCACTGTGTGGTTTCCCCAGAAGGACCTACCTTCCTAACTGTTCCCCAGAAGGACCTACCTTCCTAATTGTTCCCCAGAAGGACCTACCTTCCTAATTGTTCCCCAGAAGGACCTACCTTCCTAACTAGACTCACCTCTTCTCCCTGTGTGGTTTCCCCAGAAGGACCTACCATCAATACTGTTCCCCAGAAGGACCTACCTTCCTAACTGTTCCCCAGAAGGACCTACCTTCCTAACTGTTCCCCAGAAGGACCTACCTTCCTAACTAGACTCACCTCTTCTCCCTGTGTGGTTTCCCCAGAAGGACCTACCATCAATACTGTTCCCCAGAAGGACCTACCTTCCTAACTGTTCCCCAGAAGGACCTACCTTCCTAACGAGACTCTCCTCTCCTCCCTGTGTGGTTCCCCAGAAGGACCTACCTTCCTAACTAGACTCACCTCTTCTCCCTGTGTGGTTTCCCCAGAAGGACCTACCATCAATACTGTTCCCCAGAAGGACCTACCTTCCTAACGAGACTCTCCTCTCCTCCCTGTGTGGTTCCCCAGAAGGACCTACCTTCCTAACTAGACTCTCCTCTCCTCCCTGTGTGGCTCCCCAGAAGGACCTACCTTCCTAACGAGACTCTCCTCTCCTCCCTGTGTGGTTCCCCAGAAGGACCTACCTTCCTAACGAGACTCTCCTCTCCTCCCCGAGATTGTTCCCCAGAAGGACCTACCTTCCTAACTGTTCCCCAGAAGGACCTACCTTCCTAACGAGACTCTCCTCTCCTCCCTGTGCCTTCTTGGGCATGCTACTGTGTAGTTTCCCAAGTAGGTTAGCCTCCAGCTGGTTGAATGGCTTAGGCAGGTAGTTACACTGAGTGAAGAACTTGCCCCACTCCGCTATGTACGCTCGCAACAAGGCTGAATCTTCCTTGTGTTGTAGCACGCGCTGCAAGCAAAAAACATGACTGTAAGAGGACCTCTAGGCTACCCATTCATACATACAGCACACACTGTGGACAATCTGATGTTAATATAAGACAGCTACGCGATAAATTGCAAAGAACAATGAAGAACAAAGCGTGGTATATTTCACGATAAAACTCTGTTCTATCATGACGTCATTTCTGGAGATTCGAACATGCGCTCACAACATGATGACATTGTAAATTGGATGACGTTATATTTGAGAGGGTCTAGAGAGTTTTACCCCATAGATGTAGCTGGGCAATCTAGATAAACACAATGGCCAAACCATGGCTTCCAAAAGTGGGATACATATGACAATCGCTAAAGAGCAAAAAGGTGAAGATTATCAGCATGAAAGTATGCGGGAAAGACAAAATTTACCCCCTCCTCCTGATTAAAAAAATGGACTTGTCCGACATTGCAGCAGATGGATTCGTTCAGGGAGTCATCATTATTCAAATACAGGTAAATATTTTTAAAGTGTTTACTTTTTACTAACATTATTTAAATACGGGTAAATATTTTTAAAGCGTGTACTTTTTACTAGCACCTTAAAGAGCCTGTATGTAATGTTGATATGCCATATAAGAAACAAACGACTCAAGGTATATTTCTTAAATATATGTCAGAGGTACTTACTGTCTGTGCCTGTTTGATGAAATCCAGAATGTCATCCTGTAGAGCTTGGTAGATTTTGGGTGGTCCGTCTTTCTCATCCCACATACACACAGAATGTACCGCCCTGAACAAACAGAACAGTTTCAGGGGTTTATGTAGAAACACACTGACGCCGATATTCGGCCCAAGTCTGCAGCAAATGTCAGTAAAAAATCCCAAATTCTTAATTCTGTTTTTCTATTTACTTTATAGAAACCTCTCTTTGCTTGGCTTAGTGCTTGGAAACTGCATTTAGTACAATAAAATGCATAGTTACCCGTAATTGTTTCATTTGAATAGTAAGCATGGTAAGAGTGAGTTCTGAACACTATTCCAGTTATATCACGGTGTGTCAGCTTAATTTTGGAGGAAAGCCCAAAGGGGTGCAGGACACAGGCATTGACCACTTCAGTGAAACCCATGAGGAATGGTTCTGACAAACCTGGACAAACCTGGAGAAACCTGGACAAAAATAGACAAACCTGGACAAACCTGGACAGGCCTTGACTAACCTGGACAAAAATAGACAAACCTGGACAAAAATAGACATACCTGGACAAACCTGGACAAACCTGGACAGACCTTGACTAACCTGGACAAAAATAGACAAACCTGGACAAAAATAGACATACCTGGACAAAGCCAGACACACCTGGACAAAGCCAGACAAACCTGGACAAAAATAGACAAACCTAGACAAACCTGGACAAAAATAGACAAACCTGGACAAACCAAGAAAAAGCTGGACAAAAAATGAACAAACCCAGACAGACCTAAACTAACCTAGACAAACCTGGACAAACCTAGACAAACCTGACCAAAGCCAGACAAACCTGGATAAACCAAGACAAACCTGGACAAACCTGACCAAAGCCAGACAAACCTGGACAAAAATAGACAAACCTAGACAGAACGACCTTTCGCGAACATTGACCGATCAATGAAATGACTGACAAGAAATCGACATTTGCCAATCAGAAGGCAGCTATCTCGAGCTTTACGACACTAGTGTCGAACTGGCGACTACGCTTTGAAACATATTTTTAAAACTGACCAAAACAACATTCTGGAATGGCTTATAGATGGCATAGATTGTATGGATATAATCATAAAACCTGTAACTGTCGTTTGGAATACCCTTTATTAAATATTTCGAGGTTGCATGACTAGAAAACACATTCCAACTGTCACTTTCAGGATCTGGTAAGCGACGCTCTGATTGGTTGGATGAAAGGTCATGCTGACGTGACCCGTAATGGGAGGACCTCAGATCTTTGTTTAGTGGTAGCGAGAACTAAGACCTGATTTTAATGAGATTGGATTATGTACTGTTTGTATGAGCACTAACTCGGCATGTTCTGACTGGGATCTGTTACCAACTGGGGAAAACATTGCCATGGCTAGGATCTGTTTTAGATGTAGCACAGAAGTCTGCATATGTAAATATTTTATGTATTTTCATAAAATTTAAAGTGTGTGTAACTTTGATTACTTCTGAAGTTTTTCTAAAACGTGGTAGTTGTTTGTCTTTCCCCACTGCTGTCAGATTATATTATCATCCCAACTGTAACATCATTCTATGTTCTTGGAGACAGGGACTGTATTTCATGGCAGTACTAGAGGTTTTTGATTTACCATGATTGATCAGGCTGAATATATGGAGTTATGTAGGGAAATAGTGAGTGAGTGAGTATGGTTTTACACCGCTTTCAGCAATATTCCAGCAATATCACGGCGGGGGACTCCAGAAATGGGCTTCACACATTGTACCCATGTGGGGAATCGAACCCGTGTCTTCGGCGTGACCAGCCAATGCTTTAACCACTGGACTACCCCACCGCCCTGGTAGGGAAGCAGGAAGTATGATTGGGTGTCCAGTGTTCCTGTTGAACTATTGGTAGGTTATGGAAATTGATCACCTTCTACTGGCCAATCATGACTGATTAGGCTACAGATGTGGAGGTAGGGAGGGAATCAGGAAGAATGATGAGTTGTTCAGGGGTGGAAATTTGCCATTTCCCGACTCCCGGGGCAAGTAGAAATACGAGGTCGGGCAACAAAATCACTTACTTTATCTTTTCCGGAGGCAAGTAATATTGGAAATTACTATCACTGTCTACATGTCTAATTACTGGTAAAATGGAACAATAAATTAGCTGAGAGAAATTTCGTAATCTCGCTTTCATAACATCGCCTGTTTTTTCCCCGTAGTTATAACAAGCGATTTCATTGGATTAAAATTGGTTTCTAATGAGGCTTTCTTGCCGAAATCTGCTACAAGTTTCGTGATTGGTCAATTTTTAGCACGTGACCTCAGACAGCCAATCAAATTACAGCTGTGATACCAAGCTCGTGTTTGATAAATTTCAGAAGTTGGCGAAAGATTTTTTGTTAAATCGTGTTATTCTTTAAGCAGGAAATCACGATACATATTAAAAATATGGAACTTCGTGAATGTATCGTGCTAGGTAACGAGCTGTGACAAAGATTTTTCATGCATAAAGCCGAGATGTCAATTGACTTACATTACACACAATCGCACGAAAAGATGGAAATAATAACTTAGATGTAGAGTCTAAGTTTGATTACTTTTAGATATATTTTTGTTGATTTTATTTATTACTTTGTATAATATATTTAAAGATTTGTTTAAAACGTCTTTATTTTGCTCTTTGACATGTTTGATGGGACCCGTTGTCGAAATGTGTGTCCGAGAATTTTATTTTCACTAACATCGCGGGAAATAGTGAATAATTTTTTAATTTATCGATAAAAAATGATAAATTGAAATGGAATACGTATTTCAGAAATTGTGAAATGTGACAGATTTAATAAATGAATGATATTACAGGTAGGTCCATAAAAATATAAACTATTTTGATGTGACTACGGCTTGGCCGGAAAACAGGCCTACAGTGTCTGGGGACTCGATGCTTCTTGGCCGGAAAACCGGCCTACGGTGTTGAAAGAGATAAACACATATGGATGATTTGAAGTTTTATTTTGAAATTATTTGGGCAAGTGAAAATTAAATCAGGGCAAGTGAAAATTGTCTTTAAACTTGTCCGATGGCAAGTGAAGTTTGTTTTTAAATTTCCACCCCTGTTGTCCAGTGTTCCTGTTGAATTAGTGGTAGGTTATCGAAATTGATAGCCTTCTACTGGGCAATCATGACTGATCAGGCTACAGTTGTGGAGGTAGGGAGGGAAGCAGGAAGTATGATCAGTTGTTCAGTGTTCCTGTTGAACTAGTGGTAGGTTATCGAGATTGATAGCCTTCTACTGGGCAATCATGACTGATCAAGCTACAGTTGTGGAGGTAGGGAGGGAAGCAGGAAGTATGATCAGTTGTTCAGTGTTCCTGTTGAACTAGTGGTAGGTTATCGAAATTGATAGCCTTCTACTGGGCAATCATGACTGATCAAGCTACAGTTGTGGAGGCAGGTAGGGAATCAGGAAGTATGATCAGTTGTTCAGTGTTCCTGTTGAACTAGTGGTAGGTTATCGAAATTGATAGCCTTCTACTGGGCAATCATGACTGATCAGGCTACAGTTGTGGAGGTAGGGAGGGAAGCAGGAAGTATGATGGACTGTACAGTGTTCTGACTTACCAGAAGAGTCCGTGCCACTCGTCCCGTGTGACTGCCTCCTGCCGGAGCAGCTTGAGGACGGTCGGCCGCATACTCGGCCATTTGTCCTCAAACTTACACTGCCCTTGTTGCTGAAACAAAAACATCACTTAGTCCACATCATCAGCATGTGAGCACATGAATGAGAGAAAACAAGTGACCAAGAGTGTGAGTTGAGTTTAATCAGGGGTAGAAACTAACATATTTAGTCCACTAGTCCTTATAATGATAACATGTAGCAAAACCCTTAAAAATGGTAAATTTCTACAAGTCCTTATGCAGTGTTAGAAATTGGCACTAGTCCTATAGTCCTAGACAAACTGCCCAATGGTAAAGGTATCAGAAGGACTAGTAGAAATTTGCCCTTTTTAAGGGTTTTGCTATATGTTATCATTATAAGGACTAGTGGACGAAAACTGGTAGTTTCTAGCCCTGCCTTATGATACCTTAACTGTTGGCCAGTTTGGCAAGGACTACATGACTCGTGCCAATTTGTAATGCTGGTTTAATGCTGCTTCAAACAGTATTCCAGGGACGTGTCAGAATTGATGTGATGACAAAACTTAAAGTGACGCTGGTCTTTGATGTTCAGCACTTTGTTGAAACCCTCAAGCAAGGTGTTGACAAATCGAGAATAATGAGCAGGGTGAATCTCTGAACTGAACCCACGATCATTCAGTGCTCGAAATAAGCGCCTGCCCATCGGCCTGTGGCAGTTAGATCTCGTGTTGGGCCCCTTGTTTCAAAATTGTATGGGTCCTTATGGCCTGCAGTAAATTTACCTGTCGATGTACTTATGACAATAAGCTGCAGTTCTTTTAAAATGAGGGCCTGAAGACTTTAATCAGGGAATACATCTTCTAAAGGCTGGAGGTCCTGATTGTAGCCTGGCAATTTTTGCATTTCACAGTACTCATTCTGGCACACCTGAGGGACACAGCTCTGTGCTGAGAATTACAGCATCGTCGATGACTGCGGCCCTGGTGGCCCAACACAAAGGATGAAAAGCATGAAACTAGTGAGTGAGTAGGGTTTTACTCTGCTTTTAGCGAGATTCAAACATCCTCACTGTGGGGACACCAGAAATGGGCTTCACACATTCTACCCATGACAAGCATTTCTTGACTCAGTCGTCTTTGCTGCTACAGCTTCTATAATGCCACTTATAGTGTATCATATTTCCCTTACTGAAAAATACTAGTGGTGGGACGATACACCGATGCATTGGTGGATCGCGATATTTTACTTCCCGATACAAGTATTGATCACGCTAAGTAAAAAATATCGATTCATACCTTAAATGTTTACTTTAATTGCTGTTACACAAAAACACTAATTAGGAATGAAATTTAGAAGTGAAAAAGTAAATATTTTCATCCATTGCACCGTACTTGACACTGCCAACTGTAAATCATCAGTGTGCCAGGTACTTGAATATCCTGTCTATGAAAAAGATGGTTTATGCACCACAGATAAGAGCACATACAAGTATCCTGATACGTATCGGATCGTGAACAAGGTATCGTGATGCGTATTGGATCCCACAGCTGGTGTATCTTCCCTGCCCTGATAAACACCCTGGACCCATTCACCACCAAAGCTTTGTTTCATGCTTGATTCAAATAGGAGGAGGTTAAAATAGCCGCCCAATCAAATTACTCTCACAAGTAAGAAAAATTATGTGTTAAGTTTGAGATAGGCGTAGTTCAGGTGGTGCTGTCATTTCCAAAGTGAATCCAAGGCGGTGAATGGGTCTGGCGTATTTATCTTCATCGGAAGGAAATCTGGTTAACCGAGAAAGGACGAAGCCTAGTGCCCCTTTATTCAGAAGGACCGCAGTTACCATAGAGATGGCCAGCACTGATACTGGGTGTCATTGAAAATGGGGATACAGCAAAACCATGTTAATCTGGAACCCACCTCCCAGATAGTTACTGCTGGGAATGGTTACATGCATAAGTGACATTACGTCGAAACCCATGACAATCTGGAATTTGTTAAGTCGTACAATTTCAATGACCACTACTGTCTGGATTCACAGGGTTACACTTTCAGCAGTTGTTACACTTTACAGTCCTGGTCCCATTACTCAAAGCAATTGTAACACACCATGATAACTCCCATACTTTACAATAACATAGTCACACGACAGTCGTAGCATTCCGACTGCTTTGTGGAGTGAGTGAGTGAGTATGGTTTTACGCCGCTTTTAGCAATATTCCAGCAATATCACTGTGGGGGACACCAGAAATGGGCTTCACACATTGTACTCATGTCGGGAATCGAACCCGGGTCTTCGGTGTGACAAGCGAACACTTTAACCACTAGGCTACCGGACAGCCCCTGCTTTGTGGAACAGGCTGTGAACATATTCATCACAGAGGGCGGACTTAGCCTTTAGTCTGCACGTCAAGACTACTGAAAGTTTCATTACAAAATGTAACGTTACCAGGGGTAGAAACTAACATATTTAATCCACTAGTCCTTATAATGATAACATATAGCAAAACCCTTAAAATGGCAAATTTCTATTGGTCCTTATGATACCTTAACTATTGGGCCTTAACTATTAGGCGGGTAGAACAGGTCTTCAGCAACCCATGCTTGCCATAAAAGGCGACTATGCTTGTCGTAAGAGCCGACTAATGGAATCTGGTGGTCAGGCTTGCTGACTTGGTTGATGCATGTCATCGATCCCAATTGCATGAATTTCACTGATGGTGAGGTGAAATGGGGTTTAACGTCGCATCCAAGATGATTGCACTTAAATAGCGACGTGCATGTATGTGAGTGTGTTTGTGTGGCTGCTTGTACTAGTCCGGACTGATGCCGATTTATAGTGCTAGCACACTGAGATACCATGCCGCAGTTTAGCATGAATACCCCACTCAGACACAGTATACTGACTCCGAGCTGACCAGTCCTTGTTTTAGCCCCTTAATGCCGAGCGCCAGACAGGGTGACAACAAGTACCATCTTTTAATGTCTTTTGGTATGACGCGGACGGGGATCGAACTCCGGACCTTCCGCTCTCTGGGCGGACGCTCTACCACTAGACCTTGGAGGCAGTCGAATTTCACTGATAACTTAAAGGATCAATAATGAGATCAAGGCTTCAATATTATAGCATTTAGTGTCGAGTCAAAGTAACTCTCAATCTTATTTCAGAAAAGTAAGGTCAACATCCAATTTGGTCATAATTACTGTGTTTTCCTCCCATTCGCATGCTAATGGCACGTCGTCTAAATCCTTGATAAATCCCTACGTTTGTCTGGCAAGAGATTATGTACCCAAGTTAGCATGCACTTACCATGCAAGCAGAGGTGAAAAGATAACCAATATCAAGTTTTGATTGTTTGTTTGTTTGTTGTATACACTGAACTCGGCAACATTCCAGACGGTGGTCTGTAATAATCGAGTCTGGACCAGAGAATCCTGTGATTGACATCACTGAAGTTCTATCTGACATCAAGCAAGTCTGCAAGCCCAACCACCCGATCCCATTACAGCAATAGAAACTCACATTTTTAATCCACTAGTCCTTATAATAATAACATATAGCGAAACCCTTAAAAGGGCTAATTTCTACTAGTCTTATGCTAATTTAACTATTGGGCAGTTTGGCAAGGACTATAGGAGTAGTGCCAATTTCTAATGCTGCTGTTAGTGACCTTTTACGACAAGCATAGTTGCTGAAGACCAATTCTAACCGAGATCTTCACAGGGGGCTTATATCATATAGGAAGTACACAGATATATATATGTCACATGTACATCGTATACAACAGCAGTCTGCTATTTAGACCATTAGTTAAAAGCCTAAATCTTGTAAAAGTTTTTATGATTGAGTAAAGTTTTACACCACTCTTAGCAATATTCCAGCAATATCACGGTGGGACACTAGAAATGGGCATGGGCTTCACATCTTATACCCATGTGGGCAATCAAACCCAGGCCTTCAACATAACAAAAGCTGTAACCACTAGGCTACTCAACCACCCTTTCAGTTCAGTAAGAAGAGCTACTATCATGACTATTTGTTCACATACTGAGAGTAAAATGTACCGAAAATATTACAAGAGTTCTGCCTTGTACACTCAAAAATACACACAACAGGCACATGTCCACTGAAAGCAAACGGAACAAATTCATATCATAATTCATAATACCAGAACACAAGAAACAACTACGCTGAAATGAAACAATATCACGTTAGAATCTCAGGGAAGGATTATGAAAAACTGGATTATGAAGCACCTTATAGTCAACATGATATCAGGTCATTATAACGTACAGATTCGAAAATAGAGTATGATTTTGTTTGTTTGTTGATTAAAGCCGCACTCAGCAATATTTCAGTATATGACGGCGGTCTGTAAGTAATCAAGTTAGAATAGGTACAAATATATCTATTTAAAGATGATGAGATGGGTCTGGTGATGATACCTGCCAATAAAACATTTGCACATTCAACATGATACTAGGCTTGAAGCGTAAATTCATGTGATCACCGAAACAGTTTCATATTTCAAATTTAAAGCTGCCTTTTTATGTGACGACAATATTTGTTCCAATACATAGTGATTATACATATTATTATCCAAAGACATCGATACATGATTAATGGGAAGATGCTAAACAAACACATTTATCAATGACTAAGCCATATTTCAGACAATCATAGTTCTGATCATAATGGTCTACTTGATCAAAATATTATAATCGTGGATTATGATGCAAATAATAAAACGGGTCACACTAATTATTATGACATGTGGTTGCTGTCATAGCTTTAACAAGACAATATATTCATATCCTATATTTCACAATCAGTCAAAACATGAAATTTACTGATTCGGCATGGTCACGTTTAAAAAATACACAGCTTCAAATTTCGATAAAATAAGATCCCAAATAAAAGTATTGATGGGTAAGTATAAGTTAATTAAAGGAGTTGAATAAACAATGGTATAACAGAGTCACGACACAGTCACAATGTCATTGATCAGTAAGTTAACTCACTCCTAACATCGCCATGATTTCTTTATGTTCTCGCGAGAATATGCGATTTTACCGGTGCATTGCCATTTTCTGACCATGAAATTTAGTCCGCACCACCTGCCATTTTCATCTGACGTTCTGCCATTAGAGCTCTAGCGAAGTTAAACAAGTTAAATTAACATACGAATAGCTAAATAATGTTGTTTTTGTGAAAACATATGATTTGAAATGTGTAAAGTTCATAACAGTTACTTTCCATTATGCCAATCAGACTTTACACATAATATGAATTTATATCAGAAAAGTTATATCATAATCAAGTTGGTTGTTTTTGTTATATGCAGTGTATGAAAGTGATGCTTTCTTTTTGTTTTTTGTGCGCATTCAGCTTCTGAAGCACCAGATAATTAAAAAGAATATCACTAAACATATGAATTAAAGAAATATTTAGCTCACAGACCTAGGAAACAGTCCAATATCTTTCCCGATAGAGCCAACATGGCAGACGACTTTCTTAATTAATAATTTCAAATCTTTCTTAATAATTTCAAACAAAACGCGCGGCCAATAATTTTGATTCACACAAAATCATACAGAATTTTCCTACTGCACCGTAAAACAAAATTGCCACACTCTCTCGTTTGTTTGACAAGAATATATCGCATCAACAACATTAAACATTTCATAAAATGGTATCATTGTTGTCCGGTCTTTGTCGCGTATATACGAAACTCACTTCTTCGCATATTTTACGCCACGTTTTTTATTCCGGTTTATAAGCTCGATCAACCGATCCAAACAATACAATCAGAAACTAAAGAATATATGTTTTTTTAATTTGATCTACTGCTTAAACCATGTGTCGTGGATGGATTAGGAAAAAATAATTATAAGTTAAAACTACAATACCAAAGAGTGACTGTCAACGTAGTAACTAATCACAAATCAAACACACTGTATGTGCCGGTTCATCCCCAATAAGGACCATACCACCACCACCCCACAAAGTGCTCCGTACCAGCTCTGAGACACACACACACACACACACACACACACACACACACACACACACACACACACACACACACACACACACACACACACCATTATCTTTCCCCACTAACGATCTAATAAATTTATCGAGTTGCACCAACATTATTTCTTTTATTTCCACCCAACCAATCTAATTGGTCAGGAAAAGGTGCGTAAATCAGATATCAGTAATAATAGAATGACCGTGTAGATAAGCGTCCCTTTACAAATATTTCTGTAATTTATTTCGGCTAGTACAGTTTTTGTTTATCTGGAACGGCTTTGTAATGAGTTATTAGGAGATAAACACACTATGTTTTCAATGTAGAGCTAGGTTATCTGTAGATTTAACCGCGCTAAACTAAATTTGGAAACGAACGCGAAGCGTTAATGACTGAAAAAATACTATTCTATGAATATCAGCCTCCGCGGTGATGAGGCCGTCAAACCATCTGTAATCAGAGGGGGTTTATTGTGATTTAATAGCCTCTGATTGACCAATCAGAATGGAGTAGTTTCCTAATTCATGGTAGAATTATTGATGACATGGTAAGCAATTCAATCGACCAACACGTTGCTTCTAACTGGGTCCCCAGTTAAAGAGACCCGGGCAATTGACACTCCTAGAGAGTCACAGCACACTTTATCTCATCTCTCCGACTGATTATGTATACCAATATAGTAAAGAGTACACACACAATTAACAAGTACACTAGGTATCGAGTACCTTACTACTCAGAGAGCATGTCTCTGTTTCACACGAGGAATTAAACAACATCTTTAATACCTAACTTTGAACATCAGACAAGGACGGTTGTCCACATATTTCACGATATAGTCATTTTGTGGAAGAATACAACGGGAAATCATCACCTACCACATACGCTAATATAATGAATACTCTATGATCAGTACTGACATATTTTTGCTAAACAGTGATAGACCATTTTGAGAAAACATCCAGTAGTACTGATTGAATCCTTCAACACTTTCAGCTTACCATCACTGGCTGAGTGGTGGGTCTACGGCAAGGGAGGTAACTTGACCAGACGAATGATCATTTTCAACAGGGAACAATTAGAAAGTACACCGGCACAGGAAGAAACATGGCGACAGATACATCAAACGAAGAGGCACCTCAATCAGGCATTCCACAGACTGAATTTGTGGTAAAGTTTCATTTAAATGTCAACAAACATAAACGGCAATATTTCAAGACATAAATGTCATAACATATGTTGGTAGAGATAAATATTTTGTAACATTTTCAGGTGCATTTGTAGGTGTGTATCCAACACGTGCGTGCATGTTCGCTGTCAGTCTTCACGTTTCACGCTTCTGATTTATTTATATCGATTTACTCGGACCATCACGACCACTCTGAACATACGATAACCAACACTGCATCCAATCTGCCCCTTCTGAGCCAGCTTAACGTAAATGTTTTGCATCATCATATTTAAGTAAGGTGCCATGGAGACGGGAGATGACAGGTCACTTAACCGAAAGCAACAAAATATGTGACTATGTCTTATAAGGGCAACATAGAGTATTGCTCCTAGACCCTTTTACAGGGCTAGATACCCTAAACAAGTATGGTAACACACTTATCTTTCAGAAACAATGCAGATGCCATCGTTTTGTAGTCATAGTACTCGAGAAGTAAAGAAAGATCGCTGAACAAAACAATTTTAATTATTAACTTTTATTTGAGAGCATAGCATTACATGGCCCAGTGACCATAGAAACAATAATCTGAGAGGTATATCTCCCTATTTTCAATTAATTTTCAATTAATTAAAAAATAGTTTAAAAACAAATATCCTTTGATACTTGAAATAAGTTGTCTGATTGTTATGAGTGATATGAGATAGTCACATGGTATGAAACAAATCGTTTATTGCGGCCAATAATCTGGCAATATAATTCATTTTGATGATTCATAACCCTATTCACTTCAAACATCTTTAAGGGGCATGGGAGGACCAGTTTTCTACATGTTTTAAGGAACCACACTTCTCTGTACAGAGTTGTGTCCCTTATGTGTGCCAGAATACTATGGTATGGGTTTGAATCCCAGATTTGCCCTGATTATGATTCTGCATGTTCCAGCACCATACCCCTGTTCTTGGGTTTCATTTCTAAGACATTTGGCATAATGTATCTTTCCTCCCACATCAAGCTCACACGTCATGGTATAACTGAAATACGATTCAATACGATTCAAATTGTTGTTAAGCCCATCTGACTCATTCACCTTAAACATGTTGGAACATATCTTTGTTGGGAATTTGACTCCAGAATTATTTTGACTTTGGGTCCCGGCTGGATGAAGCCACCAGTGTTGTGCTTGCTTCTACTGTCGCCAGTGTCGGAAATAACCGCCTGCCCATGGCTGGTAACTTTTCTGTCGGGCTGCATATAATTTTCTTCCACCTGCCTGACTGTCTGGCAGATAATTTTAAGACTACCAATTCAGTTTAATTATAACTCCTTGTAGATTTTCAAGTGATTGTTTGCATCATTTCAACTGAATCAAGACGTGATTTGTCTCTTAGTTTTTGCAATTTTTCAATATTTATAATGTCTGAATGCGGGCAGGTAGCTGTGAAGATGGGCAGGCAACATTTTTGAGCCACCTGTCCGACTGTCATCGTTGGTTTTAAGATTATTTCAAACACTGACTGTGGCTATGTTTGTTGCAGGAAGATGTGGAGGCGTACATGAAGAGAGCCGACAACAATGAGTCTGCGGAAGTGGTGCTGAAACGACTGGATGAGATGCACAGTAAATACAAGTTCATGGAATATAACCTCAACACAAAGAAAACTAGGTGAGCCCATTATTAAAAGTATCTTCCTGGCAATAAGACCCAGTTCTATGAAGCTGGGTAGGTAGGTGGCAAGGTTTCGTTCAACCTTGGTTCACTCGCACGAAGTAATCTTGGCAATACTCTTTTACTTTAATGCAGTCATACAATGATTGTAGCTCTACAATTTTGTGCAAGTGCAATCTCATTAAAATCATATCTTAGTTTTCGCTACCACTACTATTACGGGTCACGTCAGAATGACCTCTCGCCAACTTTGACTGACCAATGAAATGACTGACAAGAAATCAATGTTAGCCAATCAGAAGCAGCATTCTCAAACTTTACGACACTAGTTTCAAATTGGTGACTATGCTTCGAAACATATTTTGACGTATTCTCGATTATAAATTTTAAAACTGATCAAACGAACATTCTGGAATGGCTTATAGATGGTCTAAATTGTATGGATATAATCATAAAACCTGGGACATGCTAGCTCACACACTGGGACATGCTAGCTCACACACTGGGACATGCTAGCTCGCACACTGGGACATGCTAGCTTGCACACTGGGACATGCAAGCTCACACACTGGGACATGCTACCCCACACACTGGGACATGCAAGCTCACACACTGGGACATGCTAGCTCACACACTGGGACATGCAAGCTCACACACTGGGACATGCTAGCTTACACACTGGGACATGCTAGCTCACACACTGGGACATGCTACCCCTTTACTGAGACATGCAAGCTCACACACTGGGACATGCTAGCTCACACACTGCGACATGCTCGCCTAAGGTACACATTTAATGGTTCTAGATTAAAAAGGGACATATGAGATATGAAATTAGCAAATATAATTTATTTTAGTTTGATGAGCATAATAAGAGGCCACTCCCAGCATGAAAATCATCAAAAATAAAACATCTGAATAGATTGAAGGGGGAGACTGGTTTTACAATACATATCAGAACGCTGTTGCAGTCTGTAGAGTGGAATTGTGATTTGAATCATGAATGTGTCAGTAGTTACCTTGGTCACAGGACATTCTGAAGTAGGAGGGGGAAGCTAGCGTCATGTCATTCTTCATAAATCTAACAAGTAACGTGGAGTACATGTTGTGGGGATTGGATGATGCTATGCATGGATGAAACAGTCAGGAATTATCTGAAGAGAGTCGACATACCAGGGAATGTTTCAAGTCTAATTAATGATATTTTTTTTCATTTCAGATTAAAGTCCCAGATTCCAGATATAACAACAACTCTTAGCATCGTTAAACACTTGCAATTAAAGAAGGTGAGATATTGTTGAGCATGATGACTTTGTTGTCTTGTGTGTTAGGCTCACCTTCCTTTAGACCCGTGAAGATCCAGGGTAGAATAGGTCTTCAGCAACCCATTGTTGCCGTAAAAGGCGACTATGCTTGTCGTGAGAGGTGACTGACGGTCAGGTGGTCAGACTCGCTGACTTGGTTGATGCATGTCATCGTATTCCAACTGCGTGGATAGATGCTCATGATGTCAATCACTGGGTTGTCTTGTCCAGACTTGATTATTTCCAGGTCACCATCATTAAGCTGGAATATTGCTGAGTGCGTCATTGAACAACAAAGAAACAAGAAACATCGCCCTCCTTTATGCGAATCTGTTCAGAGAGAGGATGAGATAGGATAAGGACCTATTTTGGCCCATGGAAATGTCAAATTTGGATATGTTGAAAGTTGCAGAAAACTTTCAAAGTACATTGCGTTGGTATGCCGTGTATGGTGACATGTCAATTATGTAACAATGTGACAGGGGGGCAAGGCTTTTGTCATGTTCATGACACAAATCTCCAAAAACGTTGCCTCTGCCATCACTACGGGCTAGCATCACTTGTTCTGATTGTTTTGTCCTAGGATGTAATTTGTTTTTGTTTCCTCTGCATATTTTGAAAAGCACCCCCCATTTCCCCTCAGTTTGTGGTGGTGAGCCTACTGCTCAAGCATGATAACTGCTCCGAATGCAATACAGGTTTGTCTTTGACTTCCAGGAATCCCCGAAGGCATTAGAAGCCAGCTTTCTTCTATCAGATCAAGTGTACGCCAAAGCGAAAATACCACCGACAGATAAAGTGTGTTTGTGGCTTGGGGTGAGTATTCAGCTGAGTTGTGTCTCAGGGGTTTCACAGATGTTGGATACATTCGTCATTTTAGCATCAAGGTGAATGGACTGTCTTGTTGAAATACGTCTTCACACACTGGCTTGGCCCTTCAATGTCATTCCAACACGTACAAGACCTTACTTGCTGAGAGTTCCACGGTATTGAAAATGTGATCTACTATAATTACAATACTTCCAGAATAAACCTTTTCACAAGTAATTCCATGAGCATGATGAGGGAAAGGTCTTCCAAGGGACCAGAACATTTGACACGACCATGAAATGTATGTCCCCTGTATGTAACAGTTGCTTCCTCGGGACACATATTATTCCAAAACACTTGAGTAACTTGAGTATTTATGTTAGGCTAAAAAAATAATGGTCTTGGTTCTCAGGCACCGCCCGCATCATCATAAAGTCTACCGCACATTTCGTTGTTTTTTTTATTTTTTATTTTTTTTATGAATCCTAATACTTTAAAAAACTGCGATCCAATATAGCATGCAGTTACTTCCCTTTACATGCGCAGTGCTTTACTGCGCGTCTCGTGTTATAGTCATAGTGGCAATAGGAGTTTGTATGCTTGTTTATATAGGGAGCCCTTTCCCAGGTTCATCGGGGTAGGTCTTCAGCAACCCATGCTTGTCGTAAGAGGCGACTGACGGGATCGGGTGATCAGGCTCGCAGACTTGGTTGATGCATGTCATCCATCCCAATTCTGTGGATCGATGCTCATGATGTCAATCACTGGATTGTCTGGTCCAGACTCAATTATTTACAGACCACAGTCATATAGCTGGAATATTGCTGAGTGCGTCATTAAACAACAAACAACTTCTAAGTTATGCCTATCAAACTATTCCTACTCTTCCCCGGAGACCCCAAGTTTGGTTCTTTGAGAGGGTTCAGGTGGCTGCTTAGGTTTTGTCAGAAATATCCATGCTCTGCCACCTGCTCCAATACACAATCCGAAACCCATATCTTAACATAGACTTGGATACTCTCTGTGCTGAGCTCAGTTCCGGGAACAAAACATGTTCCATTCTCCCCCCCCCCCCCCCCCAGCCCCCAGGTAAGCAATATGAAATTGCTGCTTTTTAGAATATTGATTGAGTGTTATTTGATAAATCCCTTCGGGTGGCAGTCTTGTATATTTGTTTGGTAATTTGGTTCAGGAAGCATAAAAGTTTGGCAGAGTTATCTCCCTTACTTTTACTATTTCTTTCTAACTTGTTCAAGTTCCTTTACGTTTTTGTTTCAGGCAAATGTTATGTTAGAATATAACCTTGATGATGCTGAAGCTTTGTTAGAGAAGAATTTAAATGCTGCCAAGAAATCTTTGTCACAAGTAGAAGAGGACCTGGGTTTTCTAAGAGATCAAACTACGACGTTAGAAGTCAGTATCCTTTCTCTTGAGAAGATCACAGCGTTGTCTTGTGCTGAAATAACACTATCATGTCCTAGAAATAGTTTTTATTCTATGAACACGACCCGTGAAGATCCGGGGTAGAATAGGTCTTCAGCAAACCATGCTTGCTGTAAAAGGCGACTATGCTTGTTGTAAGAGGTGACTAACAGGATCGGGTGGTCAAGCTTGATGACTTGCTTGATGCATGTCATCGATCCCAATTGTGTGGATCGATGCGCATGATATCAATCACTGGATTGTCTGGTCCAGACTCAATTATTTACAGACCGCCGTCATATTGCTGGAATATTGCTGAGTGCGGCGTTAAACAACAAACCAAACCAAACCAAAATCTATGAACAAATTGGTGATCTTCAGCTTAAACGTTGTGGGTATTTTGGCGGAATATCTACCAAGTAACCCATGCTTTTAAGAGCTGCTCCCTGTGAATATCCGGGTTAGAATTGATCTTCAGCAACCATGCTTGTCATAAATGGCAACTAACAGGATCGGGTGGTCAGACCTGCTGAGTTGATTGATGCATGTTATTGTATCCCAGTTGCTAAGATCGATGCTCATGATGTCAATCACTGGATTGTCTGTTCCAGACCGCTGTCATATAGCTGGAATATTGCTGAGAGCGGCATTAGACTTGCCCTCACTTGCTACAGTATTGCTCCAAGCAGCCTTACCGGGTAAACTAGTTTTGCTACAGTATTGCTAAAAGCAGCTTTAACAATATGTGGCTTTATTACCTACGAGGGCAAACATATCGGGGTTCATCAACAACATATGTGCCCTAGGGTCATATCACGTCACAAGACAACAGTGTATTGGTTCAGTCATCCGGACGGCACTGTTGTCGTCATTTGAATCTTATCGTGACATGAGGTAGGAATGATGTAACACTAGAAATGACGTCATAGCTGAAGATTGTTGACGTCATTCGACAAATTGTGGTTCCACTGCTGTTGCATCCCATTCATCTTCTTCGATAATAAATGGGAAATTATATTCGTATTCATGTCATGGTATGTTTACGACACGGGGCTCAGTCCCAGTGTTTGTAGACCTGTGAAGATCCGGGGTAGAATAGGTCTTCAGCAACCCATGCTTGCCGTAAAAGGCGACTATGCTTGTCATAAAAGGCGACTTGGTTGATGCATGTCATCGTATCCCAATTGCGTGGATCGATGCTCATGACATTAATCACTGGATTGTCTTGTCCAGGCTTGATTAGTTACAGACCGCCGTCATAAAGCTGGAATATTGCTGAGTGAGGCGTTTAACAACCAACCAACCAACCAACCCAGTGTTTGTGTGTGTTGTGTCCTTGACTGTGGAAGATATGGCTCGCGTGTACAACTGGGATGTGAAGCGGAGACAAGGAACCAAGACGTCCCCAGCAATCAAGTCTTAGCTGTGCTGTCCCCTCATCAGCCGATATTCATGTGGAATATTTCTGATCCATTTTGTCATCTGATGTACATGCCTGTATATTACATTGTGAATGTTTCAGTTTCTGACGGCTGTGTTCAGCGAGGACTGAGAAGCTTAATTGTACAGATTTCTTTACTGCCTGCAGATGATGCAGAACTGTGTTAGACTCTCTCCGTCTCCGTAATTGGTTACCGTAGTTACACGAGTAACTGATGTCATACAGTGACACGGCTAGAAAATCAGTGATATGAAAGTGATGTTATTATCTCCCTTTGAAAGTGTGTCTGATGGTTGGACAGAGGCTATCTCTGTCATAACATTTCAAGATGTAATTTCAAATTCCATATTTCACATTTCTGTCCATGCAGTCTACATCTGGATGTGTTGTTTTGTGTGTGCTATCAAAAGTATCTGATTTAGAAAAATAACATTATTTTGGTGAAGAGAGTTATGGCAATCTTTCACTTCGTCGATGTTCTCGATGCATATCTCAGCTTACTAAAGTCTCATATATTAGGACTGTTTCCTACAGACTGGTACATGTATGCCCTAAACTTCTCACAGAAAATAAATTCAAGCTAAAACATATATATCTTTTAAATATTTGAGTGTCCATATTCCTCATGGTTGCAGGGTTCGAATCCTGGTTCGCCCCGATTATGTTTCTAGGTTTGTGGGTTCTCCGAAGTGGTAAAGGTCTGAGACCTGCATCACTTCGGGCTTTCCTCCTACATCAAGCTTGACAATCAAAGTCACTTGCTCCCACAGGAATTAAATTCAGTATGATGGGGGGTGGAATTCCCCCATGGGTGGTGACCCATTCCTGGTTTCCAGCAGATTTCAACTGGAATATTTCTTCACAGCTTGAGGTCACCAGAAGAATGGTCTCTTATCAGAAGCTTTCTTTGAGAACTTAATTGGGTTGCCAGGCTTCCTTTCCTCAATTAGGAACCCTGGTTAAAATCAGGACAATTTTTGGAATTCATCGTCTAAACATGTCAATACCAATACCAGATGTTTGTTTGTGGACCACACAGACACAACTTAAAAAACTGATTAAGAAGAAGCACAAACTTGCAAAACCCAGTAGCATATAAGTGAGTGAGTGAGTTTGGTTTTACGACGCTTTTAGCAATATTCCAGCAATATCACGGTGGGGGACACCAGAAATGATCTGAAGCATATTAACACTAACTACCCAATGTAGCCTTTTCAGATTGATTACCTGTATGTCTTTACAGGTATTTATTTGCTGATCAAGTATGGCATCATATATTCATGACCTCCACTGCAGTGAAAAAAAGGAGTGTTGGCTTTAACTCTGACATTTATCACTGTTGTGAGTTTATGCCACATGTGTCACACCTGGGGTAGCAAATTAGTCACTTGAAACATCTTAAGCAGAATTGTTTTTAAACAAGGTATACACATTGGTTTAATACTCAATAGACTGGCTCAAAGATGTACTCTGCCCTAAATTTGGAAATGACTTGTTTCTGATTGGTCAGTAAGAGGTATCAAATGACAATAACTACCTCTGATTAAAACGGTAGGTTTGATGTCCACCTCAGCGGATATTTATAGAAATGTCATACTTACCCTGTCATTGGCGGTATTTATGTTTCACATGTTTGAAGTTTATGTGAACAATTATTGGTTACAAAATGCAGAAGTGTAACAGTAGATTTTGGGCAGGGAACAGTAGAAATCAACAGTATGTATTTCAAATTTTAGGGACAATAGACATGTTTGAGACATGCATCTCTTCGGGCTTTCCTCCCACATTAAGCTGACACGCCGTGATATAACTGGAATACTGTTAAAAGCGGCGTAAAACCCAACTCACTCACTCACTAGGGACAATAGATGGCTATTCTGTAGACTACTTACGCGATAGCTTGTGTGACATCAATAGTGATGTGTGCTGTAGAACTCAACCTTACTAGGTCCCTTCATTTTCTTTTGGGTGCCCATTTAATTTTAGCTAATGAAGTAACTACCACACACATTTATTTTCTGCCATATTTGCGAGACGGGGTAGAAGATATGTTCAACAACCCATGCTTGCCTTAAAAGGTGACTATTCTTGTCGTCGTCTAACGGGATTGGGTGGTCACGCTGGCTGACTTGGTTGATACAGGTAATCGTATCCCAATTGCGTGGATCGATGCTCATGATGTCAATCACTGAAGTATCTTGTCCGGACTCGATTATTTACAGACCGCCGTCATATAGTTGGAATATTGCTGAGTGCTTCGTAAACCAACAAGCAAGCACACAATACACGGGTATCAGGTTACTTTCAACCTCGCACAAGCCGCCATGAATATTTTAAAAGCTGCACGTTGGTCCCTGAATGTCAGAATATAGGTAATGTGGTTATTGGCTGTGCACCTTGAACTGACAATGACAAGAAACCAAACATACATTGTATGTTCTTCTATGTTGCCTATGTAGGATGGGGTGTTACCAAACATACATTGTATGTTCTTCTATGTTGCCTATGTAGGATGGGGTGTTACCAAACATACATTGTATGTTCTTCTATGTTGCCTATGTAGGATGGGGTGTTACCAAACATACATTGTATGTTCTTCTATGTTGCCTATGTAGCAGGTTACCAAACATACATTGTATGTTCTTCTATGTTGCCTATGTAGGATGGGGTGTTACCAAACATACATTGTATGTTCTTCTATGTTGCCTATGTAGCAGGTTACCAAACATACATTGTATGTTCTTCTATGTTGCCTATGTAGCAGGTTACCAAACATACATTGTATGTTCTTCTATGTTGCCTATGTAGCAGGTTACCAAACATACATTGTATGTTCTTCTATGTTGCCTATGTAGCAGGTTACCAAACATATATTACCTACTTGCATTTTTGGTTTTTGTTCTCAGCCTAAGAAACGAATGCTTTTCAATACACTTCTCATAACGATAGTGAAGATTCCAGTCAGGAAGAAGTTTTCTGAAGCCACCCTGAAAAACCCATTCACGGCAGCTGTGAGGTCATCGTTGTCGTCATAGGGCTTTCTGTAACCGGGGGTGTTCATGAATAACACGGGTCGTTATTTGTCATGAGTATTTATTACCAGAACAAACGCCCTGAAACATAAACTTACAGATAAATATACACGTAAATATATATGTATGTTAATATGCACAAACACAGATATGTAAGAGCACATCACATTATATTATAGTTATTCACATCGTCAAACTGACGACATCATAGAAATAGAAAGAACTCTGGCTTTTAACAAATACATTGAAGGATGTGTTATAATTCACAATAACTTTGTATACATTTAGCAGATATTTGTTGTCCGTATGGTCAAGGTGTAGTGGCTGGTGTGCTGGTTAAATGCTGGGTGTTAGTATTTGAAACAAGGCCAATCAGGAGCAAGCTGTATTAAACAAAGGACCGACCCAAGCTACCTACTCTACCCCACAACCAGTAGAAGTTAAAATATAAGAAAACTCCACGCAGAGATCAAGTCGTTATGCAGAGCTGTAGAATACAGCAGCCATACAGGTGTATTTAATTTAATTCAACATAATAGAATGTCAAAACACCATTTCATTACAATACATTATATGTATACAAATATATACAATACGGAAAATATACATATATACAACACTGCCACACACTTCCCTCCACTACGAAATGATGTCCTCATTTCATCCTACCAGTCACAATATCCAGGATTGCATCAGATACTCGATGTGACTGATCAGAAAAACTTGCTGATCGAGGAGGGTGTTGAGATAATTGGCTCTCGTTAGCCAGTCCGGCTGTGCAATGGCTGACAGAACATAATCTCCACTTGTCATCCACTGTGGTTGTGTCCGCTGTCGATCAGACCGCCGAGGTTGGGGGACAGGTGGTGTAGATGACCTCACACGAGAATGAGAGTTTTGATCTTCAGGATGAGTGAGTGATTCACCAGAGGGTAGTTCCTCCTGAGCATCCCCTGTGTCCTCCTCTTGATCTCCCTCAGCGACTGCAGTCATCTCATCATTCTGATTCTCCTCTACTGCTGCTGCTTCAGGTGGCCTATCAGCTGGAGAAACTGCTGACTCTGAAGATTCCGAGGATTCATGGGAGAGATATGCAATACAATCATCCTCACTTCCTGATTCACAATCAGATCCTGGTCTGTCTGCATCAGCCTCGTCGGCTGGGATGGTCACAGTCGGTGCTATAGTCTTCTGTCGTGGTCTTGGAGCTGTACTTGATGGATGTACTCTCCTTGGCCGAGGTATGGATGGCTCTTGGTTCTCAGTCTGTGGGATGGATCCAATTGGAAGTAACAAGTTCTGTGTAATGTCCGCTTTTGTCCTTCTCCACACTCCTTGGTGTTGGTCTTGGAGCTGTACTTGATGGATGTACTCTCTTTGGCCGAGGTATGGATTGCTCTTTGTTCTCAGTCTGTGGGATGGATCCAATTGGAAGTAACACGTTCCTGTGTAATGTCCGCTTCTGTCCTTCTCCACACTCATTACCAACTGTATACACTGGTATGGATGGATTCGGCTGGGCAAGCACAATGTATACATCGGTCATCTGTTGGCCAACTTGTGTCTACCATCAAAAGCCACTACCTTGACAAGTACTCGGTCGCCTAATGCTAGAACAGCAGCTCTAGCCTTCGGGTCATAGTACTTCTTCTGCTTACCGCGTGACTTCGTAGCTGCACTGGAAGCAATGACCTATCGAAATATGTATTAAGACTGTGTAACACTACAGCTGATTAGACAAATAGATGCAAGTACATTATAACAATACGTATAGAAACATTTCTAACCTATTTGGACGGTCTCAGTTAAAAATACTACACAAAGCAGATATTTGTTGTCCGCATGGTCAAGGTGTAGTGGCTGGTGTGCTGGTTAAATGCTTGGTGTTAGTATTTGAAACAAGGCCATCAGGCGCAAGCTGTATTGAACAAAGGACCGACCCAAGCTACCTACTCTACCCCACAACAGTAGTATAGTCTAAGTCCGCAGGAACCCCTTTTGGTTGATCCGGTTGATCCAGGCGGATGCGAAGGTGATTGGCTGATCGAAGTCACGTGATCGGATAGGATGACTCATGCATCAACAGCGCGTCGGGAAAGGGCGGGGAATGAAAGGTGTGTGTTTATAAGACGCCGGGTAATGTAGGTAAGGGGAAGAAAAATATACGTCTAGCTGGATCAAATTCATCTTATACGGTCTACACGTTGTACACCATGAACGTTAGACAACCTGCATAGAAAAAAATATATAGACGAAATAGATAAGACTACGCAATCAGCGAGCTAGCGGTGTCGTTTACGTTTAACGCGCAAGAACGAGCTAATGTATAGCAGAGAGACTAAGCGACCGGCCGCCCATAACAATGTCAACACTACCCCGGCCTTACAATTAATGTTAACATACCAGCCTCGCCTGAAGCTTCCCATTCATAAATTGTGTGACCAGTGTCCCGTATTTATGATACGTTAGGAAACATGTGTTGTACATTTGTTATTTAAAAGGGAGTTATTTCAGAGAGGATATGTATGGGTATTCCCCCTCATTTAAACCTTTCTTTCGTTGGTGTCTATTAAACGTATCCGGTATTTAATACATTTGAATGATGTAGGAAAGTATGTGCGTTTAGATGTTTGACCTATATCCGAACACGAATGTATGACACCTTTCAATAGATCAATTACGGTTCTAACCACGACACGCAACATGACGATGAGCGTGGTTAGCAGTTCATATTTATAAACACATCGTAAATGACAGATTTCTGATGAATGAACTCGCCCGCACACATGTCTATAGGGTTATGTTCGCCCGAACTGTAAACAGTGACAGATTGATAACAGGAAGGGTGTGTGGAATGCACTCGTCCTTGTAAGGGTAAAATACGCGTTTAAACTCACCATTTAAACGATGACATTACTTTTTTAGATGTATTGGTATCAGTGAGTGAGTGAATTTAGTTTACGCCACACTCGGCATTATTCCAGCTCTAGGACGGTGGTCTGTCAATAAACGAGCTTGGACCAGACAATCAAGTGATCAACAGCATGAGCAGCGATCTGTGCAACTAGGATCCGATGGCACGTGTCATCCGAGTCGGCGAGACTGACCAACCGATCCCCGCCGTCAGTCGCCGATAAGCATGGGTTACTGAAGGTCGATTCTATAACCCGGGACCTTCACGGGTGTAGTATGACGAAGACTATATACTAATATGCCAAAAACTGAGTAAAAACCCAAACAATTCATTCGTATCATTTATTGATTCGAGTCAATCGGTTCCATACAAAGCCGTGATATACGAATGGACAATAGTATTCACTCTGGAACATTATTTAGTCACTAATATACACATGCTGCTGCTGCTGCTCGAAGGCCCTATTGTTTAAACAATGAGTCCATGTTTTGAAACACATTTCGCACTGTTGAATGTTTCCTTGTCTACGCTGGTTTAAGGTTGAATGGTTGTCTATAGTCTATGCTTTATCCATTGCTTGTAACGATTTCCGTCCAGGAGGTCCCAGTTTCACCATTCCTCTCACGTACAGGGAAATTCGGCGTTTCTTATCGTTCAAACGCCTCAGTTTACGAGGTGTTTTCAAAATATGAATCAAACTAGACGCGTGGCGTTGACTCGGCATTCTCTTCTGACTGTTATACTGATATAGTAGTGATGGGTATTTATGCCTAATCGTTCTACTCACGATCATCATCATCCTCCTCGTCATCACCGTCGTTATCCTCTGCAAGGCTATCAGATTCAGTCTCACTTTCTATTTCCGGCATATCCATCAAAGGCAGGATCTCTTTCATCTTGGGTTTTAGGAGGAGTTTGATTTTATTTTTGAGAACGGATTGTTCCGTGGAACGATTCATGTCTCCCAGGTTGTATAGCATGTTTTGAAACAGAGGTGCCTCTTTAAAGTACGTGGTATATTCCATCGCATAGTTGAGAGTACTACGCACTAGATCCTCCCACCTCAGTTTCAATCTTCTCTCAATCCATTCTTGCGTTCGTCCCTGTCGCTCGTACTGTTTTTTCTGCAGTTTCATCTTGTCATGAAACGTATCGTACACCTGCTTCCAGATGCGTTGTAAGCCTACATTTTGCCACTCCTCGGCTTCCATATAAGTGAATGTTGACTTTCCACGTGGAGGTTTGACGGCAAGACCACTGCCTTTCTGGGAAGAGGCTAGGTCGTCAAAGTCACTGTCATCGTCATCACTCTCGAGTCTGGCACGCTTTCTCTTAGGTTGAAGGCTATTGGCCGGACACCAGTGTTTGATATGTCGCTGTAGATCGTGCATGTTATCTATCAGCACCCCGCAATCTGCGCAAGCCGTGGCCATAGTCAATGATGTCTCACTACTCGTGTCTGAATCGGTTTCAATTGGAGTGAGCTGATGTTGGGGCAATCTCTCTTCTTGTGTCAGAGGACGATCCAGAGATTCTGTCGTAGTCAACTTCTCCCTACGCAGATCAGGTTCAGACTGTGCTGTTGTTCTCCTGTTTTCCTCATTTATGAGGTTAACATGCAGTCGATCCTTATCTTTGGTGGTAGGTTTTAGATCGATGGTGAGTTGTCCATAGGGTGTTTCAGTAACCTTTTCATACATAGCCATAAAGTGATCCATATGTTCGGGGAAAATTCTACGAGCGAAGCGTTTGATTTGCTGTTTATCTATGGGGGAATGAAACAGGGTGACATAATGCGCGTTCAAAGCAATGTCTCTCGATTCTTTACCTCTCGGAAACAGATTTGTATCAGGAGAAAGATCAATACATTCTTGTGATGTGAGGTTTGAGTAAACAGCCGCGAAATACGCTTGTCGTGCTTTGCTTCGGCCAGGAAATCATCCAGGACCAACACGTTCTGTTGACGAGCATCAAAGTAATCCTCGTCCAAGATATCGTAGGGAATTCCTTTGACAAAGGTCAGCTGAGGCAGCTGCTCACCGAGGTCCTGATATAATGGCTGCCATTGAGTATAACACCAAACGATGCGGGTAGGTTGGGGTTGGATCAGGCCATGCCGGGGGAACATGAGAGGTAAACACAGACTTTCCACAACCACTGGGTCCCACAACGAGCGCATTTGAGGGAATCAGGAACTTGAATTGTTCTCGAAGATCAGATATACATGGTAAATGAGGCAGCCACGAGTGGACTTGCGATGGCGGCGGCGGCGGCGGATGTGCTTGTAACGACGGGTTGGCTTGACGCAGCGGCGGCGGTGGGTGGACTTGGGGCGGCGGCGGCGTTAGCGGGTGGGCTTGTAATGGCTAATGGACTTGCGGCGGCGGGTGGGCTTGTAACAGCGGCGGTATGCTATGTTTATTTCTCCTGTGTCGTAACATGACATCTCTCCTTGAAAACATTTTTTCACAGTCCGGACAGGTGGCAACCCCCATGGTGATCCAATACGGTGTGCGATTAGAGGGTATGAAGCTTTCTTTTATACCCTTGACTCTGTTGACGCTTATAGAATGGACCTTCAGTAACCCATGCTTATCGGCGACTGACGGGGATCGGTTGGTCAGTCGCCGATAAGCATGGGTTACTGAAGGTCCATTCTATAACCCGGGACCTTCACGGGTGTAGTATGACGAAGACTATATACTAACATGATCGCTTTTTTAACATACTCACAAGTGTGCTGTGAAGAAAAGAGTGTCTTCCAAGATTCCGTGTAAGACAGTATAAACTCTACAGTAGTGTAGCCCGACAAACAGTTTTACTCTCGCCAGCAAACGGATTGGACGTGAACAACATGAAGAAAGCATCAGAGATTAGACTTGACCCTAGAGATATATTTAGGAAGACTACGTTGAGAAAATCACAACAGAGAAAGAAACCACAAGCAGCCAAGAAGTCGATGCTGAAGACAGGTAACACCTAAAATCAAAACGATGAAACCAAACAGGGATCGAAGACAACACCCCAACCCATGAAAATACAACATGTGTCGGAGGTGAAGGCTGTGGTGGAACGGGCACTTGCTGCCTTGAAGCGTCAACAGAGTCAAGGGTATAAAAGAAAGCTTCATACCCTCTAATCGCACACCGTATTGGATCACCATGGGGGTTGCCACCTGTCCGGACTGTGAAAAAATGTTTTCAAGGAGAGATGTCATGTTACGACACAGGAGAAATAAACATAGCATACCGCCGCTGTTACAAGCCCACCCGCCGCCGCAAGTCCATTCGCCATTACAAGCCCACCCGCTAACGCCGCCGCCGCCGCAAGTCCACCCACCGCCGCCGCTGCGTCAAGCCAACCCGCCGTTACAAGCACATCCGCCGCCGCCGCCACCATCGCAAGTCCACTCGTGGCTGCCTCATTTACCATGTATATCTTATCTTCGAGAACAATTCAAGTTCCTGATTCCCTCAAATGCGCTCGTTGTGGGACCCAGTGGTTGTGGAAAGTCTGTGTTTACCTCTCATGTTCTCCGGCATGGCCTGATCCAACCCCAACCTACCCGCATCGTTTGGTGTTATACTCAATGGCAGCCATTATATCAGGACCTCGGTGAGCAGCTGCCTCAGCTGACCTTTGTCAAAGGAATTCCCTACGATATCTTGGACGAGGATTACTTTGATGCTCGTCAACAGAACGTGTTGGTCCTGGATGATTTCCTGGCCGAAGCAAAGCACGACAAGCGTATTTCGCGGCTGTTTACTCAAACCTCACATCACAAGAATGTATTGATCTTTCTCCTGATACAAAATCTGTTTCCGAGAGGTAAAGAATCGAGAGACATTGCTTTGAACGCGCATTATGTCACCCTGTTTCATTCCCCCATAGATAAACAGCAAATCAAACGCTTCGCTCGTAGAATTTTCCCCGAACATATGGATCACTTTATGGCTATGTATGAAAAGGTTACTGAAACACCCTATGGACAACTCACCATCGATCTAAAACCTACCACCAAAGATAAGGATCGACTGCATGTTAACCTCATAAATGAGGAAAACAGGAGAACAACAGCACAGTCTGAACCTGATCTGCGTAGGGAGAAGTTGACTACGACAGAATCTCTGGATCGTCCTCTGACACAAGAAGAGAGATTGCCCCAACATCAGCTCACTCCAATTGAAACCGATTCAGACACAAGTAGTGAGACATCATTGACTATGGCCACGGCTTGCGCAGATTGCGGGGTGCTGATAGATAACATGCACGATCTACAGCGACATATCAAACACTGGTGTCCGGCCAATAGCCTTCAACCTAAGAGAAAGCGTGCCAGACTCGAGAGTGATGACGATGACAGTGACTTTGACGACCTAGCCTCTTCCCAGAAAGGCAGTGGTCTTGCCGTCAAACCTCCACGTGGAAAGTCAACATTCACTAATATGGAAGCCGAGGAGTGGCAAAATGTAGGCTTACAACGCATCTGGAAGCAGGTGTACGATACGTTTCATGACAAGATGAAACTGCAGAAAAAACAGTACGAGCGACAGGGACGAACGTAAGAATGGATTGAGAGAAGATTGAAACTGAGGTGGGAGGATCTAGTGCATAGTACTCTCAACTATGCGATGGAATATACCACGTACTTTAAAGAGGCACCTCTGTTTCAAAACATGCTATACAACCTGGGAGACATGAATCGTTCCACGGAACAATCCGTTCTCAAAAATAAAATCAAACTCCTCCTAAAACCCAAGATGAAAGAGATCCTGCCTTTGATGGATATGCCGGAAATAGAAAGTGAGACTGAATCTGATAGCGTTGCAGAGGATAACGACGGTGATGACGAGGATGATGATGATGATCGTGAGTAGAACGATTAGGCATAAATACCCATCACTACTATATCAGTCTAACAGTCAGAAGAGAATGCCGAGCCTACGCATGCGTCTAGTTTGATTCATATTTTGAAAACACCTCGTAAACTGAGGCGTTTGAACGATGAGAAACGCCGAATTTCCCTGTACGTGAGAGGAATGGTGAAACTGGGACCTCCTGGACGGAAATCGTTACAAGCAATGGATAAAGCATAGACTATAGACAACCATTCAACCTTCAACCAGCGTAGACAAGGAAACATTCAACAGTGCGAAATGTGTTTCAAAACATGGACTCGCTGTTTAAACAAAAGGGCCTTCGAACAGCAGCAGCAAGCATGTGTATACGAGTGACTAAATAATGTTCCAGAGTGAATACTATTGTCCATTCGTATATCACGGCTTTGTATGGAACCGATTGACTCGAATCAATAAATGATACGAATGAATTGTTTGGTTTTTTTCTCAGTTTTTGGCATATTAGTATATAGTCTTCGTCATACTACACCCGTGAAGGTCCCGGGTTATAGAATCGACCTTCAGTAACCCATGCTTATCGGCGACTGACGGCGGGGATCGGTTGGTCAGTCTCGCCGACTCGGATGACACGTGCCATCGGATCCTAGTTGCACAGATCGCTGCTCATGCTGTTGATCACTTGATTGTCTGGTCCAAGCTCGTTTATTGACAGGCCACCGTCCTAGAGCTGGAATAATGCCGAGTGTGGCGTAAACTAAATTCACTCACTCACTGATACCAATACATCTAAAAAGGTAATGTCATCGTTTAAATGGTGAGTTTAAACGCGTATTTTACCCTTACAAGGACGAGTGCATTCCACACACCCTTCCTGTTATCAATCTGTCACTGTTTACAGTTCGGGCGAACATAACCCTATAGACATGTGTGCGGGCGAGTTCATTCATCAGAAATCTGTCATTTACGATGTGTTTATAAATATGAACTGCTAACCACGCTCATCGTCATGTTGCGTGTCGAACTGTAATTGGTCTATTGAAAGGTGTCATACATTCGTGTTCGGATATAGGTAAAACATCTAACGCACATACTTTCCTTCATCATTCAAATGTATTAAATACCGGATACGTTTAATAGACACCAACGAAAGAAAGGTTTAAATGAGGGGGAATACCCATACATATCCTCTCTGAAATAACTCCCTTTTAAAATAACAAATGTACAACACATGTTTCCTAACGTATCATAAATACGGGACACTGGTCACACAATTTATGAATGGGAAGCTTCAGGCGAGGCTGGTATGTTAACATTAATTGTAAGGCCGGGGTAGTGTTGACATTGTTATAGGCGGCCGGTCGCTTAGTCTCTCTGCTATACATTAGCTCGTTCTTGCGCGTTAAACCTAAACGACACCGCTAGCTCGCTGATTGCGTAGTCTTATCTATTTCATCTATATATTTTTTTCTATGCAGGTTGTCTAACGTTCATGGTGTACAACGTGTAGACCGTATAAGATGAATTTGATCCAGCTAGACGTATATTTTTCTTCCCCTTACCTACATTACCCGGCGTATATCGTGTTGACATAACCCGTCTCTATTGTGGTACTTGTACTTTCAACACACACCCTGCATTCATCAAACCAGCGGTCAATTTGAAACGACTACGTGAGTTGTACACTAATTGTAATTTCTACTAACGCCTGAAATTAACGAAACCATTATGACCAATAAACAATTTGAAACGACGTGGTCACGTGAGTTGTCAAGCGCGCTCAATTCAAAACTGGGCTGCTTGTCTATTCAGGGCAGCACGCCATACGCATAGCTCTATTGAATACCCTTTACTTTTTGTTTACTTACGAATTCTTTTCTGTCTTATAAACACACACCTTTCATTCCCCGCCCTTTCCTGAGGCGCTGTTGATGCATGAGTCATCCTATCCGATCACGTGACTTGGATCAGCCAATCACCTTCGCATCCGCCTGGATCAACCGGATCAACCAAAAGGGGTTCCTGCGGACTTAGACTATACTACTCAGAACCAGTAGAAGTTAAAATAAAATAAAACTCCACGCAGAGATCAAGTCGTTATGCAGAGCTGTAGAATACAGCAGCCATACAGGTTTATTTAATTTAATTCAACACAATAAAAGGTTAAAACACCATTTCATTGCCGAATCACATGCTGTACCTGCATAGTCCATGCTTATGTTAAGTACGATCAGTGAGATAAATAAGCAAAATATATACTCTCATCAAATGTATGTGTCTACTTTAGTCTAAAACTCGATAGTGCTGATTTGTTCCTCGTTGCTGTGTTGAGGAATGACATTGTCCATGTACCAGTTGACCCAGATGGGGACGCCATCTTTGCCAGGGGTGTGGAGCCAAGCTGACACTGAAGGAGACAAGCAGTAGAGCTGTCTGACTGGCCACAGTAGAGGATGAGCCCAGCGGGGAGGGACACAGTCCACATAGCAGGAGGCCAGCACACCGTTGACGACTATGGTTCCAGACATGGTAAGAGGAGCGAACACACCAATCTCTGTTGACGTGGACAGCCCTGTCACAACCTCCTCCTCAAAGAGTGTCTTCTCGTGGTTGTAGATAAGCACACGATCTGCTAACTTAACCTGAGCTGCAGGCACTGTGTGCTTTGTTCCATCAGACACCAAGTAGATGTGATGATCGGGTGACGATTGTATGTAATGCTTTGTAGTCGAGATGTTGATGTAGTTGTTCATTCTATACTCATCAGAATGGATAATCAAGTACACCTCAGAATAATCAATGTTCCCCTGATCAGTTAAAGACAGGACTCTGTCACCAACACGAATATCCTTCATGTTAACTGTGTGACCACCTTCAAGCACCACCGTGGTATGGCCAGGGAAGCAGCTTCTTCCCTCCTCCTTTGCCTTTTCTGCTAACTTTTTTGCCACCGCTCTTTCAATTTCTTCTTCCGTTATTTCCATATTTCTCCTCCGTTGGATTTGTTTCTCTTTTTCCTGTATCATTTTGGCTTCTTCAAAAAGATCATTTGTATACTTCTGGCCTTTGTGTAGCTGGTCTACTATATATACTAGTTCTATTATGTCATCACGTATTTTCCCTTTATCCTCTTCCACGTTGTTGAAAAGGATGTATCTGTAGCCACATTCACTAATCAATTGTGCCAACTCTCCACCCTCAGCTTCAATGTACTCCTCAATTGTCTTCTTGTAATTCCTGTGAAAGCTGTCTCCATGAGTGAGAACGATTACTGTGTAATCCTTAAGAATATCTTTTCCAAATAACGTTTTTAGCATCATTACTGCCATCCTTTCTTCGGGTGTTATGCGTGCAATTATGTTAAACACGAGTAAGAATGCATGGAATCCGTCAGGACTCATGGCAATGGCTGTGGTAATTTCCATTAGCGTTTTCTCGTGTTCCTCTGTATCCATGGTGCCAGGTGTGTCGACCACGCATATCCTCCTCCCTCCTACTACTCGACACTCCCTCTGGCATGTTTGCGTTACCGAGGTTGATGACATTCTTGAGATAAATAAGTCTTTTCCAAGAATCCAATTTCCAGTGGCACTTTTGCCATGTCCAGTTTTTCCCACCAAGACAAGATCAAGTGTTTCCCCTTCAGGTAGATCGTTTAGAACCGCACGGCTATGCCCGGTCTGAAAATTTAAAACCACCAAACGTGTTATCCAAATCACCAATTGAAAATTGAAGTCAGTATGAACATAAAAGTGGACATCTTGTTAAAGTCTTATATTTGTATTTGTCTTGTCTCGCTTCGACAAATCTATTTTGTGTTTATATTTATTGCACCTCAACAACTGAACGACCTAACTTGAAAGTACAAAGTTCATTTGCTGAAGGCAGAAAAAGGATATTTGCTCAAATGACAAGATATTATGGAAACTCCTTTGTTTATGTTGGCAGCAATGTAGATATTACAAAGTTAGTTTACAGATATTGGTGTGCGAAAATATATGGAAATGTCGTCATGCTTGTAATAAAGAAGCGTAAGAAGCTATTTTGTCATTGGTAACATATGCAACTTCTTAATGCCACCCAAAAGCAATATGCTAATAAGAATATGAAATAATGGCTATCCATGTTTGCATTTGTACGTCTGTCAAAGATGCTAAATACAGATCTATAGAGGTGGTGAAGTCTGTAGCAGGACGTATCTGTAAATGTACTATCAAACCACAGATTTATTTGAACTTAATTTGAAATGTTTGTGTTGCATTTCAAAGTTGCATTTGGGTTGTCAAGTCTCAAGGCTTTAGAAAAATTGCCACACCTAGTTATTTTCCTTATGATTTAGAGGATATTATATCATCGTTTATGTCGTAAACATAGTATGACATGAACACGAATATAATGTCCTATTTATTACCAAAGAAGATGTCTACATACAGAGACGAATTTAGACATTCTTTTTGCAACAATTTGTGGAATGACGTCAACATTCCTCACCTATGACGTCGTGTGTAATGTGACGTCATCCCAACCTCCCGTCACAATAACAGTCACATTAACAATGCCGCCCGGATGATGGAAACAATACACTAATGTCTCTTGACGTGATATGACCAAAGGGCACATATAGAGAATACTACACTCTATCTCGTTAGATACCTTTTCTACGAAACGAGTGGACTTTCTATGATATCTGAGCGAGAGAAAGTTCACGTAAAATTTGTATGTAAGTGTAAATACATAACAACTTTTGTTCGTTGACAGACCAAACTGAAACCGGTTGCAAAATCTGGTTGCGCATGAATATTGATATATGCCCAAATATGGGTATTGTTTACATTCCTATGCATACGCATTTACAACATGCGCCTGCAGTTGTGTTTGAAAACAAAACAGCTCAAGATCCTTTTGGAAGAATGTCTTCAACTTATGACAATTCAAGCGCCATGTTGTTAGTACGCAGGGCACCCTAAAAGAAAATTTGAAAAGTCACATTTGCGCTGCGCTTTGAATATCTGACCAACAGTCGGTCACTCGCGCTGCCGGGGTCCCGTCTGTGCATTCAAAATTGTTCGGTTTCCTTGATCTTTCAGCTGAATTTATATCATGTCCGTACCATTTTGGAAGAGGGAAATCAGAGTGTTCGCCAAAGACATTCATGTTTACTGTAGCACCCTTTACTGAAGACGTAAAAAATCAACACGCTCAAGTCTGCTTGCATGTCAGCTTCGAACAAATGGCAAGGTCACCACCAGAATAAGGAGAGACAACCGTGATGTACTCAGCGTTTTACGCTAGAGCTAGGGAATGTTATTGTTCATCTTTGGGATATTTTGGGCCACATAATCAGAAAACAGGCATACTTCATACGAGATTTTGAATGATTTGTATCGGAAATGTTCACTTTGAGTGATCTGGTTGTGCAGTCGTGAACAAACAACTCCCGAAACAGTGCCACAAAATAGGCTTCGAAGAGGACACTGATTGCACAGCCGGATCATCCCAAGTAAGTCTAGATATCTGTCCAGATAGTTTAAACTGACTTCATTTCACCACGCTTATCCTTTTACCTTAAATCATTGGAAGTTGCGAAATTAGTCGGGTGCTTCACACTTATTGGGACCCTCGATCTATTGAACAGTAGTCGTACATTGTAAATGGATATAGCTCGATTAAATAATGTCTGTGGAAGCTAAATGCATAACTTATATAGGATGCAAACCGAATTTGATGCGAGTGACAATCTTATTTGGTTTTATAGAGTGTTTGTTAATATCCTTCGTTCACATGAGATTGCTTCAGTTCTACCTTGTAGTTGCAAAATAAATGACGTCTTGCGATTTTTTATGAATGAAAAAAGTAGTCCCGTCGTGACAGAGGTCACGGTTATTCAATCAAAAGGAATAAAACAGGGTCAACCTTGTACGACACACGTGTGACGTACGGATTTAGTATCTTACCACCTGTATCTTCACCACGTGGGTAATAAATAATTTTTATGAACCCTGATATGTTTCCCCTCGTAGGTAATAAATGTATATTATTACATTTTTTCTGCCCTCACAGCCAGTTGTAAGAAGGCAATATTCGGCAGTTTGGATTTCCATTGAATTAAGAACAGAAGGAAACGGTTATAGTAATACTGGACAAATCCAGTAATTTACATTTCAACATACGTGAAAGGGCCTGTAAAACATTATAACGTGGTATATATAAATATATATGTTCAGGTTAAATTAAGTTAGGCTCTGAAAAATGTCTGCATAACTGGGAATACGCTTAAAAGTAACAGAAACACCATACCATATGTTGGCGAAACTGTTGTTCGAGTGTTTCAACCTCTCGCCTGAAGTTCACGACTGTGTGTTTCTTCTTCTTATACATGTCGAATGCTGTCTTCGTCAGAGATATACCATCACTGTTTGTCACATCAAGTTTTGATATGACATCATTGAAAACTGTAATTACATCATCAATGCGGTCTTGTAGTTGGAGCAATTTTTGTTTTTGTTGATTATTCAAACTAGTATAATTTATCCCATCAACCAGTCTGTGTAGTCTCGTCCGAGCCTGAAGGACGTCATCATACTGATCCTCCAGGCGAGACAGCTGGACGTCCAGGCTCTTGTCCTTCAGCACTTGCGGCAGTTGGGGATCCAGGACACTAAGTGCGACCAGTTCACACATGATAGGTACACCTTTTCCGCCATTCAACTTCATCACTTCAACTTTGAAGTTGTCTAAGGCCTCAAGCATGCCGCTAACATCTGTTGGCAATTTCCCTTTGATTTCATTTGCAAAATAAGTTATTTCAATTCTTGAACTATCTTTCAAATCTTTCTCAAGTCGTTTAAACCCTTTTGTAGCAGCTGCATCAACAATGCCGAATGAATTGAGTCGAGCCTCAACTTTAGTCTTGATTTCATCCAAGCGACGGGAATTAGACTCAACAATCCTAATCCTAGAAATCAAATCTCCACCATATGTAATGCTACGTACATAATGGGTACCAATGATGTTCTTATTCCAACCGGGTCTTGTTCCTATATCAGTCAAGGTTTCAGTTACCTAATCGGGATAAAATATTGAAACATGGATAACTATAGATATATTCATCATTAATAAAAGTATAAGTGAGCCGGAGACAAGCTGTTTTTTTGTGTACTGAAGTTTACATGTTAACGTGAATAGCTCTTTGGCAACGGTGTCATTACAATTGTTGCACACAATTAAAACAAATATTTATGTTTATTACATTGTACAGGATAATGAAGGTCTTAATACAACAACAGAATTTCATATATTTATTATCTCGGAGTCTAAAAGTTTCACCTAACAATATTCATTATGAAAATTATATGTACACATGCTCTTTGTTCTACCCCCCCCCCCCTTCTCTCTCTCTCTCTTACTCTATCCTTTATGTCTGACCGTATATTTACCATTTCTACATGGGCTGTAACCACAATCTCCAGTGTGTTTTCCTGAGATCGGTCTTCGGTTAAATATGGCCCTATTCCTTCCAGCTTCATGAGTCCAGCTTTCACCCTTAGAGATACATCACTGCTAACATCAACAACATTCCTGATATCTTGACTTTTCTTTATGACAGAGTAGCGAATTGTGTTCTGGTGTCGTTCCATTGTCTTTGTCGTTTTCAGAGTTTTGCCTGTGAAGATGTCAAGCCCAGGAGACATAGTGCGAAGGTCGAATGTCCTGCCAAGAGGCATGGCAAGCTGACAAGGTACGTGGAGGCTTGAAGCTGGAGTGTTTAAGGAAAATGAATTATTATAGATCAAGGTTGCTTCTGTACATCCTCTATCTAATTCACAACGAATAAAGAAGATATCAACGTACACTAAATACATATTCAGGATTGTAAAAAAATAATGCATAGTAAACAAACTCGTGGGGTTAACGTTAGGGGTTCTTTAAGGGATATTCACTGTATACTAGACAAAAGTTTGGGGTTCTGTGAGGGATATTCAATGTATAGTGACAAAGGTTTGGGGTTCTGTAAGGGATATTCACTTTATACTAGAGACACGCAAGGGATATATCCTCTCAAGAAAGGTTTTACGACAACTGTTTCTCTCGATGAACCGCCTGATGACTTGACTTGCAGGAACTCACCATAACACTTGGATACCACAAATCCAGATTTGAAATGATGTTTCTGAATCTTATGTTCTCCTAATATTTTCACAGCAACATGATCACCAACAGTAAACATCCTTGACACGCTTTCAGATGTCTGTTCTGGATGATGTTATTTAGCTGACATATGTGATTAGAGTATAGGGATCTGTAAGTGATGTTTACCGAATAACAGCCAAAAGTCACGGGGCCCTGTAAGGGATACTCCCTGTACACTAGAGAAACGTGTGGGGTTTATGTGAGGGATATTCACTGTCAACTAGCGAAAGGTGTGGGGTTCTATAAAGGATATTCAATGTAAACCTGAGAAAGGTGTTGGGTTCTGTGGCAGGCTCAAGTCCTTATGTGCATAACTTTTAGTAAAGATTTATTAGTTAGTAGTAAGGTTATATGGCCTTGTTACCATTTTAACTGATTCGTTTATTACGATATTTACATTATAAGAATATATTATAAGTTATAATATTGGTTATGTATTATACGTTAAACATTCATTCCATCACTAAGTATTATAAACCCCTGTGTACAGTAATGGAAAGTAAATGTATATCTGTATGCTTGATGTATGTTGGTAAGTGCAGGTGTATGAGTGTTGTATGTCTAATATGAGTGGCTGTTGTACTATATAATTTTATACACTATTTTACCATAGGATATCACTTGTATATAGTATTCTGCATTTGTATTTCTTTATTATGCAGATTTCCCAGTGGCAACGTTCACCGTGCAATAATTGTTTCCGGTATTACCAGTTCAGGTTTCACCTATCTGGTATGTAATGTTCATTATCACTTTATTATCATTTTAATATATTTTGTATCTGTGTATTGATGTATTGTACGGATACGTCTGATGTATTGTGTAATGTAAAGTAAGTGCTATTCATTTAATGGAAGTGATATAGATATTTCAGAAATTTAAAGAGTAACTATAACGGATTGTATATATTTATTTCTATGTTATATTTGCTTATGTTGTACTTTCATTGTTTCAGGCTGAATTAGACCGCCTACGTGGTCTAATGGTAGAGCGTCAGCCCGGAGAGCGGAAAGTCTGGGGTTCGATCCCCGACCGCGTCATACCAAAAGACGTTAAAAGATGGTACTTGTTGCTACCCTGTCTGGGGCTCGGCATTAAAGGGCTAAAACATGGACTGGTCGGCTCGGAGTCAGTAAACTGTGTCTTAGTGGTATCTCAGTGAGCTAGCACTATAAATCGGCATCAGTCCGGACTAGTACAAGCAGCCACACACATACATACACGTGCATGCACGTCGCTATATAAATGTAATAATCTTTGACGCGACTTAAAACACAATTTCACCTCACCTCAGGCTGAATTAAGTACGTACGTACATTCGTACATAACAATAAAATAAACGTCATCAGCCTCACCCCCTACAGCTGTTTGTGATTATTTGGCCAGTAGATCGCCTACTCTACTATCGGCCAACACAACCACGGTTACAGTTTTATAAGGGATATTCCCTGTTAACCAGCGAAAGGTTTGGGGTCCTATAAGGGATATTCACTGTTTACCTAAGTGAGTGAATGAGTTACAATTTAACGTCACATCGGCAATATTACAGCCATATCGTGACGAGTATACCCGAGAAAGGTGTTGGGTTTTATAAGGGATATTCACTGTATACCTCAGAAAGGTGTGGGGTTCCATAAGGGATATTCACTGTCAACTAGCGAAAGATATGGGGTTCTATAAGGGATATTCACTGTCAACCAGCGAAAGGTGTGGGGTTCTATAAGCGATATTCCCTGTCAACCAGCGAAAGGTGTGGGGTTCTATAAGGGATAATCCCTGTCAACCAGCGGAAGGTGTTGGGTTCTATAAGGGATAATCCCTGTCAACCAGCGAAAGGTGTGGGGTTCTATAAGGCATATTCCCTGTCAACCAGCGAAAGGTGTGGGGTTCTATAAGGGAAATTCACTGTCAACCAGCGAAAGGTGTGGGATTCCATAAGAGATATTCACTGTATACCTGAGAAAGATGTTGGGTTCTATCAGGGATAATCTCTGTCAACCAGCGAAAGGTGTTGAGTTCTATGAAACGCCAGAAACCTATGATTATGGGTTCGAATCCCTGTTCGCCCCGATTATGTTTCTAGGTTTGTCAGCACCATACCCGTGCTCGTGGGTTTCACCGAAGTGGTAAACGTCTGAGACCTGCATCACTTCGGGCTTTCCTCCCACATTAAGCTAACACGCCGCGATATAACTGGAATATTGTTAAAAGTGGCGTTAAACCCATCTCACTCATTACTCGTGTAAACTATCCAAAGGTGGTTATGAAACGAACAAGGCTGTATAAAACAGCCACCGATTTCACATGCCCATAAACACCATGTCATCTCATGCTGGATTGATAGATATGATTAAATACTAATCATGCTTTACAACCATCGTCACGGTAAGGGAGGTAAATCTCATTTCTTACCAAGGACACATTTGAAAGCCGGCCTGTACACAACACTGAACATGTTATGCCTTCTGTGGGCCTAATATATATATTTTCGACTTCAGCGAACAGTGTAACGATTTGGATCTCAATATGGTCCCACAGTAACTTATATTTGTTGTATGGCTGAAGGTTTTGAACGTCGTATATTGATTTCCTTTCATCACCCACAAACATTCACTCAGTCTTGTCCACGAGGTGGCATGTTACAGTGTACAGCGTTAGTCAAAGAAAAGTCATATGGATACAGGGTATGCGTTAACAACCATTCTACATTTGAGTACTCACAAATTCAAGTTCAAAGTTTATTTCGGAAGAAAGGCCGTTGGCCCACGTACAATAAATTACAAAAATCAATTTTGAGACAGATGTGCGTTTTGTCTAACAGATAGAGAGTTGTATAAAAACTGTGCACAATTAATCAACATCAATTGCTTATTGCATGACACTAGAGAGTACAATTTTCTTAAACATGGGTTTTGACAATAATATTTTGGGAAATATCTGTTTCTTAAATGCTTATAATATGGACATACTAACATGCAATGGAACTCATCTTCAACAGCTTGCATGTCACAATAATTACAAATTATTTGAGAATATTCCACACCACAGCATCTACCAATATTGTTCATCAAGGGTAGCTCACCAGATCGTAACAGAAAAATAATATGTCTATAACGTTGGCTAGATAAATTTGTTAAATAGAATTCAACGTTCAAAAGTAACGTACATTCTTTATAGAATATTAATTTACGAGATTCACAAACTTTACTATACCATTCTTGTTGATAACAATCTTTTAGTCTTTGAACAAAGGTATCAATAAATATTTTACAATCACCAACTTCTTGCGAAATCCAAACAAATCCCAATCCATAATCAAATAACATTTTTTAAAGATATGTGACCCATGTAATGCGACCGGCATCACCTAGAGACTTCGATAGTATGTAACATTGCTTTGGGTATCTAGTATTAGGTAAATATAATAAATGTAACCAATAGTTAATACATCTTTTTATGGTAATCAACATACAACCCATATCTACTACAATCTCCTAATACTGCTGCACTTGTGACATGATTTCCAACACCCAAAACAAACTTACAAAAATTCACATGAAATTTTTCAACTGCTGGCATTTTGTTAAAGCCAAACACTTCTGATGAGTACAACAAAATGGGCTTTATTAGCATATAAAAAATCTTAGGCTGAGATAGGAATATTCTTAAAACTAATTCTTATTTGCTTCAATGCAAAGAGAGTTTTATTAGCCTTATTCACCAGTGTATTGACGCCCGTAGTCCAACACAAACGGTTTGAAAATATTAATCCCAGGTAGCTGTAATAAGTAGAAACTTTAATATTAATGTTTCCCAATTTCCAACTCTCTGTATTTCTAAGTTTGCCACCATTCCTGAAAACTAAAATTTCGGTTTTATCCAAGTTTACATGCAATACCCATTTCAAGCAAAATGTTTTCAGTATATCAATCTTTCTCTGTAGACCAATAACGCTGTCATCAAATAAACATAAGTCATCTGCATATAATAACAATCAATCAATCAATCAATCAATCAATCTTTATTCATGGTACTTATGAGGCCAAAGGCCTATAGTACAATGTGTGGGGCGTGTTACAATTTCATACATTTTCTTAGTTTCATGGCATGATAAATGAACATTGACAGATTTCTAATAGTTTCTGTACAATCACGAGTCATTAATTTACAAAATTTGTTACCGTTTGGGTTGCGGTAGAAATAGTTATTTAGATATTTTGCTCTTAAATCTTCATACACTGGACATACACATAAAAAGTGATATTCATCTTCATTACAATGAGTTTTACACATCCTACAAAGTCTGTGTTCTCTTGCAATACCTTCATATCTGCCTGTTTCAATAAATAGATCACGTGAGCCACAACGGAATCGAGAAAGAGCTGTTCTAAACTTATGTAAATTTACACTTAATAGATAAGGTTCTAATATAATAGTAGTCTTAAATGTAGTGTAATAGTTTGCTTTTCTAGAACTAAACAAAGAACAATGCCATTTTTGAATGTACATATCTTTTAAAGTCTGTGTCAAACGGGAGAAGAAATGTTGTGGCATATCTACATGTTGCTGTAACCAAATATAACCATATCCACATTCGTATAACATGTTTTTAACTTTTGATGCCCAATTTTGTTTCCCATGGCTGTCGTAGAGAAGCATCATATTATAACATTTTTTCGGGTATCTTGAAGATGGCATATTTAATAGCTTAACCCAGTATTTAATAACCTTTAAATAACTATTAATAAACATGGATAACCGTCCGCATTCACCATATACCCTTGCGTTTTCTGTGCTAGATTTTACCCCCAAGAACCGTTTACATGCATATAAATGTATTTTCTCAATAACATCCAAATGTTCTAGGCCCCAAATTTCGGATCCATACAATAGCATCGGGCTTATTTTTGTATCAAATATTTTAAAATAAACATCATATGTAACATTGTCCAGAACTCTAAGACTTTTTAATATGCCTACAAAAATTTTCTTGGCTTGCAATGAAATGTTATGTGCATTCCTTGACCAAGTTAATCTACTTGTAAAACACAAGCCTAAGTATTTATAAAATGGAACAACTTCTACAGGCTTCCTTCTGTAAAACCATTTTTCTTTTCTGGATATGTTACCACCATTTTTAATAACTACAACTTTGGTTTTATCCATATTTACAGTAAGTTTTGACTCGTCACAATAACTCTCTAATACATGTATTTGCTTTTGCAGGCCAGGTATTGTGCTCGAGAACATGACTATATCGTCAGCGAAAAGAAGCAGAAATAATTTAATAGTTTCGGGGTGCAGTTGTATTCCATCAGTGCAATTTTTTTGGATTTGATATGCCAAATCATTTATGAAAAAGGTAAATAAGAAGGGACTTAATATACACCCTTGTCGGACACCCCTGCTACTTACAAAAGTATTCGATATAGCGCCATTGTTCCGTACACATACCTTCACATTTTTATATAGAGAGCACAATAACTTTCCAATTTTGCTACTTAGCCCATGTCTTTGAAAGTATGACCACAAGTTATCCCTTTTCACAGAGTCAAAAGCTTTCGCAAAATCTACGAATACAGCATATAGCTTCCCTCGTTTCACTGATAGATATCTCTGAATTATAGAATATAGGATAAAAGCATTGTCAGTGGTGGAGTATCCTTTTCTAAAACCTGCATGTGACTCACTTATCTTATCCAAAGAATCCGCCCAGAAAACAAGTCTCTTGTTAATAATTGAAGTAAATATTTTACTGAATGTACTTAGGAGAGTTATGCCTCTGTAATTATTAACATCGCTGGTTGCGCCCTGTTTGTGAAGAGGGACAATAATGCCAACTGTCCAATTATCTGGAAAATATGATCTCTCTAAAAGGATATTAAAAATTAGTTCCAAATATGGTATTAAAATGTCTGAGGAATGTTTAAAAAACTCTGCTATCACATTATCATTTCCAGATGCCTTATTATCTTTAAGGTTGGATATTTCAAAATTTCCTCTCTAGATATTGGACATTCAAGAATATCATCTGTTACGCTGTCAACTTTATCTTCCATGGATTCCATGTCAAATAAATTGTTATTGTCATGGCTAAATGGAACTGAAAACAGTTCCTGGAAATGCTCAAACCAGGCTTGAATATCAATATCATTTTTGCAATATCTATTTGGTTTAATGGCTTTTAGCGATGACCAAAATGTTTTAGAATTATCTATGCTTGATTCCAACAGTTTCTGTTTTTGTTCGAAATATTCTGTCTTTTTTTTCCTACAAACATCGTTGTACTGATTTCTTACTCTATTATAGTCGGTTAGTGATCCTCTATCCTTATTCTTTCTAAAGTTATTTAAACGTCTACATCGCTCCTTTTTAAGTAGCTGGCATTCGCTATCAAACCATTGTTGATCATATTTACAGTCCTCATTTATTTTCTTCATATCTGATGCAACAATAATAACAGCTTCAGTGATATACCCAATACTTTCTTCAACATTAACAAATGCTACATCTACAGCCTTCTCCAGTAAATCATTCGCAGTCCCAGAAATAAGGTTTATTCTAAACTGTTCAGCCTTCTCTTCAACCCACACAAATTTGAAGGAAGCATTGTTACGTGTATTGCGTGGCATTGGGTCATTTACTAGAAGCGTACGTAAACTAGTCGTGACAGGAAGGTGTGATGACTCGGCTCGAGACGGAATGTCAAAGCTATGGCACATATCAAACAACTCGGACGAGGCAATAACATAATCCACCACACTCGCACCCTGATTTCCTATAAAAGTAAAATCTCCCACCCCGGCGTCTGACCCGCACCTTCCATTCATAATATGTATATTTAGTATACTGCATAAATCTAGTAAGCTCTTACCAAAATTATTCAAAGATAAATCCACAGAAAATCTTTTTAAGCTGAAATTGTCTAACAGAAATCCCCATACACTGTTATCATGACCCTCGAGATATTCAAGAATATCATCTTCTACAAAATCAGATTCCGTGCTAGTTCTGGCATTCAAGTCTCCCCCAATCATCAAATAAACATCATCACAATGTGCTAGTGTATCAAGTAAGTCACTTTGTAATATTTGTATACTATTTTTGCATTGCCTCAAAGGGTTGGTGTACCAAGTCGAACATTCAGGGTGAACATAGACACATGAATATAGCAAATCTTTTTTAAATCCAAATACGGTTTTATCTAACAGCATAAAAATGCCACTGTCGTAAACTTTAGACCATTTTACATATTTAACAAGCTGCTGTCTAACTAATATGGCAATACCACCAGAAAGTCTACCAAAGTTGGAAATCTTTTCAGCTTCTTTGATCCATAGCTTGAATCCTGGAAATATCAAACTTATGTCTATATCTTTCATCCATGTTTCTGTTATGCCGATGAAGTCAAATGAGTTTAAATAATCGGTAAAATCCTGATCAGTTAATTTAGAATTAAGTCCTGATACATTCCAGAAAACAAATGTTCGATTTTTAAATGTACAATCATCGACATCATCTGTCGTATCTACATGAGGCTTCCTACAATCACGCTCGGTTCTCGTCGCACCCCTAGTGGGTTGCTGTCCTGTCCCAGGCCTTAGCGCGAGAACTCAGAAGTCGTGGTCCTGTGTGTGAACCTCCCCGTCTATGTCCTTGTGAGGGTGATGTTCTGATGTTCTGGCTATCCCTTCTCTCCCGTCTGTGTGCTGTAGTTCTCTCTGGTGTCTCTTGGCTATCTCTCATCTCACTATCCTTCTTCACATCCTCGACAAGTTTGCCTCCTTTATAAAAAAACCTCTTATCTGGATTTTCACGTTGTAACCTGCCTAGCTCTTGTCGCTGGAAATATGTTAAGTCATTAGCCACACCATATCCCATTTCTCTCAGGGTATCCCTGAATCCAAGTGTTTGGATTTTATCATCCCAGTGTGCCATTTTCACTATAAGAGGGCGGGGTTTATTTGTTGTTTTGCTGGATATCCTGTGTGCACGTTCTATGTCTCTATCAGCAAGTTCCCCATATGCAGGATTCTTATTCCTGGCTCTATTAAAAATGTCTAGTATCTTTTCCTTGCACACTTTATAAGATTCTTCTACTCCCTCTGGTACCCCATATACAATCAAATTATTTCGTCTGCTCTGTCTTTCCTGATGTTCTACTCTAGACTCTAGCTCACTAATACTGTCAGACCAGTAATACAGTTCATCTACTTTGTTGGATACTTCGTCAACATCTAGTCTGAGAATAGCCTGTTCTTCTCTGTTCACACTGACTTCTGTTCTTAGTTCACATACCTCTGCCTTGATCGAATGAACTTCTTCTCTCAAAGATCGTATGTCTCTTGATAGCCTGTCTTCAGATTCCTTAATCTGATTTATAATGGCTGATTCCAATCCTGCGAAGTCCCCACCAGTAGGTCCCGGGTTCAATTCTGTCACCGGCAACCAGTAGCAGTGAAACAAACGGGTGTCTCCTAACTTTTTGGATACTGTCCAGTTTTGGGTCTGTAAACAAGGTTGCCTTGTCCTGTACATTCATATATATCTCATGAAACACGTTGGCGGCACAAAATCCAATGTAGACATCGCATATTCCATAGATGATGCAGTGATCGATCCCACAGTCCATATTGTGACAAGAGCAGTTGTACACAACAAAATCCTGTACGCCATTGTTGTGCCCCCCGTCCAGTCTGACACAGGGGTGTAGGGGAAAACAACAAAATATCAACAAAGCCCTGTCCAACAAAAATACCTCTCTGTCCTGAAGATTGCGACATAAGTTCTAGCTCAACCAAAACATTAAGAAAACAACAGGGGACTCAATGGGCATCCCTGTCTGACACCACTTATATTATCAAAAAACAATGTAATTTCATAATTAGATAACTTAACGGCTGATTAACTTTGGAGGGTGCATATCCATAGTACATGGAGGTATGCGTTAACAGCCATGTTACATATTGAGTACTCACAGTCATGTATGATGCCTACCACGCACAGGAACAACATATTCCGTAGTACTTGCACCATGGCGGCCGATGTTCCACGTCAGCACCGTTTCTTTTCAATCAAGTGGAGAGGCAGTTGGTAGCTGAAGGCTCTTCGCTTACTCAACCAACAGTCCCTGACGAAACGTGTGTCAACACATATATATTATATAGAGGATAATGTGGCGCTAAAAAAAGAAGACTGGTGGCTATTGTCTCAAAATTGATTTCATGCACTTAGTGATCGATCAGCCATAACAGCTCGCGAAACTCAGACCAGTTTACTACTACTACGGGGGTAATGTAGTGGTTAAAGCGTTCGCTCGTCACGCCGAAGACCCAGGTTCGATTCCAGACTGGAGTACAATGTGTTAAGCCCATTTCTGGTATCTCCCGCCGTGATATTGCTGGAATAAAGCTTAAAGCGCTTTAAAAGCAAACTCACTCACTACCAACACCACAACTACTACTACTACTACTTATAGTAACAACAACAGTAGTATTTGTACAACCTCAGTTTTTATTCACTCGTATAAATTCGCAGAAATGCAATATACATTGACTAGCAGAAAATGCCTATCAATATACATTTGATCACATGCCTCTAATGTGCAACCCGTGACGATCCGGGTTAGGACTGGACTTCAGTAACCTGCTTGTTGTAAGAAGCAACGAACGGGATCAGGTGGTCATGCTGTTTGGTTCATGCATGTCATCGTATCCCAGTTGCATAGATCGATGCTCATGGTGTATATCACAGTGTCTGGTGTATTGTCGATTGTTTACACACCACCGTGACATTGCTGCAATATTGCTTCGTGCGGCATTAAACAACAAACAAAATGATTTGTAACCTGCATTGTATGAAGAAAGGCGTTCCTTGTTTTTCTATGATGAATTCATAATCAGTGTTCTGTAATCACGGGGTGCGTTGCAAAGCACCAACCGCTTGCAAGCGATGTAAAGCGATTCGCCTTACAACAGTGCACTTACTTTCAGCTGCTTGTAAGAGAAACAATCACTGGCTGAGGTCGCTTCTTTCTCAAACCGAAATGGCGGCTGACTTTGACAGCGGAACAAGAAATTCTTGACTGCATCAACGGGGAAATGATCAAAGGCAGCTAACACCCCGTCTGCTCCACATCTTCAAAGTAGTCATAAATTTCATCTGTTCGTCATCGAGCCATTTGTATTACGTTCTTCATTAAGGCAAGGCAACCAAGTGGTAGTTGCCCCTCCATTTTGGAAGAGTGGGCAAGCACTTGGAACTGTTGCAGATCCCGGGATGAACGATAAATTTGCTTTCTCTAAGCGATTCGTGACTTGCAACGTGCCCTAGGGCTTCTATTGATTCCGGGTAAGAATATAACACCCCAGTAACCTATGCAGGATGTAAGAGACAACCAACGGTATGGGGTTGTAGGGCTCGCTGACTTGGCTGGTATCCTGATTAGAAACAACACCTGTAGGCCAGGTTACTTTGAAAGCTCGATCTGGCACAGGCAGCCATTTACATTTCAAAAGCTGCGCTTTGGTCTGTTGTAATGCCGTTAAGTCAGTATAAAATACTGTGTGTGCGTTTGTGTGTGTGTGCGTGCGTACTCAGTGGGAGTAATATAGGTGAAGGCTTAAAAACATATTTCATGGTACACACGTTTTTTTATAATTTTTTAAATTATAGAAATTGCACTGCAAAGATACACTTTAAAATCAAGTGGAAAAATGGAACAATGAACGCCAGCATCTAATTTCACAAGACCTGGACAGTCCAATAGGTTAACAGTTCGATATACATTTAGTCCGTCGACCTTAATAGACAATGTTTTCAATTGTTTAAACATGTCTTATGGACGTATAATTCCTGCTGCATGTAAACGCACTTTCCCTTTAAGCAAGAAGAACATACACAGACAATTTCATTTTGAAATTTACACTGTTTCTTTTTAGGCTGATTAACTGAAGAGGTAGTCACGTGGTCGGACATTTGGAGTTCACACACCTGTGAACGGACAAATGAAGTTCACACGATGTGAACAATTTTTTGTGTGAAATTGATCATGTGAACGGGAATACTTTCCAGGATTTCACTGAATTCTCGATCGGGGTTTATGATCAACTCGTTTTTTCTGTTTTCTTTTTAATTCCTGTATTTATCAGCAATATAATTAATTGAGTATTTTTGTCTGGTCTTGTAACATTTCATCTGACTTATAAATAAATGCTTTGGTTCTGGTGTTTGATGTCGTCTAGCTGCTACATGAAACAAAATGGATTGTCCTTACGGTGATTTGGATATGGAATGGCTATCTTTCAATACTAGTAACTCAAGTGAAGAAAATTAATTCTGTAAAATTACCGAGGTGAACGAAATTGATTTATTGAGCGATATTGACTTTGATGCCTTGTTTTCGGAAATGACAGGAATCTAGCACGCATGAAAACAAAGTCGTACCCTGCTCAGATGTGGCCGCTGACAGAGCAAACGCGACTGCTCCTGATCAATCACAAACTAAAACCCGATTCACTATCGCATTGCGTAAAAATAATCTAGGATTTTGAGAAACCATGGACGAGAAGCGGCGGCACACGAGGAGAGAAATGAAGCTGACATCAGGTCATACAGTAGGTCCATCTCAAGAAACACCAGCTAAGCAAAGTATTACAGCACACACGACAAATCCCAAACTCCAAATATAACACACCCTGACGTTGAAAATTAACACAAAACACACAAGTTTCAGAGCACTCGGTTCAATCCCCAACAGCCCTTTCCGCATCGTCCGAATTGGTTTGCAATTATCTAAACAAAAGGAACACTTTCATAAATCGGCGAAATTCCCAATTTGCTAGTGCCATGAGAAGGTTCACGCGTCAGGGTGTTTTCCGTAACTGCTCCATAAACGTCATTTAACAGCAGTAAGTATAAATTTCATCCTCATGCACACGTTCGACTCAAAATGCACCTCTTTACAAACTTATATGACGTCATACATAAATCCGCGCTTGAAGGTTGACCTCGCCTCGGTGCATCGAGGCCATGTTTAAATTTTTGTTCACCTTGCTGTAACCTAATAATATTTTTAAGATTTGATTTATCCCAAATATTGTTTGTACATTTGTTTGGAGAATGAACTTATGTTGCCATATTTCTCGATTATGTTGTATATATTTAAAGAACTATTTTTCTTTGCGTAACTGAGCATGAGTGGGGAAAGGTATGTGACCGAGAGCCGGCAAATACCGACAAAATAACATTGTCGCAATGTTCCTCGGCGAAACAAGAGGACGTGTAAGCAAATATTGTTACGATATTATTCGGCAAGACCAGTAAAGTACAAAGTATGAAATTATAAGCTCGGAGGTTCACAGTTTAACCAGCGCTTTTAAATCGTTCACACTTCAATGAACCCATCCAAACTGACGTTGAATTCTTAAATAATCAGAATACTTTATTTACAAGATTCATAAATGTGAAGCTGTTCAGCTTAAATCCGATGAACAAGAACTATTTAAGATATATTCTACCCCAAGGAGACTTGCACATCAATGCGATTGAATAGATTGTTGTCACTCTTATGATGAATCAAATGCTGTACCTGCATAGTGCATGCTAATGTTAAGTATGGTCAGTGAAATACATAATGAATATTCATGGCACTAGTGTGTTATGTCAAACTGAGATTAAGAGGCAAAATATATACTCTCATCAAACGTATGTGTGTACTTTAGTCTAAAACTCGATCGTGCTGATTTGTTCCTCGTTGTGGAGTTGAGGGATGACATTGTCCATGTACCAGTTGACCCAGATGGGGACGCCGTCTTTGCCAGGGGTGTGGAGCCAGGCTGATACTGAGACGACAAGCTGTAGAGCTGTCTGACTGGCCACAGTAGAGGATGCGCCCAGCGGGGAGGGACACAGTCCACATAGCAGGAGGCCAGCACACCGTTGACGACTATGGTTCCAGACATGGTAAAAGGAGCGAACGCACCGATCTCTGTTGACGTGGACAACCCTGTCACAACCTCCTCCTCAAAAAGTGTCTTCTCGTGGTTGTAGATGAGCACACGATCTGCTAACTTAACCTGAGCTGCAGGCACTGTGTGTTTTGTTCCACCAGACACCAAGTAGACGTGATGATCATGTGACGATTGTATGTGATGCTTTGTAGTCGAGATGTTGATGTAGTTGTTCATTCTATACTCATCGGAATGGATAATCAAGTACACCTCAGAATAATCAATTTTCCCATTGTCAGTTAAGGACAGGACCCTATCACCAACACGAACATTCTTCATTTTTATTGTCTGACCATCTTCAAGTATCAATGTAGCACCACCAGGAAAGCAGCTATAGGCTTCTTCCTTTGCTTTTTGTGCTAGTCTTTCGGCGACGATTCTTTCTATTTCTTCTTCTGTGTCCTTCTCAATTCTCATTTTGTCTTTAGCTTTCTCTTCTTCCCGTATTTGTGCCGCCGTTTCTAAAAGATCATTTGTATACTTCTGACCTATGTTTAGCTGATCGATGATGACTGTAAGTTCTGCAACTTCGTTGCGTAATTTGCCTTTATCAGATTCCGTGTTGTCAAAAAGAACATATCTCTTGTTACATTCACTTAAAAGCTTTACCAAACTGCCATTTTGTTCATTGATGTAATCATCGATCTTCAGACCGCTCTTCCCGTGGTTTCTGTAAAAGCTGTCAGCATGTGTGAACACAACTATTGTGTGACTCATCAGAACATGTTCACCAAACAGCTTCTTCAGCATGTGTATAGTCATATATTCTTCAGGTGTCATGCGCGCCTGTATGCTCAACACTAAGAGAAATGCATGTACTCCATCAGAGCTCTTTGGAATGGCAGATGCAATTTCCTGCAGCGTTTCTTCCAGTGTGTCCTCATTGACGGAGGTATCCATGATGCCAGGTGTATCGATCAGACATATCTCTCGCCCCCCAACTACTCCACATTCTTTTTGGCATTTAGTTGTTACCAGATTCGATGACATTTTTGAAAGAAATAAGTCTTGTCCCAAAATGGAATTCGCAGTTGCACTTTTGCCATGTCCTTTCTTCCCGATCAAGACGAGATCTAATCTGCTTCCTTGTGGAAGATCCTTAAATGCAGTACTAGTTCCATTCTGAATGAGAGAACACATGAAAACACCATGAAAATACATTGGTAGACTGTTGCGTGAACAATACCGATGTCAGTATGGACAAAGCAAGGTCTACCGATGTGAACCTGCTTAGTTTTACATGACAGACTGGTGACGTTATTCCATCAGTTAAAGGCTCATAAGGGCGGTCGGGTAGCCTAGTGGTTAAAGCGTTCGCTCGTCACACCGAAGACCCGGGTTCGATTCCCGACATGGGTACAATGTGTGAAGCCCATTTCTGGTGTCCCCTGCCGTGATATTGCTGGAATATTGCTAAAAGCGGCGTAAAACCATACTCACTCACTCACTAAAGGCTCATAAGGTTTATCTGCCCAAAATATTGCCTAAATGGGCATAAATGTTTGTCATTGCATTTGCTTCAAAGATGGTCACATGCTATTCACACACAAAGTGTAAGTATATATTTTTCAAGAACGAAGAGATAAAATATGAAACACCTCTCCCTTTTCATTTTTGAAGTTGCAAAACCATTATGTTTCAGTGATTGATAATTACATACAAATGATATAGTCGGACGCGTACAATCGACTCTGCTTTCAGAAGAAATTTCTGTAATATGTAAAGGGTTTTGTTGCATCTGTTTACAATCACCTTTTGCAATGATTGGTTGGTTGGTTTGTTGTTTAACGCCACACTCAGCACTATTTCAGCGATATGATGCTAGTCTGTAAATAATCGAGTATGGAACAGACAATTCAGTTATTGACATCATGAGCATTGATCCACGCAATTTGGATACGATGACATGCATCAACAAAGTCAGCGATCCTGACCATCCGATCCTGTTAGTCGCCTTTTACCACAAGCATAGTTGCCTTTGACGGCAAGGATGAATTCCTGAAGACATATTCTACCCCAGATCTTCACCGGTCCCTTTTGCAATGAATTGTAAAACAAGTATTTTGATAACTCATCTAAGTCTTAACATCTAAAATATAGAGATACTTGACAAGAGATGATGGTTATATATGTGTCAAAGTATATATTACGTAATTATGGACCCACAACCAAGACACATACCTGGAGACTAAGTTGTTGCTCTAATGCAACAACCTCCTGCATGAAGTTCCCTAGCCTTCTGTTTTCCTCATACATGTCAAAGGACTGTTTTGTCTGAGATGAACCTTCGCTTTTTGTTACATCAAATTTTGATATGACGTCATTGAAAACTGTAATTACACCATCGATGCGGTCTTGTAGTTGGAGCAATTTTTGTTCTTGTTGATTATTCAAACTAGTATAATTTATCCCATCAACCAGTCTGTGTAGTCTCATCCGAGCCTGAAGGACGTCATCATACTGATACTCCAGGCGAGACAGCTGGACGTCCAGGCTCTTGTCCTTCAGCACTTGCGGCAGTTGGGGATCCAGGACACTAAGTGCGACCAGCTCACACATGACAGGTACACCTTTTCCGCCATTCAACTTCATCACTTCACCCTTGAAGTTGTCCAGTGCATCAAGCATGCCGCTTACGTTTGTTGGCTTTTTCATATTTATTTCGTTTGAATAATATGCCATTTCAATTCTTGAGTTAGATTTCAAATCTTCCTCAAGTCTTTTAAAATTGTTTCTAGTGGCCATGTCAACTATTCCCCATTCACTGAGACGAGCATCAACTGTTGCTTTGATTTCCTCAAAGTGACGAGAGTCAGATCCCACAATCCTGATCCTGACAATCATGTCTCCTCCATATGTCAGACTGCTAATGTAATGGGTTCCCATTTGGTTTTCATTCAAGCCAGGCTTCTTCTCCTTCTCAGTCAGGATTGTAGTTAACTAGGGGAAAAGGTGACAGAAGCATGATATTGTATTGTTTAATAATCAAAAGGCCAAGCGAGTAGGGTGTACTTTGAGATAACACTAGATGGCCGACTTTGCTGCTATGGTTTTATGTCTCATAATTTGATGTTCACACCCTCGTCCTAGTCTAAATATGGTTCAGACCTAATGCTAACATTTGACAAGCGATTTATGCAAACACGACATGCATCAACCAAGTCAGCAAGCCTGACCACCCGATCCCGTTAGTCGACTCTTACGACCAGCTTGGGTTTTAAGATCAATTCTAACGGGTTTTAAGCAACCAATGTAAGCCTGTATATACATACTGTTTCCACATGTACTGCAACCAGAATGTCCAGTGTGTTTACTTGAGATCTGTCCTCTCTCAAATATGACCATATCCCGTCCAGGGTCAAAATTCCGGCCTTGACATTGAGAGAAATGTACCGGCTGACATCGAGAACGTTCCTGACATCCGCACTCTTCTGTATGACGGAGTAGCGAATTGTGTTCTGATGTGACTCTACTGTCTGTGGCTTAGCCCCATCCGTGAAGATGTCAAGCCCGAGAGAGAATGTGCGCAGGTCGTATATTCTACCAAGACTCATGCCCCGCTGGTAGGGCACATGCATGCCATTTGCCAGGATTTCTGTTGAGTAAACTCAACATATTTAACACGGGAAAATGCCCCATGAAGCCATTTGTCCGTAGGCATGTTATGTTTATATTGTTTGTTTTTTAACGCCGCACTCAGCACTATTCCAGCTATATGACGGTGGTCTGTAAATAATCGAGTCTGAACAAGATAACCCAGTGATTGACATTATGAACATCGATCCACGCAATTGGGATGCAATGACATGCATCAACCAAGTCAGCAAGTCTGACCACCCGAACCCGTTAGTCGCCTCTTACGACAAGCATAGTCGCTTTTTACGGCAAGCGTGGGTTGCTGAAGACCTATTCTACCCCGGATCTTCACGGGTCTATCATTATGGTGCATTCCTTCAATTTGTCTTTTGCGCATTAATGATTCATTTCCCCATACCAAGCGCTGTTTCTCTATAACTAACATTGCGGAATAATAATTTCACACCAGTTGTTCGGTATAATAGCTATCTTGACAGATTCAGTATTCTCGAATGAGTGAGTCAGTTTGGTTTTACGCCGCTTTGAGCAATATTCCAGCAACATCATCGGGGAATACCAGAAATTGGCTTCACACATTGTACCCATGTGGGGGATCGAACCCTGCTCTTCAACGTGACGAGCGAACACGTTTACCACTTGGCTGCTCCACCTCCCCTAGTTTACGCGAGGCCATATCTTTAGCAGTCAGCAGTAGTTTTTAATATTGCCATGGATACAGTATCGAGGATAATGACGGATTATCACACGAGCCAAGACATGCGCGAAAGAACACTATTGCTGTGTCCAGCAAATGTCTCATTGAATCCCTGTCTCAAAGAATAACCCTGATGTTTTCATTGATGTCAGTACAACGTTGGACACCGATATCCCACACTACACACAGAAATCCATTCCTTAAGCAATGGGACATTTGTTACTGAACATGTTGACCGTAGATTTGTCCAGTTGCATATCTGTGTTAAAGGTTCGGGAGAATTTGTCAAAAATGAAAGAAAAGGCCACCTGAAGTGTACTGAGAAAACAGTATGTGAAATAATGGAATACCACATCGATAACACACTGACTTCTACATTGACTTCCACACTGACTTCCACGCTGACTTCAACACTGTCTTCCACATTGGCTTCCACACTGACTTCCACACAGAGTTCCACACTGAGTTCTTACATGACTTTCACACTGACTTAACCACCTGAACTAGGAATAAAGATGGACAGTGAAACATCCTCATTTAGTTATTTGCACAAAAACCAAAATACTTTCCACAAGACTATTTGACGAGAGGGTTGACTTCAAGTTTCCAAGGTCAACTTTCCCTTCATGTCGAGCAATATTCCATATTATGCAACCTTTGATATCTACATTTCACAACTTTTAAGATACACTCAAGCATGCTCTATTAAGGAATATTACAAAACGCTTTATGTACAACATGAGGAGGACATTTCAAAATGTGACTGACATTTCTGGTGCAATACTCTGTTTTGACGTGGGCCATGTCTTCCCGCAAGAAGCAAACACACAGAGATACGCACGGACAAACACACAGAGACACGCACGGACAAACACACAGATACACGCACGGACAAACACACAGAGACACGCACGGACAAACACACAGAGACACGCACGGACAAACACACAGAGACACACACGGACAAACACACGGAGACACACACGGACAAACACACAGAGACACGCACGGACAAACACACAGAGACACGCACGGACAAACACACAGAGACACGCACGGACAAACACACAGAGACACGCACGGACAAACACACAGAGATACGCACGGACAAACACACAGAGACACACACGGACAAACGCACAGAGACGCGCACGGACAAACACACAGAGACATGCACGGACAAACACACAGAGACACGCACGGAAAAACACACAGAGACACGCACGGACAAACACACAGAGACACACACGGACAAACGCACAGAGACACGCACGGACAAACACACAGAGGCATGCACGGACAAACACACAGAGAAACACACGGACAAACACACAGAGACACGCACGGACAAACACACAGAGACATGCACGGACAAACACACAGAGACACGCACGGACAAACACACAGAGACAGGCACGGACAAACACACATAGATGGGCACGGACAAACACTCAGAGAGATGCACGGACAAACACACAGAGACGGGCACGGACAAACACACAGAGACACGCACGGACAAACACACAGAGACACGCACGGACAAACACACAGATACATGCACGGACAAACACACAAAGACATGCACGGACAAACACACAGAGACACGCACGGACAAACACACAGAGACATGCACGGACAAACACACAGAGACACGCACGGACAAACACACAGAGTCACGCACCGACAAACACACAGAGACACGCACGGACAAACACACAGAGACACGCACGGACAAACACACAGAGACACGCACGGACAAACACACAGAGACACGCACGGACAAACACAGAGACATGCACGGACAATCACACAGAGACACGCACGGACAAACACACAGAGACAAACACTTGGTGTTTACAAAACAACATTTTAGAACCTTGTCAACCATCCTTCTAAAGCATGCAACAATTGAGTACTCACTCTGATGTATGCTTGTGTCGAGTCCTAACATATATAAGAACAGCGTGGTCTTTAGAACCAGCAGCATGATGGTGATTCCCTAGGAACACAGGCAAAATGCGGTTGGCTACTGTACTTCAGCCTCTTATGTATCAGGCACATTTATTGATCAACTACGATCACTATGGTCGATTCACATACGAGCGTGCCTGGCGCTTAAAATAGCCGACATTACGTATCGGGAAATCCACTGTTGACTTGTCAAGGCATGTGTTCTGTGCACTAACGTTCTGAAAATAATGACCCGCCTTTGTAAGGCCTCTGTATATATATATATATATATAATTTGTTTTTGGCCCTCACCAAGAGACTGTCATATCTTTGGCTACCCACCCCTGATTTTCTCTGCCCCAACCAAACCCCTGGTCCCCGCGCCCCAAATGATAAATATTATTCACATTAGACGCATTTATATGAAACACTTTGTAAAGCATACGGTCACGGTTCCTGTATGGTTGCCAGCAACATCTGTTGTGTGTAATCGATACATGGTGAGTTGTCATGCATGCCTAATAATGATCTTTCTCGGTTCTGAGAAAGAATTACGCATAACGAAAGTAGAATTGCATGGAGTGTTTGACAACTACCTTTCAGTGAACACGAATCGATTAAGATGTTGTCATGCAAATAGTTTTGAAGATATTGTGCACGATTCAGTTTAGAACGTGTCGTGATAACCAAGTTCATAATTAATATTTGTTAACTGCTGTTACATTGATTGTCAGCTCAGTAAACAGGTTCATATTGTATGCTTGTACAGTGGGTGGAAACACACAGCATTACAACGCTCACTGTCTGGTGTCACCATGACATTTCATTCACAATCATTCTGTAAATGCTATAAAGTCGATAATGACGGCACTATTTGAAGATTTGAAGTGTAAGCATAACAAATTCCTGTTGAGTTTTTTAAAATAAATCATTGAAAAACAGTTTATCTTCATTACAATGACATATGATACAGAAAATTGTTTCATTTGAGCACACATTCGATGATACTAGCATGATATATATTTGTTTGTTTGTTGTTTAACGCCGCACTATTCCAGCTAGCATGATATATAACATGGCATTGTATTAATATAGCATGATATTAACGCGGTATACAATAAGCATGATAATATATAACATAGTATCATATACACATCAACGAGTTGAGGCATTTTGCATGTGCGATAGAGCAAACCTAGAGACGGTCATATCACAGTGGGCAAATGATAATGCCCTGAAAAATAGCGTTACCGTTTTTATAGCTAAAATGGACAGAATTTGTTATCGAATAAAAATAAACAATATCGGTTTTGAAACATTTAGTGCAATCAACACAAATGTCACTGACCCACCTTTACAGATATGGAAAACGTCATAGAAAAAAATATGACGTCACTATTGTATGTGACGTCACCTATCCCTATAACAACGGGCGTGATAATGGCCCATCGTCAAACAATATGAGGGGATTATCAAGTTACAGTGCCCCGATCATTTCTGATAACATGCGGACGGTTTAATGATAAGTCTATCCATTTTAGCTACAATACTCGTCGATTTTAATGGGCCATCGATATCAGCCCGGGTGGTAAGAAATTGATGTTACGTCCCTTAGTGCGTCGTCTGCTCGTCTAATTGGCTAGCTTCCAAACAAGGTGAAAATGTATTGCATTCACTTGCAAATAAATTGTACTGTCTTCCCCAAACGTGATTTAGGTTCTAGCAGTCCTCAGTTTACCGATCCAACACTGAGGCACAGTCTTGTAAAATATTGGACAAAATTGAGATCCAAGATTTATAAGTTAATTACTTCTGCGCACGCCAGTGTGCATGGATGTATTTGGTAAAAAGCTTCAACAAAACAAAACAAAGGCATTACCCCTTTTGCAATTAGGAAAACACCAATGTACGTGGGTACTTATACTACCATGTGGTGGACTTCATATAAGTCCGAATCATCCTAGCATAGCATAAATACTGAAAGAAGCGCCAGAGCTTCAGTGAACATCTATAAAAACTATGTGGTGATTTCAAGTGCGCATCATAAAATTGACACGTGGTTTCTGTTACTACATGACACTAGAATTTTCACATACTGAATAAACACAAAATATAACATAAGTTACATCCAAAACATATCTAAAAGGTTCTTGACGATATAATTAATAAACTTACACTATGGATGGCTGAAGTTCGACTTGATATAGCATGCAATGCTAAAAAACAATTTGGGGAACCCACGGGACCAATGTCGCTGTTGCGACCGACGAACGTTCTAAAACTAGCACTTCCGGTCCTAAGCGAAGCGCATGATTGAGTACCACTAAATAATAAATCACTGTTACTTGTAACGGCACATAAATACTGTTTACAATAGATTTATGGTGTATGATAAAAAGGTAACCCTTGACCCCATATGGGAACAGTGTCCTCCTCAGAACCAACAGCATGATTTCCTTCGAACACAGGCACAATGTAGTTACTGTACTTCAGCCTCTAATATATCAAGGCACATTTGCTGATCTAACGAGTAGTCATATCATGTTTTATCATACCATATTAATATCATACCATGTAATTACAAAGCTTAGATGTGATTACCCACCTGAACAGAAAATACAGGAGACCAGTGAGCAGTATCTCAGCTCAAACATTTCGGGTAGTGCTGTTGCAGATATTGTCTGCTCTACGTAAATAAGACTAATCATTGTCCTTTGAAAAGATCACATTTCATGTCAGTTGTGAAAAATGACACTTTCAGAAGTAAATCAACTTCTCCTTCGTGTATGCTAATGTCTACGTGGCAAGAATGGATCTTTATGAAATCTAATATCTACTGGTTGTATATACTATGACCACGTCATCTGAGGTATTTAATTATATAATAGAATTGATAAATATTCCTGTAGATAATAACATGGCTTAATATGGCCGTGCCACATATACTTGAAATAGACGAGGCACTTAAAACTGCATATACATTAGCAGTACGACATGGACCATATGTGTCTCTTGCTGTAGCGCGACAAAATTATCTCAAAACTTGAAAAGACCCATCCAGGATAATTCGAATACATTTAATCAACTGCTACTGTTGGGCAGTACGTACGGTAAGTGAACATGTCTCCTACATACTGATCACGTGGGCTGTGACAGTGGCTCCTACATATTGATCACGTGGGCTGTGGAAGTGGCTGCTACATACTGATCACGTGGGCTGTGAAAGTGGCTGCTACATACTGATCACGTGGGCTGTGAAAGTGGCTGCTACATACTGATCACGTGGGCTGTGGAAGTGGCTGCTACATACTGATCACGTGGGCTGTGAAAGTGGCTGCTACATACTGATCACGTGGGCTGTGGAAGTGGCTGCTACATACTGATCACGTGGGCTGTGAAAGTGGCTCCTACATATTGATCACGTGGGCTGTGGAAGTGGCTCCTACATACTGATCACGTGGGCTGTGGAAGTGGCTGCTACATACTGATCACGTGGGCTGTGGAAGTGGCTGCTACATACTGATCACGTGGGCTGTGGAAGTGGCTGCTACATACTGATCACGTGGGCTGTGGAAGTGGCTGCTACATACTGATCACGTGGGCTGTGAAAGTGGCTGCTACATACTGATCACGTGGGCTGTGAAAGTGGCTGCTACATACTGATCACGTGGGCTGTGGAAGTGGCTGCTACATACTGATCACGTGGGCTGTGGTAGTGATTCCTACATACTGATCACGTGGGCTGTGAAAGTGGCTGCTACATACTGATCACGTGGGCTGTGGAAGTGGCTGCTACATACTGATCACGTGGGCTGTGGAAGTGGCTCCTACATACTGATCACGTGGGCTGTGGAAGTGGCTGCTACATACTGATCACGTGGGCTGTGAAAGTGGCTGCTACATACTGATCACGTGGGCTGTGAAAGTGGCTGCTACATACTGATCACGTGGGCTGTGGAAGTGGCTGCTACATACTGATCACGTGGGCTGTGGAAGTGGCTGCTACATACTGATCACGTGGGCTGTGAAAGTGGCTGCTACATACTGATCACGTGGGCTGTGGAAGTGGCTGCTACATACTGATCACGTGGGCTGTGAAAGTGGCTCCTACATATTGATCACGTGGGCTGTGGAAGTGGCTCCTACATACTGATCACGTGGGCTGTGGAAGTGGCTGCTACATACTGATCACGTGGGCTGTGGAAGTGGCTGCTACATACTGATCACGTGGGCTGTGGAAGTGGCTGCTACATACTGATCACGTGGGCTGTGGAAGTGGCTGCTACATACTGATCACGTGGGCTGTGAAAGTGGCTGCTACATACTGATCACGTGGGCTGTGAAAGTGGCTGCTACATACTGATCACGTGGGCTGTGGAAGTGGCTGCTACATACTGATCACGTGGGCTGTGGTAGTGATTCCTACATACTGATCACGTGGGCTGTGAAAGTGGCTGCTACATACTGATCACGTGGGCTGTGGAAGTGGCTGCTACATACTGATCACGTGGGCTGTGGAAGTGGCTCCTACATACTGATCACGTGGGCTGTGGAAGTGGCTGCTACATACTGATCACGTGGGCTGTGGAAGTGGCTGCTACATACTGATCACGTGGGCTGTGGAAGTGGCTGCTACATACTGATCACGTGGGCTGTGGAAGTGGCTCCTACATATTGATCACGTGGGCTGTGAAAGTGGCTCCTACATACTGATCACGTGGGCTGTGGAAGTGGCTGCTACATACTGATCACGTGGGCTGTGGAAGTGGCTGCTACATACTGATCACGTGGGCTGTGACAGTGGCTCCTACATATTGATCACGTGGGCTGTGGAAGTGACTCCTACATACTGATCACGTGGGCTGTGAAAGTGGCTGCTACATACTGATCACGTGGGCTGTGGAAGTGGCTGCTACATACTGATCACGTGGGCTGTGACAGTGGCTCCTACATATTGATCACGTGGGCTGTGAAAGTGGCTCCTACATACTGATCACGTGGGCTGTGGAAGTGGCTGCTACATACTGATCACGTGGGCTGTGGAAGTGGCTGCTACATACTGATCACGTGGGCTGTGACAGTGGCTCCTACATATTGATCACGTGGGCTGTGGAAGTGACTCCTACATACTGATCACGTGGGCTGTGAAAGTGGCTGCTACATACTGATCACGTGGGCTGTGGAAGTGGCTGCTACATACTGATCACGTGGGCTGTGGAAGTGGCTGCTACATACTGATCACGTGGGCTGTGAAAGTGGCTGCTACATACTGATCACGTGGGCTGTGGAAGTGGCTGCTACATACTGATCACGTGGGCTGTGGTAGTGATTCCTACATACTGATCACGTGGGCTGTGGAAGTGGCTCCTACATACTGATCACGTGGGCTGTGGAAGTGGCTGCTACATACTGATCACGTGGGCTGTGACAGTGGCTCCTACATATTGATCACGTGGGCTGTGGAAGTGACTGCTACATACTGATCACGTGGGCTGTGGAAGTGGCTGCTACATACTGATCACGTGGGCTGTGGAAGTGGCTGCTACATACTGATCACGTGGGCTGTGGAAGTGGCTCCTACATACTGATCACGTGGGCTGTGGAAGTGGCTGCTACATACTGATCACGTGGGCTGTGGAAGTGGCTCCTACATACTGATCACGTGGGCTGTGGAAGTGGCTGCTACATACTGATCACGTGGGCTGTGGAAGTGGCTGCTACATACTGATCACGTGGGCCGTGAAAGTGGCTCCTACATACTGATCACGTGGGCTGTGGAAGTGGCTGCTACATACTGATCACGTGGGCTGTGGAAGTGGCTGCTACATACTGATCACGTGGGCTGTGGAAGTGGCTGCTACATACTGATCACGTGGGCTGTGGAAGTGGCTGCTACATACTGATCACGTGGGCTGTGAAAGTGGCTGCTACATACTGATCACGTGGGCTGTGGAAGTGACTCCTACATACTGATCACGTGGGCTGTGAAAGTGGCCACTACATACTGATCACGTGGGCTGTGGTAGTGATTCCTACATACTGATAACGTGGGCTGTGGAAGTGACTCTTACATACTGATCACGTGGGCTGTGAAAGTGGCTCCTACATACTGATCACGTGGTCTGTGGTAGTGATTCCTACTTACTGATAACGTGGGCTGTGGAAGTGACTCCTACATACTGATCACGTGGGCTGTGAAAGTGGCCACTACATACTGATCACGTGGGCTGTGACAATGGCTCCTACATATTGATCACGTGGGCTGTGAAAGTGGCTCCTACATATTGATCACGTGGGCTGTGAAAGTGACTCCTACATATTGATCACGTGGGCTTTGAAAGTGACTCCTACATATTGATCACGTGGGCAGTGAAAGTGACTCCTACATATTGATCACGTGGGCTGTGAAAGTGACTCCTACAAACTGATCACGTGGCCAGTGAACATGTCTCCTACATTCTCATCACGTGGCCAGTGGAGATGGTTTGTTTCCAGGTCTTCGTCGCTTGGCCAGAGTGCAGCTGTTTGGCGTCAGAATACTTACGTCTTTGAAAGGCATTTAGAAGTGATACACATCAGGAGGACCTATGGGCACCTCCCTATCTCCTCTCATCACTGAAATCTCCACGACATCCCTCGAAGAATCACCCCTCTCCACAGCACCATTCCATCCCCTCTGCTGGTACCGAAACGTAGACGACACATTCACCACCATAGCCCACCAGAACGACCCCACAGAGTTCCTTGAACATCTCAACGCCGAGCACCAGAGAATCCAGTTCACCATGAAAACCGACACTAATCAACATCTTCCTTTCCTAGACGTGTCCCCCCAAACCACAGATGATGCACTAAGAACATCAGTGTACCGCAAGCCAACACACACAAACCAGTACATCCACTACAACTCCTGCCACCATCTCCAGATAAAACAAGCCATCATCGCCACCCTCACCCGACGTGCCAAATCCATTTGTCACCCTGATGCCCTAAGCAGTGAACTGGACCATCTCAAGGAAACATTCACCTCCCTCAACAGCTATATCTGCCCACCAAGTCTCCAAAACCATCCGCAAGACCCTCAAGGACTCCAACCCCAGGCCCAAACCAGCTCCTTCGCCCATCAGAGTCACCATACCCTACCAAGGCCCTGTCACTCATCAGATTCCCGCTTCATCAAGAACAAAGCCTACATAGATGTCACCTTCTCTAGCGGCAAGTCCATCAAGACCCATCTACAAGCCAAGGGCAGAGACACAAGCACATAGCAATCTCATGCGCCCCTCATGGTTTATTCTCCCTGCAGTGTTTTATTGTACGATACAAAACTCCCAATCGTTATTTATTTCTTACCTAATGACACAATTGGCCCTTACCTTGGTGCCAGATGCCGTGCTACAGATGGAATGGTGGCATACATTTTTATACCTCCAAGCTCCAGCAATAACAAGCCACAGCATTAATACAACATAACATCACGCATTGGTATATAAGTCTCAGCGTTAGATATAGTCTCAGTACTGCCTGCTTTTCACAAGTGACTGACATGATGGAAGATACAGTGCCGATAATAGATTTCTCTGTCTATGGTTTGCAAATAACAAACAAGGAATCAGTGGCGGATTCGGATTTAGAAACACTTGCAGCCAACGTCTACCACGCATTGAGCACAGTCGGGTTTCTATACATTAAAAATCACGGATTGCCACAAGAGAAGGTAAGTGAGATAATGGTCATTGGTTGACACGAAGACCACGGGAACGGAGGAACATGTCCTTTAGAATCAGTGTTGAAGGGAAGTCGAGCTTGAACATAAATGCTCTACATAAATGACGGCGGTATGTAAATAATCGAGTCTGGACCAGACAATCCAGTGATTCACATCATGAGCATCGATCCACGCATATGGGGATACGATGACATGCATCAACCAAGTCAGCGAGCCTGACCACCCGATCCCGTTAGTCGCCTATAACGACAGGCATAGTCGCCTCTTATGACAAGCACGGGTTGCTGAAGATTTGGTTTACGACCCCATCAGTGCTGTATATTCATCACAATAGTACAGGGCCACTGGCATATTTTTTAATTAACTTTTACAAAGCCAATATGTTATTCGTGTTCAAAAGTTGTACATCCTTGAAATGGGATCCGAATAGTTAGAAAAGATTACAAATGAACATATTCACATGTTTATTCTTTTCCAAACCAAAACAGTCCTACCACCAAATCTGTCATTTTCAAAGACGGAGAAATGTACATATGTTGGTCTAATGCCTTGTGGTCAATGTTTTTGCTTTAAAATAATGTTTAAACATTCCATCACCATTATCTAGAACACAAATTTATTATTTATCAAAACACATATGTTTGTGGCAACCCTCTTATCATGGTATTTATATCAAGGTCTACCTCATACTACATACATGCTACGGCGTCTTCTGTTACATTTAGCTGAAGCTGACGTGGCCGTGTTCATAACGAATCTAAATGTATCCCCGGAGCCGTTTTAGCTAGGACCCCTGCTTTCATCATCCATACAGTAAACTACTTTTATAACGAACATGCTTATAACGAACTGGCGGATCTAGCGAAATGAGTTTTGATCCCGTCCATTTGCTGTATAGTTTCTGTTGACATGCTGTATGTATGCTCATAACGAACTACGGTTATAACGAACTAAAATTAGTGGCCCCTTGAGTTCGTTTAAACCGTAGTTCACTGTGAGTTATGACTTCAAGGCAAATACATACAACCACCATAACAAGACGCATCTTTATCCCTTCGAACAAATATAAAGGGACAGATGAAATCAGAATAACGGTTAATGGGTTTCCCGTATGCTAGGTGGTGTATCCGACTGTTAACATAACCTTCTTGTCGGTTCAAGGTAGCTCGACGTTTTATGAAAATATGGACTAGTTTTCGGCCCACCCCCCTTGTAATGTTGATCGAGCTTTTGGTTAAGTGTTAAAGAGTTTGGACGAGAGTTATACTAGTATCCCTTGGGGGAAAAAATGACATGCTGTCAGTTTGCAAACTGATTGTTTTAGTGGAATGTCTTGTGCAGTTGACACAGCCTGACAAACAAGAGTTTGCCACTAACGTGGCTATATCCCCTGCCCCTGTTGCAGAACTTATGACATAATTAAATCTAAACAAACCCTAACCTTTTCTAACCGAGGTGGAACTTGTCATGGAAAACGGTTTATGAGTTATGCTCCGGAAACAAACCCTACCCTGACAGAACCTTAGTCCATCTTGTTGCCATGTAAAATATCTAAAATTTCTATATAGCAAAAGGCACCAGTTCAGCTTGTACCTGACAGACCTGCAAAGTTTGATGATAAAATATTGAACGGTTTATGAGTTATGCTCCGGAAACAAAACGTGACGGACGGACGGACGGACGGACAGGGCCCGTTTCTATATCCCCCGTCAACTTCGTTGGGCGGGGGATACTAAGGGGATTAGATGTAAGTATATTAAGATACCTCAACCATTATTATTTTTATTATTGCTCTACGCAGCTGTTTGGAATATTTCATGTATATGACAGTGGCCTGTGTTGATAGGCGGAGAAAACAGTAGAGCCCGGGCTGAACCACCGACTTTCGACAGCCCTTCCCATGTAGCTGGAGCTGGGTGTCGAACCATCGCTGATCAGAGGTCAGAAGCTATAGGTTCCATCGTAGTACCTAAGCCAACTGGGCAAACGAGGCCCATCCTGGCCGTTGATATAGTGATTCTGTTTGCCTGAAGATATCATGTAGCGTTTGGCTAAATTAATTATGGTTTGAAAATGCTTTGTTTGTTTGTTATTAAACTCCGCGCTCAGCAATATTCCAGCTATATGACGGCGGTCTGTAAATCATCGAGTCCGGATCAGCCAATCTGGTGAATGGCATCATGAGCATCGATCCACTCAATTGGAATACGATGACATGCATCAACCAAGTCCGCGAGTCTGATCACCCGATCCCGTTAGTCGCCTCTCACGACAAGCATAGTCACTTTTTACGGAAGCATGGGTCGCTGAAGACCGATTGTAACCTCGATCTTCACAGGTCGGATATTCTATACTTTGTCATGCTATTATTCTGTGTATGACGTCATGACAATACCACTGAAACTGGTGAAAATTGAAATTGGACTCGCTCGGTGAGATACTTAGGCATAATTAACATTCGCAGGTGACATGCCAGTTAAATATTTATTGGAAATTGCGTATGGGCAGATGAATAATATTAGCATCATATCTCTTAATGCCATAGAAAATGATTATGCTGGGTAATAATATTAAACATATTTCTCACAAACATAAACTGTCAGGACATGTATCTGTTCATCTGTTACAAATTGTGTGATTAGTTTTTGCATCATATTTCTTAACACCATCGAAATTGGTCATGCAGGGTAATAATATTTAGTCATGAAGGGTAATAATATTTAGACATATTTCTTACAAAGAAAAAATCGTTGTTTCCAGAAATCGCCAAGCACAGACGATACATTATAATTATTACCATTTACAGATTAAAATAAAAAAAATGCAGCAAAGAGGGTTTGGGTGATCCTGGCACAGTCAGGCTTGTTAGGCTCATCATCAGTTCAGGGCCCTTGTCCACTCTACACGCAGCCTAGAAAGCGAATGGGACTTCGCCCAGGAACCGCTGCCTTGTCAAACCCTTCCCATTAATTGGACTCGCTCGGTGAGATACTTAGGCATAATTAACATTCGCAGGTGACATGCCAGTTAAATATTTATTGGAAATTGCGTATGGGCAGATGAATAATATTAGCATCATATCTCTTAATGCCATAGAAAATGATTATGCTGGGTAATAATATTAAACATATTTCTCACAAACATAAACTGTCAGGACATTTATCTGTTCATCTGTTACAAATTGTGATTAGTTTTTGCATCATATTTCTTAACACCATCGAAATTGGTCATGCAGGGTAATAATATTTAGACATATTTCTTACAAAAAAACCCCGTTGTTTCCAGAAATCGCCAAGCACAGACGATACATTATAATTATTACCATTTACAGATTAAAATAAAAAAAATGCAGCAAAGAGGGTTTGGGTGATCCTAGCACAGTCAGGCTTGTTAGGCTCATCATCAGTTCAGGGCCCTTGTCCACTCTACACGCAGCCTAGACAGCGAATGGGACTTCTCCTAGGAACCGCTGCCTTGTCAAACCCTTCCCGGAACTTTTCGGAGTATGTGAAGACTCCCCAACACTGCAGCCTTCTGCATTACCCAGATTGTCAGAAGGGCTATATTCCTGGTAGCAAACCCGGGTACTCTCCCAATGTCAGTCAGCAGATTGGGAGGTACCAAACCTAAGGCAACGAGAACAATGGGGAGTCGGACAACTTGGTACATAGGATGCAAGCGTGATATTTCGAAAGCGAGGTCTGAATATTTGCCGTTTTTCCCTGAATCTTGTCAATTACATTACTGTCAATAGGGACAGAAAATTTAAAGATTTAAATGATTTCATTGGATTTATCAAAAAGGACAAGATCCGGCATGTTGGCCTGGATACGTCTGAGACTGTAAACGGGCATATTCCAAAGAATTTTGTATTTATCATTTTCCATGACGCCCTCTACATATTCTGGGTCGTACCATGGGTGGACCTCAGTGTCAAAACCACAAGCATGGCGAAGACGGTAATACGATGACCGAGCTACACCATCATGTCGCGTAAGATACCGTGTCTGTGCTAAAGCTGGGCATCCACTGACAATGTGTTGGACAGGCTCATTAAATTCATTGCATAAGCTACATTTCATATTTACATGTTGATGCAAAATCACACATTGACGGTTTCGAGTGGGAAGTGACTGGCCTTGACCAGCAAACAGAAGCCTTCTGTTTAGCTTTCAGGCCAGCCGACTTCATCCAAGCAAATGACTCTGCAGGATTGCTGATCTTCTCAACACACTGCACATAAACTCGATGCAGTGGTCGTTCAGAAGCATGGCCTCTCTCTGGGCCGATTCGACATGGCACTTCGCCTGGTTGATACTCATTTCTGTACCGTCCAACAGTACAGAACCATGAACAGAATTAACACTGACATTGAAATTATGCCCCACATCCTTGGCTCGTTAGAAAAAACTACTATTATTATTATGGACATAAAGAATGAAGTCTCAAGTCTATATGTTGTATTTTAGTGTAATTATTTATGTATTTCGTGTATATCTTGAAACTGTCTATGTTTAAAGATCAAGTAAACTCAACATGGGAACTTTGCAGAATTTATTACTTTAGGGCATTCTTAATCAGAAATGCTTGACAAAAAATAAATTTGAAAATGGGAAATAGATAAAACGGACGATAAAATCGACAGGCGAAATCGTCCCCAAAGGACAAATTCCGCCTCTGAGGGGATTCCCCTTTATAGTCCTGGCAATCTAGGCCATTTTTTTACTCAACTTGGAACAAATTGCAACAGAATTTATTTTACCACAATGCATTTCTACAAGGTCTCAAGAACAACATACTAAAAGTCACAAGCAATCCTAGTTTATGAAATATGTCTAATTTGCATAATCCAATATGATCGCCAATTATCAATATATCTTCCATATTTCAGATGAGGTTCAATATTTTGATGAAAAAAGCATGTGTTGTATTGCGCAATAGCCATGTTATGTTTCTGAAAACATATTCACAACTAGAGAACGTTTTCTACTATTGACAAATGTGCAAACATTCAAGATGGCAGCCAATTACAAGATGGCCAACAAGTTTCCTAAATGTGTGTTTACACTGTTAAATCTTTTAACTATAAAACAGTGTGCTAGGACTTATATGCATATAATTTGGCACACTAACTCACTGAGGTATAGCTGATAGATAGGTATAGGTATAGATGATTTGAACTTCTACATTGGGGTAAACAGACCCAAGGATGCATGTAGAATACTCAATCATTTGCATTAATCCAATATAACCACTAAATATCAATATTTATCTGTTAAATGCTATGGTTTGGCGAGTTTAGATATCAATGTTGATTGTTATTGTCTGAATATACTTATTAATATCCCTCTCAGGATTTACCCAAACCAGTTGTTTCACAAGAAGTCATTGAGTTATCTCCCTTGTAGTTAATGTGCGGAAATTCAATATAACCACCAAATACCAATATTTGTATATAAATCTAATGCGTTTATACACTGCTCATTCCGTTACATGATTGTGTGATTCATGAACATTATTACGTTTGTTTGTTTTCTATTTGTTGTTTAACGCCGCACTCATCAATATTCCAGCTATATGACGTAAATAATCGAGTCTGGACCAGACAATGCAGTGATTCACATCATGAGCATCGACCAACGGAATTAGGATACGATGCCATGCATCAAGCAAGTCAGCGAGCCTGACCACCCAGTACTGTTAGTCGCCTCTCACGTCAAGCATTGTCGGTTTTTACGGCAAGCATGGGTTCTACCCTTGATCTTCACGGGTCACTACACACAGAGAGAAAATATATGTTCGGTCCCAATTCTTTGGGATTTCTTCGCACATCAAGCTTACTCTAGTCAGTGAAATACTGTTCAAAGTGGGGTTAAACGTTACCTCATTTATATTGAAGGTTGGACAGGTGGTTCTGACGCTGGTTTGTTTCATTAATAAATGTCTCATTCTAAAATTCATAAAAAAGAATTAATGAGAACTTCACATGAATTACCGTCTTCGGGCGAGGGCCGATCACATGACCGAGAAACCGACTTTCGTAAGCGTTTGAACGACACAGTTTGACGCCCATAGTGTTTCACGAGACTGTATTCTTGAAATGACACAAACACTGAGGGACTACTTCCACATTCCTGGTAAAACCCCTGAGAATTCCGAAGCACGAATACATACACAAGCGTAGTTTCTGATAGTTAAGACCCTTTGATCATGAACTCATGATTGTGCATATATTGAGAAATTCATGCGTTTGGTATTAAGATCGTTCACATATATCCAAGCTACGACCCATCCTAGTGAACAAAACGAAGCAATGCAGATCTAAACTATCATAGTATCGACTCGATCTGTGTCTAGACTGACAGTGACTGTCTACCGCAGTCTACGAATTTACCTTAGTATCTATTTGACACATTTCTACAATCATATTTCAATGATCGGCCAACTGATCAATGCCAACTAACACAAGTAATCGTCATAGGTTTATTAACAACTTCTGAAATCTGTCCCATCACGTTTATTGTGTCGGCCATTTTGGTGTCTTGTGCTTAATGTGAATGTATTACGACGCGCTGTAATTGTGACTGACTTACTGAGGTAGTTCTTAACAGACCTGACTCTACTAATAATGATATTATTTGAATATATATGTTGTAGACAAACTACAACATATGTCACCATACAACAATGTTACATACGCTCATGTCACTTCTTCTCTTGAGGAACTATTTCATTCCTCGATACAGCTGGTTGTTGCATGCCCAACAGTGAAAACATGCAGTCACTACATAAGATTGTGTATTGTTCTACATACTTCAAGGTAACAAAATAGTAATAGAATAAATATATAAAGATTCACTTTCACTTTGTCTGCGTTCTTTGGAATATGAACATTCAAAGAGTGAGGGCCTATCTATGCTGCTTCATCAAATGAACTCACACAAAGTCAATTCTTAAATGAAATACTAGTATATACATTTGGCAGCATATCACACTTCTATCACTCCAAATATATACAGTGTGTGCATAATCATGTTCAAGAATATTTTCGCTACTGCTCTGTATAATGTGAGTCCACAAATGTTAATATTCTTAAGCACTATACCTTACCTCAACAAAAATTACTGATAGATATATGGCACAGAAACATCTACAAACTGATTTTCCCATTTGTTTCAGATTGACGAGTTCTTTAGGATTAACAAAACTTTCTTTACCCAACCGACATCAGTAAAGACAACATGTGCATCTCGGACCGGTGGATTCCATGGATACCAAGCTTTTGCAATGGAACGGTATGAGTCACCACTCCAGGCTTACAAGATAGACACAATTTTATGGATATAACTTCTTTAATACTGTGAAAAGCGACGTTTCGGTATAGATCCTTATACCGTTATAAGGATCTATACCGAAACGTCGCTTTTTACCGTTATAAGGATCTATACCGAAACGTCGCTTTTCACAGTATTAAAGAAGTTGTAATCCATAAAATTGTGTCTATCTTGTCATCCGTCAACTTCTAAGTAATGCCTATCAAACAATTTACTCCAGGCTTAGTCTACAACAATGTACACATTCCCTTTAGACACGGCATTACAAAATCATGCCCACATCTGTGTTATTGTAGCGCTACACGTGGTATCGACTTTGTGTGGAGTGTCATGATATTACTTTCATAGATCTAACGTATATGATACTAAGATGCAGGCCTTGTGTCCCTATATTATGTTTCAAAGCCCCCAAAAGTGGAGGATATTTAATGTGAAACAGTGGAATGAAATACATACATAAGTTTGTTACGTGCATGATATACTATATGTATTATGGCATTTATTATCTACGTTCCACTTCATTGCCTCAAGTAACTCAAGGTTATTTAATGTTGAACCGTGGAAATGAACTGCATAGATGTGATGATATACGTGTACTATATATCCCATATACATTTGTTGTATCATATGCAGTCATGGACAGTGCATGGCCAAAGGGCATCCAACTAGAATTGGCAACACAGATCCTGCTCTGGTCAAGGTTGTTACATGGTTCGTTATTGTGACCAATACAAGGTAGCTGGTGTTTATGTTGTCACTTTAAACCATCCGGCATTTCAGAAGTGCTTTATATTCTGATGATTATGTCACTGTCATTAGGAACATAAATTTAATGCTGTAGATTGGATGTGTCAAAGCCGGGAGACCTCAAGGAATCTTTTAACTACAAGTCATATGAAGGATCTTTTGACATTGTAAGTACACAAAGAAGTCATGTTACCACATAAAACATGTAAATAGTAATAGCTTTCAATGTCATCAAATTGTATGTGTTTTTAAGTTTTTTTGATGGTGATCACATCATGTTCTCTGTTTAGAACGCATTCATGACAACTTTGTGTAACCATTTTATGGAGTAAATGCAGGTATCTGTCCTTGAATCCACGCTTTTGAAGTTTTTTTCTAGACGATCAATCATTAAAAACACAACAAATAATATCAGAGGTTGGCAATTTTTAAGACACGACATTAAAGTTATGAATGATCACCTATATTAATAATAATGGTCTTTGAGGCCTAAACTGAATGAATACGAAAATCATGGCTCTAAATCAGAAGTGGCACAAAGTACAGGTAAAGGTGTGGCCATATGAAAAGTGAAGTGCAGTAAATACATGAGTGTGATACAAAGTAGATGTACAGTAGATTACTGTGAGACTATACTTTACTTTCAGCAATGGCCAGTCAGTGTGCCTGGAATGGAGACTGCTTATGGAGAGTTCTATGAGCAGAGCACCAAGCTGGCACTCCGGATCCTTGACGTCATATCGCTTTGTATTGGGTTGTCGGTAGGTTTGACCCTTAGGAGATTAATGGCTTGTGTCCTATGGCTGTGTATTGGGCTGTCCTAGTGGCTTTTTGTCACATCTCTGTGTATTGGGTTAGAATAGGTCTTCAGTAACCCATGCTTGCCGTAAGAGGCGACTATGCTTGTTGTAAGAGGCGACTAACGGAAACGGCTGACTTGATTGATGCATGTCATCTTATACCAATTGCCTTGATCGCTGCTCATGATGTGAATGACTTGGGTGTCTGGTCTAGACTCGATTATTAACAGTTGCCTTCATATAGCTAGACAAGCAACAAGCAAACCAACCAACCTTATCACCCACCCTATTGTTACTTTTCTTGGTGATGAGTTGAGCTAATACGGTGAGCTAAAGCAACGTATATGCAATCTCTTTACAGGATAGGAATTTCCTCCGTAATTGTCACCAAAGCTTTGGAAGCAAGAAGAGCCCCGGTACCCTAAGAAGCCTATACTATCCTATTCTACCTGCGGGGGCCTGTATGTATGGAATGTTCAATTAGATAATGCGTTGTCTTGTTACACAGTAGTATAGATGATGGGGGTACTGGACAACACCTAGGCCTTGAAAGTGCTTACATGGTGCATTTTCAGGGTCTAGGTCTGGTCCAGGTGGGGTTGCCCAGCACCTACGTCATCTATATTACTTACGCTGAGGAAGCGGGTTCCCTTCCCCATGTGAAATGAACCTTGAATGTGTCTCCACATGTGTGTATTATTTCAGAAATAAATGAAGAGTTTGAGATTATTACAATAAAAAAAAACTGCAGGGAGAATAAACGATGAAGGGCGCTGTCGTTTATGTCTTATATGAGATATCAACATTATGTACAGCCTCTCTAAGGATGTTGATACAATGTTTAAGCTTTAAAAACATTTACCCAAATCATAATAATGTTGACTCGCTGAATAGAATCTCGGAAATGTCGGACAAGTCCATTTTATGAACAGGTGGGTTAAGTTTGGCATTTACCGGATATTTTCACCATCTTTATTATCTGTACCTTTTCTCCAAATACGGATTGTCATATCTCTCCCACTTTCTGATGCGAGAAATTGCTGTTTATGATAAAACATTTTCGAGAGAATAACAAACGGCAAGAAGCGATATTAACTCCATAAATGACCATCCGTCATTATGTTGCCTTGTCAATGTGGAACTAACGTAAAAACGACGTCACCAGTTTGTGTACCGTCTCTAACGGTAAAAGGAGAAAAATTGAGGGGAGGTAACTGTTGTATGACAACAGTTCCGTCAAAGTGTTATCTTCACTGCAGTGAAATATCAAGTGTTGTGTTCACTGCAGTGAGCTACCAAATGTTATGTTCACTGCAATGAAAATATCACTTTTCTCAACTTCAGAATACTCAGTCTTTCACTCTGAAGTGTATCATAAATCACGCTTCGTTCTTACTTGTTGTTTGTGACTTATTGCGTATCTATCTGTATGTGTCTATTCTTAACTTCAGCTGTAAAGCCTGGTCAGTTGAGGTGTGGCGAACACAGCGACTACGGGACTGTAACCCTCCTATTTCAGGACCAGTGTGGTGGGCTGGAGGTGTGTATTGTGCGAGTATGTAGTTGATGGTGGTGATCACATGTCATGATGCCTCAATCAAACTGTTTATAATAATCAGCACTTACACACAGGCACTGCTTTCTTGGTCTTTAAAGTGTCATGGTTACGGTCCATACTGTCATGGTTACAGTCTACAGTGTTATGGTTACAGTCTACCCTGTCATGATTACAGTCTACAGTGTTATGGTTACAGTCCACCCTGTCATGATTACAGTCTACAGTGTTATGGTTACAGTCCACCCTGTCATGATTACAGTCTACAGTGTTTGGTTACAGTCTACAGTGTTATAGTTACAATCCACACTGTCGTGGTTACAGTCCACCCTCTCATGATTACAGTCTACAGTGTTATGGCTACAGTCTACAGTGTTATCGTTACAATCCACACTGTCGTGGTTACAGTCCACACTGTCATGATTACAGTCTACACTGTCATGGGTACAGTCTACAGCGTTGTGGTTACAGTCTACAGTGTCATGGTTACAGTCTAATGCGTTATTGTTACAGTCTACAGTGTTATGGTTACAGTCTACAGTGTTATGGTAACAGTCTACAGTGTTATAGTTACAATCCACACTGTCGTGGTTACAGTCCACACTGTCATGGTTACGGTCTACAGTGTTATGGTTATGGTCAACACTGTCATGGTTGCGGTCCACTCTGTCATGGTTACAGTCCACACTGTCATGGTTATGGTCCATTCTGTCATGGTTACGGTCCACCCTGTCATGGTTACGGTCTACAGTGTTATGGTTACGGTCTATAGTGTTATGGTTACAGTCTACAGTGTTATAGTTACAATCCACACTGTCGTGGTTACAGTCTACACTGTCATGGTTACGGTCTACAGTGTTATGGTTACGGTCCACACTGTCATGGTTATGGTCCACTCTGTCATGGTTACGGTCTAGAGTGTTATGGTTACAGTCTACAGTGTTATAGTTACAATCCACACTGTCGTGGTTACAGTCCATACTGTCATGGTTACGTTCTACAGTGTTATGGTTATGGTCCACACTGTCATGGTTATGGTCCACTCCGTCATGGTTACGGTCCACCCTGTCATGGTTACAGTCTACAGTGTTATGGTTACGGTCTACACTGTCATGGTTACAGTCTACAGTGTTATGGTAACGGTCCACCCTGTCATGATTACAGTCTACAGTGTCATGGTTACAGTCTACAGTGTTATGGTTACGGTCTACACTGTCATGGTTACGGTCTACACTGTTAGATCCTACTCAAACTGTTTCTATTCACAGATTGTTTCACCAATTGGAGAGTTCATGCCAGTCATTCCAATTGAAGGCACTATAGTCGTCAATATTGGAGACCTCATGCAGAGATGGACCGCCGACAAACTAAAAGCTACGGTATGTTATGAATAAATTTGGTTGTAACATGTTTTACATGTTTAATTTCTAGTACCATAAATTGTCCAATCTACCCACGTTAGCCAGTTAATATGTACAGAAAACCACGTCCACCTTGTCAGGCATATTTATAGCTTCCGACCGACTTCCATAAAACTGCTGTGTCTGTTGAGGGACATAATCAACTTAAAGCATATGCTAATACGTACTGTCTGGTGCTTTGCATTCTAGAAAAAAACGTTCAACTTTATGGATAAAAAACCTCTTGTTTATTGCATATAGCAACGTTTCAATGTATACGTTATTATGAAGCTGGAGTGACAACAACCAAGTGATGAGAGGTATATATGTATGATATGTTGGGATAAGCAGCAGATTAAATTGACAACAAGATAATAGATAACAAGTAGAATACAGGTGATTGGATGAAGCCAGATGTACAGTAAGGATAACAAATAGCACACGGGTAATGAAGCCAGATGTCCAGTAAGGATAACAAATAGCACACGGGTAATGAAGCCAGATGTCCAGTAAGGATAACAAATAGCACACGGGTAATGAAGCCAGATGTACAGTAAGGATAACAAATAGCACACGGGTAATGAAGCTAGATGTACAGTAAGGATAACAAATAGCACACAGGTTACGAAGCAAGATGAACAGTAAGAATAACAAATAGCACACAGGTGATGAAGCCAGATGTACAGGAAGGATAACAAATAGCACACAGGTAATGAAGCCAGATGTACAGTAAGGATGACAAATAGCACAGGGGTAATGAAGCCAGATGTACAGTAAGAATAACAAATAGCACACAGGTTACGAAGCAAGATGAACAGTAAGGTTAACAAATAGCACAGGGGTAATGAAGCCAGATGTACAGTAAGGATAACAAATAGCACACGGGTAATGAAGCTAGATGTACAGTAAGGATAACAAATAGCACACAGGTTACGAAGCAAGATGAACAGTAAGAATAACAAATAGCACACAGGTGATGAAGCCAGATGTACAGTAAGGATAACAAATAGCACACGGGTAACAAAGCTAGATGTACAGTAAGGATAACAAATAGCACACAGGTGATGAAGCCAGATGTACAGGAAGGATAACAAATAGCACACAGGTAATGAAGCCAGATGTACAGTAAGGATGACAAATAGCACAGGGGTAATGAAGCCAGATGTACAGTAAGAATAACAAATAGCACACAGGTTACGAAGCAAGATGAACAGTAAGGTTAACAAATAGCACAGGGGTAATGAAGCCAGATGTACAGTAAGGATAACAAATAGCACACGGGTAATGAAGCTAGATGTACAGTAAGGATAACAAATAGCACACAGGTTACGAAGCAAGATGAACAGTAAGAATAACAAATAGCACACAGGTGATGAAGCCAGATGTACAGTAAGGATAACAAATAGCACACGGGTAACAAAGCTAGATGTACAGTAAGGATAACAAATAGCACACAGGTTACGAAGCAAGATGAACAGTAAGGTTAACAAATAGCACAGGGGTAATGAAGCCAGGTGTACAGTAAGGATAACAAATAGCACAGGGGTAATGAAGCCAGATGTCCAGTAAGGATAACAAATAGCACACGGGTAATGAAGCCATATGTACAGTAAGGATCAATAATAGCACACAGGTTACGAAGCAAGATGTACAGTAAGGATAACAAATAGCACACGGGTAATGAAGCCACATGTACAGTAAGGATAACAAATAGCACATTGGTAATGAAGCCAGATGTACAGTAAGAATAACAAATAGCACACAGGTTACGAAGCAAGATGAACAGTAAGGATAACAAATAGGAAACAGGTGATCAAGCCAGATGTACAGTAAGGATAACAAATAGCATACAGGTAGTGAAGCCAGATGTACAGTAAAGATAACAAATAGCAAACAGGTTACGAAGCAAGATGAACAGTAAGGATAACAAATAGCATACGGGTAATGAAGCCACATGTACAGTAAGGATAACAAATAGCACACAGATAGCCAGATGTACAGTAAGGATAACAAACAGCACACAGTTGATGAAGCTAGATGTACAGTAAGAATAACATATAACACACAGTTGATGAAGCTAGATGTACAGTAAGGATAACAAACAGGTAATGAAGCCAGATGTACAGTAAGGATAACAAACAGCACACAGTTGATGAAGCTAGATGTACAGTAAGGATAACAAACAGCACACAGTTGATGAAGCTAGATGTACAGTAAGGATAACAAACAGGTAATGAAGTCAGATGTACAGTAAGGATAACAAATAGCACACAGTTAATGAAGCCAGATGTACAGTAAGGATAACAAATAGCACACAGTTGATGAAGCTAGATGTACAGTAAGGATAACAAACAGGTAATGAAGTCAGATGTACAGTAAGGATAACAAACAGCACACAGTTGATGAAGCTAGATGTACAGTAAGGATAACAAATAGCACACAGTTGATGAAGCTAGATGTACAGTAAGGATAACAAACAGGTGATGAAGGCAGATGTACAGTAAGAATAACAAATAGCACACAGGTTACGAAGCAAGATGAACAGTAAGGATAACAAATAGCACACGGGTAATGAAGCCACATGTACAGTAAGGATAACAAATAGCACACAGTTGATGAAGCTAGATGTACAGTAAGGATAACAAACAGGTGATGAAGGCAGACGTACAGTAAGAATAACAAATAGCACACAGGTTACGAAGCAAGATGAACAGTAAGGATAACAAATAGCACACGGGTAATGAAGCCACATGTACAGTAAGGATAACTAATAGCACACAGTTGATGAAGCTAGATGTACAGTAAGGATAACAAATAGCACACAGGTAATGAAGCCACATGTACAGTAAGGATAACAAATAGCACACAGTTGATGAAGCTAGATGTACAGTAAGGATAACAAATAGCAAACAGGTGATGAAGCCAGATGTACAGTAAGGATAACAAATAGCACACAGGTAATGAAGGCAGATGTACAGTAAGGATAACAAATAGCACACAGTTGATGAAGCAAGATGAACAGTAAGGATAACAAATAGCCCACGGGTAATGAAGCCACATGTACAGTAAGGATAACAAATAGCACACAGTTGATGAAGCTAGATGTACAGTAAGGATAACAAATAGCAAACAGGTGATGAAGCCAGATGTACAGTAAGGATAACAAATAGTACACAGGTAATGAAGCCAGATGTACAGTAAGAATAACAAATATCACACAGGTGATGAAGCCAGATGTACAGTAAGAATAACAAATAGCACACAGGTGATGAAGCCAGATGTACAGTAAGAATAACAAATAGCACACAGGTTACGAAGCAAGATCAACAGTAAGTATAACAAATAGCTCACGGGTAATGCAGCCAGATGTACAGTAAGAATAACAAATAGCACACGGGAAATGAAGCCAAATGTACAGTAAGGATAACAAATAGCACACAGTTGATGAAGCTAGATGTACAGTAAGGATAACAAATAGCAAACAGGTGATGAAGCCAGATGTACAGTTAGAATAACAAATAGCACACAGTTGATGAAGCTAGATGTACAGTAAGGATAACAAATAGCACACAGGTGATGAAGCACACAGGTAATGAAGCCAGATGTACAATAAGATTAAGATATAGCCCATGGTAATGAAGCACAGGGGTAATGAAGCCAAATGTACAGTAAAAATAACAAATAGCACACAGGTGATGAAGCAAAGGGGTAATGAAGCCAAATGTACAGTTAGGATAACAAATATCAAACAGGTGATGAAGCCAGATGTACAGTAAGAATAACAAATAGCACACAGGTGATGAAGCACATGGGTAGTGAAGCCAGATGTACAGTAAGGATAACAAATAGCACACAGGTAGTGAAGCCAGATGTACAGTAAGGATAACAAATAACACACGGGTGATGAAGCCAAATGTACAGTAAAAATAACAAATAGCACACAGATGATGAAGCAAAGGGGTAATGAAGCCAAATGTACAGTTAGGATAACAAATATCACACAGGTGATGAAGCCAGATGTACAGTAAGAATAACAAATAGCACACAGGTGATGAAGCACATGGGTAGTGAAGCCAGATGTACAGTAAGGATAACAAATAGCACACAGGTAATGAAGCCAGATGTACAGTAAGGATAACAAATAGCACACAGTTGATGAAGCTAGATGTACAGTAAGGATAACAAATAGCAAACAGGTGATGAAGCCAGATGTACAGTAAGGATAACAAATAGTACACAGGTAATGAAGCCAGATGTACAGTAAGAATAACAAATATCACACAGGTGATGAAGCCAGATGTACAGTAAGAATAACAAATAGCACACAGGTTACGAAGCAAGATGAACAGTAAGTATAACAAATAGCACACGGGTAATGAAGCCAGATGTACAGTAAGAATAACAAATAGCACACGGGAAATGAAGCCACATGTACAGTAAGGATAACAAATAGCACACAGTTGATGAAGCTAGATGTACAGTAAGGATAACAAATAGCAAACAGGTGATGAAGCCAGATGTACAGTTAGAATAACAAATAGCACACAGTTGATGAAGCTAGATGTACAGTAAGGATAACAAATAGCACACAGGTGATGAAGCACACAGGTAATGAAGCCAGATGTACAATAAGATTAACATATAGCCCATGGTAATGAAGCACAGGGGTAATGAAGCCAAATGTACAGTAAAAATAACAAATAGCACACAGGTGATGAAGCAAAGGGGTAATGAAGCCAAATGTACAGTTAGGATAACAAATATCACACAGGTGATGAAGCCAGATGTACAGTAAGAATAACAAATAGCACACAGGTGATGAAGCACATGGGTAGTGAAGCCAGATGTACAGTAAGGATAACAAATAGCACACAGGTAATGAAGCCACATGTACAGTAAGGATAACAAATAGCACACAGTTGATGAAGCTAGATGTACAGTAAGGATAACAAATAGCACACAGGTGATGAAGCACAGGGGTAGTGAAGCCAGATGTACTGTAAGGATAACAAATAGCACATGGTAATGAAGCACATGGGTAATGAAGCCAGATGTACAGTATGGATAACAAATAGTACATGGTAATGAAGCACACGGGTAATGAAGCCAGATGTACAGTATGAATAAAAAATAGCTCACAGGTGATGAAGCCAGATGTACAGTAAGGATAACAAATAGCACACAGGTAGTGAAGCCAGATGTACAGTAAGGATAACAAATAACACACGGGTGATGAAGCCAGATGTACAGTAAGGATAACAAATAGTACACAGGTAGTGAAGCCAGATGTACAGTAAGAATAACAAATAACACACAGGTGATGAAGCCAGATGTACAGTAAGGATAACAAATAGCACACAGGTAGTGAAGCACACAGGTAATGAAGCCAGATGTACAGTAAGGATAACAAATAGCACACGGGTGATGAAGCACACGGGTAGTGAAGCCAGATGTACGGTAAGGATAACAAATAGCACACAGGTGATGAAGCCAGATGTACAGTAAGGATAACAAATAGCACACAGGTGATGAAGCACAGGGGTTATGAAGCTAGATGTACAGTAAGGATAAGGATAACATGATTAAGAGGATTAAACAGCAGTAACAAACTAATTGGATCCTAATTGAAACAGTCTATTGCTTTATTAGATCCCCACAAGCAGACTGTACACACTGCATATGTAAACTGCATACCACAATTGTCTCATGTCACCAGGTCCACCGAGTGATCATCCCACACCACGAGAAGATGAAGGCTTGTTGTCGACAGTCTGTTGCCCTGTTTGTGGATCCTGACGATGAGGTTGTTATTGAGTGTCTGGATGGGTCCAACAAATATAAACCCGTCACGTCCCGTGACTATGTCGGCGGAAGACTACGAGCCACATACCAGCCTGCCTGATCTTACAGTCAATCCTTTACGAAGCCGACCTTTGCTCTCTCAGAGTGGATTACTAATGTACCCGTTTTCTTGATGTTTCCACAAATTGTAATCGTCTGTATGTAGCGAAATAGCAGGGACTAACCTGTTGAAGGCTATATGCTTACTAACACAAGTTTGTTTGCGTGTGTTTGCGACTGTTGCTTGAGTCAGTTTGGTTTCACGCCGCTTTTAGTAATATTTACAGCAGCATTACGGCGGGGGACACCAGAAACGGGCTTCACACATTGTACACATGTAGGGAATCGAACCCGGGTCTTCGGCTACTCCACCGTCGTACGATCGCGACAATATCATAAGCATGTGTTTATGAATCACAATGGTGATGATACCAAGTGTTTGCGAAAAGGTGAGGGAGTCCTCCGAACAAACACATGCAAAGGCAAGTGAAGCGTTCACCCGAACAACCACAGGAACATATGGTACATAGAGATTACTAGACGAGTGTCTGTCAGATACCATTTATCTTACAATGAGTTGTTTCAAAACGTATATAACGCGCGAAATACGCTTTAAACAACGAGTTGTAAGATAAATGGTATCTGACAGGCACGAGTGCAGTAATCTGTTTCTTACACACCCTAAAATCGCATCTCTTTAGCATCCAATCGATGCATTTTGTCTATTCTCATGATCGCACTGGCGCATTAATGCATAACACAATGAGTGTCGTCATCCGATGTACTGCTTACTATTCATTAATAATGTGACCCTACACCTTAACCTAAAAACGTTTCGGCGAACTGGTGATTATAATGATGATGATGATAATGCAAACTGATAAGATCAAAGAACCTGAATGGTGCCGTCATGACTAACGTCTTCCGACGTACTGCTTACTATTCATTAAAAATGTGACCCTACACCTAAACCTAAAAAACGTTTCGGCGAACTGGTGGTTATAATGTAACCAAGAGAATTAGTCAGAAATGCAGATAACTACCGCCGTCGTTGTGCGTGACTTTCCGTCAATCATGGCGTCACTCAGGGCGGAAACTTTTACGATTTCTGTTGAATTTACTTGATCATTGTGTTGTTGATATGTGTAATTCCATAATACTCTTCCCATGAATAGTCTCAAACGCGTGAGCCATTGGATGCAATATTAGACGAATGGATAGCTTTAATAGGAGAAAATACTACACAGTGTAAAATCTGAATTTGTTTTTATATTTCAACAAGTACACTGTTCGTCAATAAGTACCGTGTTCGTCTACACCCCTCATTTATTTCGTTTAGTTTCATCTAAATAATTTGTATTGGTGACAAAGACCATTTGTCATTTGGTTCTAACATGTATGAGGAATTCAGGGAAATATACGTGATCTAATACGGGACTCTCAATAATAATCGGCACTTGAAACGTGATTGTGTAAACACTATCCAATATGGCGGAACGTTCGGCGTATTTTTCCTAAATATTCTAAACAATTCTAGGCGACGTTTCAAAATTACCATTAGTGAGTAAATGACAAACACATACCCATGATCACTAATAATCTATTTTTAAAATTCAATTCTTCGAGTTAATATCCGATGTTTAGTTTTTTGAAACACAGAGTAAATAACGCCATGAATGGTGATTTAGTTATGTGTAAAAAAATGCCGAGATTTACTATGTACTGAATTTTCGTGGGTCACTTTCAGATTTTTTGCTTTGCCTAAAAAGACATTGAATTATATCACAGAAGAGGGTATTTCCCACCAAATTCAAAACAGTGAATTGTATCAGTGTTCGTAGTTTATTTTGAATCTTATTCGACTTCGAAGTGAGAGTTGAAGAGAAGGGACATTTAAATGTATGTGACATCAAGGGGGTGCTCTAAAATGAGCATCGATCCACGAAATTGGGATCGATGACATGCATCAACCAAGTCAGCGAGCCTGACCACCCGATCCCGTTAGTCGCCTTTTACGACAAGCATAGTCACCTTTTACGGCAAGCATGGGTTGCGAAGACCTATTCTACCCCGGAATCTTCACGGGTCCCCAAAGACATGTAAATACAATAAAATAAGTTATGAAATGAAATGTGAGTTAAACAACCGTAGTTTATGAAAACTTAATGTTATTACCAGAAGCATTGGTTACAACACCCACCCAGCAGCATGATTATGGAAAAGATTGTGTTGCTTTCGTTAAAACCAACCAAAACAATATTCCGTGTGAACGTAGCTGCTAACGATATACATGTTTACCGTACAAATTTAGAAAAGACAAATCCCACTGTTTGGGGGTTAAAGCGTTCGTCCTTCTCACCGAAGGCCTGGTTTCGACTCCTCACATGGGTGCGCTGTGTGAAGACCGTTCCTGGTGTCCCCCGTCTGGATATTGCTAGAATATCTGTCAAAGCGGCGTAAAACTCACTCACTCAAATCTACAGGTAACTCATACTGAAAACAATGTGATTAAGTAACAAGAGCACTTTTATTCGTTTTTCATAATTTGGTTAAACATTTTGCACATTGTGTTGCCTGTTATATGGCGTTTATGTTCCCTGTGCTGTTGTTGTAGTAATAGCTGGTGATTTGACGTCCGTGTGTGGTATATGTTCATATATTGCACAGGTGTTGCAACAGTGTTATTCTGTCAGGTAAGGGGTTGTGGTGGCACTCACTACCTTCACTCGTCTTATATGGTTGGTTTTTAGGATTGGTGTAAATTCTAGTTGGTGTAAATGTGACGCTTCAACGCCGCCTGTGCTATTGCTACACTGAGAAAAAAGTTTAGTTAATTCTACTAACTTAATTAGCAACAGCAGTCAGAAGGGTTGGTTAGTTGGTTGATTTGTTGTTAAATGCCGCACTCAGCAATATTCCAGCTATATGACGGCGGTCTGTAAATAATCGAGTCTGGACCAGACAATCCAGTGATAAATATCGTGAGCATCGATCCGCGCAATTGAGATCGATGACATGCATCAACCAAGTCAGCGAGCCTGACCACCCGATCCCGTTAGTCGCCTTGTACGACAAGCATAGTCACCTTTTACGGCAAGCATGGGTTGCTGAAGACCGATTCTATCCCGGAATCTTCACGGGTCAAGTCAGAAAGGGTTAGTAAAACTAAATTGTCAATGCAAGAGAATGACCATCCTAGATGTTCTGTCGAAATAGAGATCCGCTTGGCGTAAAAGGTAATGGCATGTGGGAATTATATGAATGGATCGAAAATCAGTGATGACACCAGGTGTTCGCTAAAAGGTAGCACCCGGCCTTCATACAATTTGCATAAAACAATTTATTGGCTGACGCCGCACAGCCTTACTCATGCAATGTAAGCCTGTAAACAAACCAGACAATCAAGTGCTTCATGAACCACAACACCAAGTGACACGAGAGTACCATTACTGATTTTCTTGAAACTAATAAAAACGGTAGAACAACGAATTTACTTTCCTGCTGGTAGATTGCACGCGGCGTCAAGACCACGTGACATTGCTCTCTTCCGCCTTTGTCACTGTCACGCTCGCCATTTTGAGTAAACAAGGAGATAATTGCGAGTGAGAGTGTTCGGTATATCTTGGCTTTGTAACCGTGTTAAAGTATATTTGTCATGACAAAATTTAGAACTTCACAGCATGCACACAATGAAAGGAGATTTGTTACGTGTGCCAGTGTGAAAGGATATTTGCTTATGTCAATTACGTTTTCGCAGTATTGTGTTTATAAACTTAAAATGCCTCTGAAAATCATTATGTTATCTTTCCACTGTATTGTATATCTCATTTGTTATTCACTTGTTTTTTTTGCAAGTTCAGAAGCTGTCAAACGGAATCGCAAAATGATCAAAACATGAGTTGTTAAACTTACCAGTTTAGTACATATATTATTGCAGTTAGTAAATCACGAGAAGAAGATTCTTTGAAATATGTAAAGTAATCTGTTCTAGCTGATTTGTAAATGTATTAATCTACGATAGGCTACCTACTAGTCTACTTAGCAAATATCTACCACCTGGGTACTAACATCTCTTAACAGTGTAATGTATGACTGGACACTGAAATACATTTACTACTTTTGTCATTGTAATACATGGATATCGTCAACAAACGCAGGACGCCTGTGCTATTGCTTATGCATGGAGATGGAATTTGGGCACAAGCCTTCTACCCTAAAAATATTGATTTCAATTGTCGTTATCGCCAAAACTGTTCATGTTTGAAGTGGAGTGACAAAACATTTTCAATCCAAAGATCCATCTCAAAACGACAACGACAAGTCAACGTTAGAGATTATGATGCTATAATATGTACCATCTAACCACCAACCGAAACACCTTTAAGCAAGCAATACTATTTTATTGATCGCACTGAACTATGATAAATTCCTACACCTCTTCACAATGACTATTGCTGACATCTATCTTCCGGGTATACCCTGGCAACAAACCATAGTAGTGTGTAAAGGGTCTCTGTTGCATGCGGTTGTGTAGCTGATGTTAAGTAATACAGTGTACACATGGGGAGAAAATCAATACACTTATATTGAACTGAGATTAATTAAAGGCGCAATACAAACAGATATTTTAGTATACTCTAGAAACTAGTTCTTAGATTATGTATGTTTAATTTTTTTGGACATGTTGTACACGACACTAGACTTAAAATGTAGTCAAAGACTTTATGGCATTCTTGCTCAAAATCATTCCTATCAAATCAGAAACACTCAACAACATTTCAACGTGTGGGCGGGAAGCAACAGACGGTGAGTAGGGGTGCGCGACACAAGCTGTCAATGGGCAGGTGCGAGAACCCCAAACGATCAAGGACAAAATAACAATCCATTTTATCACATTTTCAAATTCTACACTAGGTGATTTACAGTTTGAGGGCGGAAATCAAAGCATTCGATCCACTTTCATTTTTGTGGCAGCCTCGGTGGCCGAGTGGGTTAGATCGCTGACTTTGTGTGCTGGCGATTAGGTGCCTCACTCTTGCAGTGTGGGTTCGAATCCCGGGCGGGACTCAACCCCAAAAGTAGGAGCATCTGTACTGTACTAAGAAAATGTTATCCCAAATGCATCTAAATGGCATTGTGTATTCATGTAAAAAAACTGCCTCGTACCTCTTTATATACTTGTCAAAAGTACTCTGCACATCACTTGATAACAGTAGGTGTCAGAACATACACCGAATCTTCGCTCCTAATTCTCATAAAGATGTTGTTCATCCATGTATCTTATCCTTACTTGATTGGTATTCTTTCCCGAAACTGTTCGCACACAAAGACCAGGTTGTCAACCGGTGCCTTTTGCTATTTAGGGATTTTTAGATTTATGTTCATTACCACGACAACTAACCTGACATTGACTCTGTTCATATTGGTCTGTACCTGACAGAATACAAAGTTCTGAATCCAAATTCCCTTGTATTGTTTTGTTTTGTTTAAGTACACTTGTATAGGGACAGGCAGATTAGATAGGAAGACTCTTATGAAGCTGGGCTTACTGTAACAGCTGACCCATGAGTATACGGGGTAGAATAGGTCTTCAGAAACCATGCTTGCCGTAAAAGGCGACTATACTTGTCAGAAGAGGCGACTAACGGGACCGAGTGGTCAGGCTCGCTAGTAGTATATAGTGCACTTATGCCCGTTTTTTAATTGCAGCCCTCTCATTGGCTGATTTCTGCCCGCAGGGTTCCCCTCCCCCACTTCCCAAACCCAGAGTAATGACGTCATATATTTCTGTCCTCTCACTGGCTGATTTCTACCCGCAGGGTCTCCCTCCCCCACCCCCAACCCAGAGTAATGACGTCGTATATCTCTGCCTTTCATTGGCTGATTTCTGCCGCAAAACATTTATCCCCCACCTCGGAGTAACGATGACGTATATTTTACCCTGTCCTCTGATTGGCTGATTTTTGCCTGCAAAATAATTAAACCTAGTGAATGCTATTCTAGACTTAGTGTATGCAATAATAATAAAAAGAAGTTCTAAAATTACAAAGTGAAATTCTCCAGCTGAAAAAAAAAGAAATAGAGAAAGATTTGGTGGTTCCATAAGGAACCTGTGCGAACGCTGTACACGTGGATGTTGACGACGTCTTAGATCGTCGTGGATGGTGAGCCAAATACGGTCTTCAGGTAGACGCAGTTGGGGGAATGTCTTCTATCTTCTGGTAAGAATTTGTCTTCATATTTCCATTTGTGCAATTTAATACCGCACATATAGCACTGAACACAATCGTGCATTTCCGTGTAGAATAACCCGCACCTGGTAAGCTCGAGAGGAGTCTGCTTAATTTGAATAGGACATTTGTAGTAGGTATCTAAACGGTTTTTTAAATACCTGTAGGAAGGATGATCGGGAATATCCATAATATCCGATCCCACTGTCCACGAACTCCGACAACTATCCGCATCCAAACATTTACATCCGTAGTCGACACGAGCGTCGCAATCCGCGCTTAAATCTGAAGAATCCATTTCCACGTCCGATATCTCCAACAGCTCGAGCCGCAAATGATTAAACGGCGATGACAGTCCGGCGATCAAAATCACGTGACCAGCCGGATAACAAATGAACGTCCTACGCCGGACAATCACGTGACAGTTCCGGGTCAATGACCCGCACTCAAACCTACGCCATGACCATGGTAGCAATGTGCCCTTTACCTATAGCTTTGAACATCCAGACAACTTTGTTCCCGCGCCGTCTATACGTTTTCAAGAGTGAGTGAGTTAATGCTTTACGTCACATCGGCAATAACGTTTTCAAGAATAAACATACATCGATCATATTTGACGGGGCAATAGATGTATACATACCTTACTCGTAATGCAAACACGCGTTACCTTAAAGCACTACGTTACGGTATATATCTGTCAAAATAACTCGCGAGTGTTTGTCCATAACGTTACATCCGTTGTCTTAAAGGGGACAGTATAACGATGTTAGTATTATAAGAGGTTAACCCTAGAGGTCTACACGCATTGTCTCGTGGTACCGCTGTTAGGCCTTAAAGGTCGGCTCTACATATAAAATCAGAACTCTTAGCCCAACTGTACGGGTATAAAGAGTGACACTGCCGACCTTAAGAGGTGTTAATACGCGAAATTACCTCGCCCTAATCATTCGATATCGTCATGGCGTGGTGTCAACGAGGTTGTAAATCGTGGGACCCATATTTCTAGACTTCTCTGAAGCTTTCGATACGGTATGACATAACGGGCTAAAACAAAAACTAAAAAAAAAAAAAGGACATAAAGGCTAAATAATAAACTATATCCAAGACTTCCTGACTAATCGCAAAATAACCGTTGGTATCGACCAAATGCTATCGGATCAGTGTCCCTTAGAAAAGGCACACCCCAAGGTAGCATTCTAAGCCCAACACTTTTCAACGTTATTATTAATTACCTATTCGTGGGAATACCCAATAAATTTCAAACTTCCAAATACGCGCATGATGGAGCTCTCTGGGTCCGCTCTAGAAGCATAAGTACGGCTCAAACATTATTGCAGAAAGCATTAAATAAAATTCAAATATGGGTAAATAAATGGGGTTTCTCACTGAATACCGAAAAAAACACAGGGACAGTATTCGTACAAACACCCCAAAACTACAACTAAACAGAAAAACAACAACATACAATCCCACAAAGAAACCAAATTCCTTGGACTAATCTTTGCTGAACACCTCACCGGGGGTGTTCACATTAAAAACCTAACAAATAGATGCACTAAAAACCTAAACACACTACGCTGCCTGGCAGGTTCCAAGTAGGGGTGCCTCCAAGAAGATCTATCTCTTTACAAATCGCTAATTAGATCAAAAATAGACTAGGGATGCCAAATATATAACACCTTAAACTCCTCATTAAGCGATAAACTCAACTCAATTCAATATCAAGCTCTCAAGATAATCACACGCACTCAGCATGGCACGCCGCGCATATCGCTACAGGCACGAACAGGCGAAATACCCCTGGATATACGCCGAGAATATCTGACAATAAATTACTGGACCTCAACTCAACAAAAAGGGGAAATCCAACAGATCCTTAAAACTAACAAGAGCCCCAGACTCCAAGCTCTAGCTCGCAAAAACCCTCAATTAACATCAATCTCTCAACGCATAATATATTACCGAAATACACACAACCTAAATTATTTACAGTTAAACACAGTCCCAAATAACACCTTCACACCCAAACTCCACCCCCCCCCCCCCCCCCCCGCCAAATCGACATATCTCTCTTCACCAGACTTAATAAAGAAACTAATTCAAATACCGCTAAATCAATCACATTAACATACACTCACGAAAAATGTCCAAATTGGTGTCACATTTACACAGACGGGTCTTTTGACCCGGAATCAAAACGCACAGGATTCGGCATCCATATCAACGAACCCCCAAAAGAAACACAATCATATGGGCTCCCAAATGAACAATCAATTTTCACAGCCGAATTAATGGAGATAGTAACAGTCCTGCACAGCAATCAAATAAATAGACACCAAAAAACCATAATCCTCTCAGATTCATTTAGTGGGCTCCAGGCCATAAAAAACAAAAACACAAAAAAGCCCCCAAAACTAATACAACAGATAATTAAAAGCGCCAACAAGCTACGTAAACTAGGTAAAGACATAGAAATAGTTTGGATCCCTGCACGAGTTGGAGTGTTTGGCAACGAACACGCAGACAAAGCAACCAAATCAGCACTAAAATTAGAAGAAGTAAGCATCAACCTACCGATATAAAAAAAAAACGAAATGGCATACGACACCATTATGCTCAATCAAAAACCGCTGAAGGATTTTATGTACATAGCGCCAGCTTCCCATTTGGGATTACACTGGATTTGCTTTTACGTACCGAATAAGGATACCATAGAAAGTTTTGATTCATTCGGTTTGAATAATTCGCTTATGCATGCTGAATTCAATAGTTTTAAATATCTATACGGTAGACGCGTGTACAAATATTCTAGTAGAAAGCTTCAATGTCACGATAGCCTTGTTTGCGGTTACTATTGTCTGTATTTTCTATATTATCGGTGTCGACACAACTCCATTTTAAACAGTTTCACCGATGATTGTACAATAAACGATGATATCGTACACTCTTGGTGTTGGCATAAAAGGCTTTAAAAACGTATACGCTACTATTTTGTTGTTTATTCGGATATTAAAGCCGAGTACGGCTATAAGTTAAACAGCTAATAATAAGTATAAGTATGTTCGTACATTCAATGTAAGTGGGTGTTCATAATTCCCTGCATCTTGTCAGCATCTGGTCAGTATGTGGACAGGATCTGGTCGGTAACTGGACAGCATCTGGCCAGGATCTGATCAGTAACTGGGCAGGATCTGGCCAGTGGCTTTATCATTCAAATGATAATGATCAGTTTATCTCGAACTCGTGTCCCTCCGACTCATGATCACTGGTCAACCCTTATGATAGGGATTATTTTAATTAGTGCCTTGGCGACGACAATGCGTTAATCTACCTAAATGCATACAGTCGCATCTAAAGAATCTATATAACCAATGCCGGTGTCACGAAATATATTCGCCCCCAGAATAAAGTCTCCCCCCGGCGAATTTATACCGGTACAGTTCCGCCCCTCTCGAAATAAACTCTCCCCCACCCTACGAAATAAAATCACCCCCCGTTTTATAAATACTTGCCATGCAGTTCAATAGTTGATGTTATTTTGGGTTAGGTAATGTTGTAATCTATTTTTAGCCATTGATTCCATTACTTTGCATAAGTTTGAAGTTGAGATATTGGTCGATATGAGTTAGCTTGATTAGCTGGTTTATTAGGTTTAGGGATTGGTATGACTAGGGCCTGTTTCCAGGGAGTAGGATATAGTTTTAGGTGTTTTTTTTAAATTATTTGTTAAGAAGTTAGGTCTTATCCTGGGGCTGTGCCCTTTTTCCTGTTTTGGATTACGTAGAGGAGCTCCTCCATTTTGAAGGGTTGGTTTATTTCTAGATTGTTAGCCTGCTTTTGTTAGGTCGTTGGAGCTTTTACGTATTTGGTTTATTAATTTAGGTCGTTTTTTGGTATTTTTGTTTTGGAGGGCTTTGTAGCCCACTAAGCGAGTCAGTGAGAATTAGGATCTTTTTGTTGTTTTTTGATTGTTGGTTATGCAGGGCTGAGGCCATGCCCATAAGTTCGGCCGTGAATATAGATTGGTTGTTAGGGAGTCGGTAAGATTGTGTGGATAGCACACGGTCAACTTACTTACTTACTTACTTACTTTGGAGATTTAACGTGCGCTTTCCGACTGATGCGTATTTCGCACACGGGCCCGGCCAGGCCATTTAATGTGTTTCCGAAAGGGGCGAAAGTGGTGTGTGCAACCCAAGAGGGGGCTTTAGGGGTTGCTTATATAGAATTTGGGAATTTTGAGATTTGGAATAGATGCCGATGGGGTAGGGGAGGAGAACTAAGGGAGCTGGGTATGGTGGATGTTTGTGTGTTTATGTAATTTTGATTTGGTGGATTATAGTGTTTTTAGATGCGTTTTATTAGTTCCGTTTTGATTAAGAATACGCCTAAGGCCTTGAAGTTTTCTAGTTTATTTTGTGGGTTTAGTATTGCTTCTAGAGTGAGAGCCTTGTTTAGATTGAGGGTGGTTTGTAATGCGGTTCGATGTGTTAGGTAGTGTGTGCAGTAGATGAGTGCGTGTTCTGGGGTTTCTAGTTGTTTGCAGTGTGGGCAGTTACCTGTAGTATGTTTTTTAATTTTTTTTAGGTGGTTATTTAGGTTGGTGTGTCCTGTTTGGAGTTTAGTGATTACTCTGTCGATTTTTTTTGATGGATGGTGAATTTTTGGTTTGGTTAGTGGTTTGCTGAGTACTTTTTTGATTTGGCTATTTGAGTTTAGATATAGGTTATGCCATTTTTTGGTGATTTTTTGCTTGTTTACACTTTTAATTTCTGATTTTGAGATGGGTAGGTTTAAGCTTCTTTCTGGGATTTTGAGGGATTGTTTAGCTGCCTTATCGGCGTTTTCATTACCGTTTATTCCTACGTGGGCGGGTATCCACAAGAAGGTTATTTGTTTGCCTGCGTTAGTTAGGACGTTGGAGCTTTTAAGTATTAGATTTATTAATTTAGGTCGGTTTTTGGTATTTTTGTTTTGGAGGGCTTGCAGTCCACTTAGGGAGTCGGTAAGTATTAGGATTTTATTGTGGTTTTTGGATTCTTGACTATGGAGGGCTGAGGCCATGCCCATTAGTTCTGCCGTGAATATTGATTGGTTGTTTGGGAGTCGGAAGGATTGTGTAATTTTAGTTGGTTGTGTGGTATGGACTCCGAAACCTGTGTGTTTGGAGGTCGGATCTGAAGATCCGTCCGTGTAAATGTGACACCAATTTGGCCAATTTTCGTGTATGTATGCTAGTGTGGTGGTTTTAGCTATGTTTGGGTCGGTTTGTTTATTTATTTGGCTAGCTAGTGTTGTGTCTATTTTGGGTATTTTAAGTTTAGGGGTGAAGATATTTGATTGTTTGCAGTTTTGTTTAAGATTTTTTATTTGGTGTTCATTTAGGTAGTTTGTTATTCTTTGGGATATTGGGGTAAGTAAGGGGTGTTTACGAGCTAGAGCTTGGTTTTTGGGGCTGATATTTTGGTTTATTAAGTTTTGGATCAGAGGGTTTGATTAGGATGCGGCCCAGAAATTTAAGCTTAGCTGTTCCCTGCGTAGACTTAGTGGCATTTCTCCTGTTAAGGCCTGAAGTGAAGTGTAGGAGGTGCCATGTTGGGTGCGTGTAATTAGTTTGAGAGCCTGATATTGTATTGAGTCAAGTTTTTTAGATAGAGAGTTGTTTAGGGTGTTGTATATGGCGCAGCCGTAGTCTAGTTTTGATCTAATTAGTGATATGTAGAGTGAGAGGAGGGTATCTTTGGAGGCTCCCCAGTTTGAGCCAGTGAGGCATCTTAGGGTGTTTAGGTCTTTACTGCATTTAGTTGTTAGGTTTTGGATGTGAGCATCCCAGGTGAGATGTTCATCGAAAATAAGTCCTAAGAATTTGGTTTGTTTTTGAAATTTGATTGTTTGGTTGTTTAGCTGGAGGATTGGGGAGGCGGGTTTCATGTTTTTATGTTTGAATACTATTCCTGTTGTTTTTTCTGAGTTAAGGGAGAAGCCCCGTCACGGTCAAATCAGAGACGATGTTTATATGCTAGTCGTTAGGTACAAAGATTGTTTAGTAACTTAAGAAGTTATTAACACGTGTCGTGTCAGCCCTATGCCATTCGCGATTGTCCACTTCCAGAAAACATCCTGTGTTGGTTTAACATGAATTAGTAAAGGTTCATTAGGGATGCCCAACACGTTAATTAATGAAAGAGGAGTAGTCAAAACACTGTCATTTCCTGCCCAGGATATCACACCCCTACACACTAAGGTCGGTGAGAAACATTCTCATCAAAGAAAACACAGTCAAGACTATAGATTCCCGTCGTCTAGCTACACATCCTGTGATGAATTAAAGGTTGAAGAATTGCAAACTGAACTGTCCTAAGTTTATATCTAAAATTTTGGAATTGGATACAGTGATAAAGTCTTATATCAATATGTAGACTCATAAATATTGGTTTTATGTTTTATGTTCTTATGAAATATCGCGTATTAGTGTAATATGCATGCTTAACCATTCATTGTACCGTTCTAAACCATGTAATATCAGTCAATCGGGTGGGAAAACAGCCAAATCCTCGCTCTATAAAGGACTATGTCAATCATTTTGCAAGTTGAAATGACCCCTGATACTTTATGAATACTTTATGACAGTTTATGGAGTCAAAATCAATGCTGATTTTTCATAAACTTAATGCTTCGTACTATAGCATGGTGTCTCTTCAGTGCTGAATAAAGATTGAAAATACATCAGTCAGTCAAAGATGAAGGAGTTCTTGAGAATTAGTTCATATTTTGTTCTTAGACTTACATTCGATTGTGTTCACATGTAGACTCAAACTGGTATTTAAAAACATGTATACAGACAACAAAAACTGTATTAGAAACAACAAACTCTGTATTTATGGATAGCACTTTCATAAGCATGATAGCATATTTTGGAAAACAAATTCAAGGTCAATTGCTTCAATACATCATGTTCATTGGACATAATTTCTAGTTTAAATATGTTTATCTAATTTCCGATTATCATTCTTAGTTTTACTTTTTTCTCTTCGGCTGCGGTGATATCCATCCGAATCCAGGACCTTTGCATAGTCCAGATTTAAAGATTATATATCTAAACGTACGCAGTCTTAAAGACAAAGTAGATTTTATCAGTGCTGAATTAGATAGTTATGATGTTGTATGTTTAACAGAAACCTGCTTGCACCATGATATTCTAGCCACTGATATTACACTGATACCATTTTCAAATCGTAGCCTGTATTAAGGAATATATTTTAGATCTGAAATCAGAGTATAACGGACAGCCTGAGCTGGAGGCGCGCGTGGGTATGTTGACAGTTTTTACGTAGTTAGTGGTAAAACCGAATGTTTGCGAGGATTAATAAGATTTCTGAATTCTGTTACAACAGTAACCGTACATGTATTTGTTACATTAAGTCATTTCATTCAAATTTGTTTGGTGTGATTATGTCTTATAATTATTTTAGGATGGAAGGTACAGTTACCAAATAAAATATGCTGAAATATCAATTCATTATGACCATATTTCATAATCTATTTTTTAAAGTAACCCTCCTTACATTAAAGATAACTATTTAAAGAATATAGTACTGAAAGACATTGCAACAAACCGAATAATCAGGGGGGAGACTTTATACTGAGGGGGGCGCGAAACATATCCGCCCGGGGGAGATTTTATTTCAGAACAGATTCTCCGGGGGAGAATCTGTACCGGTATAAACTCTCCGGGGGGAGAATTTGTACGGGGGAGAGTTTATACCGGGACACCGGCCAAAGTGTAAATACCGTCCCGACTATCACCACAAAGTAACCAAATATGCAATCTGCAGCAATCATCTTCCTGAACATCGCCCACATGTTTCCAGTCACACGAAGAATTCTGAGTTATCTTACAGTAGAGCTGTACTTCAACTGGCCGCTTTTCAGACACCTGTATTTCCATCTAAATGAATTCAACATGTCCATATTGAAGATGGAGTCAGATTTTCAACTCCTAGAACACTGGTACAGAAGGAACGGTAAGTGCTAATACATTGCATTATATTTACCATATCAGCTAGGCCCGTCATTTGCGTGATGCATTATACATATGGCAATCAATGTTTAAACACGGCTTCTTTTCATTGCAGCCGAAGAACCGCGACGGGAGAGTTCCTGCTCAGCCTTCAGTTGCCGGTACACAGAGTGGAGTGTAACCACACACCCCACAAATTAAACCACAACAGCCCACAGCTTCCTACAATCTGTTTTAGAGTTATTGTCTAATTCATTACAAATAGGGAGGAATGTTTACAGTTTTAGTAACATTGCTGTAATATCGCGGTTTAGGTACGACAAAAAATATATAAAATAAAATTGGGTACATACTCTCAAACAGCTGTATTATCCACATTTAAGTGACATAAATCAGCGCTTTTAAAGGCTAAACTCACCTTCGCAACTCATTAACAGTACGTTCACAAACTGCACGGAAAAATGCTGTGATGCTTTCAAACTACGGTTTAATGATAAGTCTATCCATTTTAGCTACAATACTCGTCGATGCATTTTTAATGGGCCATCGATTTCAGCCCGGGTGGTAAGATATTGGTGTTACGTCCCTTAGTGCGTCGTCTGCTCGTCTACTCGGCTAGCTTCCAAACAGGGTGAAAATGTATTGCATTCACTTGCAAATAAAATGTACTGTCTTCCCCAAACGTGTGTGCATGGATGTATTTGATAAAAGGCTACAACAAAACAAAACAAAGGAATTACCCCTTAAGCAATAAGGAAAACACTCATGTACGTGGGTACTTGTGCTACCATGTGGTGGACTTCATATAAATCCGAATCATCCTAGCATAGCATAAATACTGAAAGAAGCGCCAGAGCAATCATTAAGCTTCAGTGAACATCTATAAAAACTATGTGGTGATTTCAAATGCGCATCATAAAGTTTACACGTGGTTTCTGATACTACATGACACTAGAATTTTCACATACTGAATAAACACAAAATATAACATAAGTTACATCCAAAACATATCTAAAAGGTTCTTAACGATATAATTAATAAACTTACACTATGGATGGCTGAAGTTCGACTTGATATAGCATGCAATGCTAAAAAAACAATTTGGGGAACCACGGGACCAATGTCGCTGTTGCGACCGACGAACGTTCTAAAACTAGCACTTCCGGTCCTAAGCGAAGCGCATGATTGAGAACCACTAAATAATAAATCACTGTTACTTGTAACTTCACATAAATACTGTTTACAATAGATTTATGGTGTATGATAAAAAGGTAACCCTTGACCCCATATGGGAACAGTTTCCTCCTCAGAACCAACAGCATGATTTCCTTCGAACACAGGCACAATGTAGTTACTGTACTTCAGCCTCTAATATATCAAGGCACATTTGCTGATCATCTAACGAGTAGTCATATCATGTTTTATCATACCATATTAATATCATATCATGTAATTACAATGCTTAGATGTGATTACCCACCTGAACAGAAAATACAGGAGACCAGTGAGCAGTATCTCAGCTCAAACATTTCGGGTAGTGCTGTTGCAGATATTGTCTGCTCTACGTAAATAAGACTAATCATTGTCCTTTGAAAAGATCACATTTCATGTCAGTTGTGAAAAAAAACACTTTCAGAAGTAAATCAACTTCTCCTTCGTGTATGCTAATGTCTACGTGGCAAGAATGGATCTTTATGAAATCTAATATCTGCTGGTTGTATATTCTATGACCAAGTCATCTCAGGTATTAAATTATATAATAGAATTGATAAATATTCCTGTAGATAATAACATGGCTTAATATGGCCGTGCCACATATACTTGAAAAAGACGAGGCACTTAAAACTGCATATACATTAGCAGTACGACATGGACCATATGTGTCTCTTGCTGTAGCGCGACAAGAGGATCTCAAAACTTGAAAAGACCCACCCAGGATAATTCGAATACATTTAATCAACTGCTACTGTTGGGCAGTACGTATGGTAAGTGAACATGTCTCCTACATACTGATCACGTGGGCTGTGAAAGTGGCTCCTACATACTGATCACGTGGGCTGTGGTAGTGACTCCTACATACTGATCACGTGGGCTGTGGTAGTGACTCCTACTTACTGATCACGTGGGCTGTGAAAGTGACTCCTACATACTGATCACGTGGGCTGTGAAAGTGGCTCCTACATACTGATCACGTTGGCTGTGAAAGTGGCTCCTACATCCTGATCACGTGGGCTGTTAAAGCGGCTCCTACATACTGATCACGTGGGCTGTGAAAGTGGCCACTACATACTGATCACGTGGGCTGTTAAAGTGGCTCCTACATAATGATCACGTGGGCTGTTAAAGCGGCTCCTACATACTGATCACGTGGGCTCTTAAAGTTACTCCTACATACTGATCACGTTGGCTGTGGTAGTGATTCCTACTTACTGATCACGTGGGCTGTGAAAGCGGCTCCTACATACTGATCACGTGGGCTGTGAAAGTGGCTCCTACATACTGATCACGTGGGCTGTGAAAGTGGCTCCTACATACTGATCACGTGGGCTGTTAAAGCGGCTCCTACATTCTGATCACGTTGGCTGTTAAAGCGGCTCCTACATACTGATCACGTGAGCTGTGAAAGTGGCCACTACATACTGATCACGTGGGCTGTGAAAGCGGCTCCTACATACTGATCATGTGGGCTTTGAAAGTGGCTCATACATACTGATCACGCACGCTGTTAAAGCGGCTCCTACATACTGATCACGTGGGCTGTGAAAGTGGCTTCTACATACTGATCACGTGGGCTGTTAAAGTGGCTGCTACATACTGATCATGTGGGCTGTGAAAGTGGCCACTACATACTGATCACGTGGGCTGTGAAAGTGGCTGCTACATACTGATCACGTGGGCTGTGAAAGTGGCTGCTACATACTGAACACGTGGGCTGTGAAAGTGGCTCCTACATACTGATCAAGTGGGCTGTGAAAGTGGCTCCTACATACTGATCACGTGGGCTGTGGTAGTGACTCCTACATATGATCACGTGGGCTGTGAAAGTGGCTTCTACATACTGATCACGTGGGCTGTGAAAGTGGCTTCTACATACTGATCACGTGGGCTGTGAAAGTGGCTCCTACATACTGATCACGTGGGCTGTTAAAGCGGCTCCTACATACTGATCACGTTGGCTGTGAAAGTGGCTCCTACATCCTGATCACGTGGGCTGTTAAAGCGGCTCCTACATACTGATCACGTGGGCTGTGAAAGTGGCCACTACATACTGATCACGTGGGCTGTTAAAGTGGCTCCTACATAATGATCACGTGGGCTGTTAAAGCGGCTCCTACATACTGATCACGTGGGCTGTGAAAGTGGCTCCTACATACTGATCACGTGGGCTGTGAAAATGGCTGCTACATACTGAACACGTGGGCTGTGAAAGTGGCTCCTACATACTGATCACGTGGGCTGTTAAAGTGGCTTCTACATACTGATCACGTGGGCTGTGAAAGTGGCTGCTACATACTGATCACGTGGGCTGTGGTAGTGACTCCTACATATGATCACGTGGGTTGTGAAAGTGGCTTCTACATACTGATCACGTGGGCTGTGAAAGTGGCTCCTACATACTGATCACGTGGGCTGTGAAAGTGGCTCCTACATACTGATGACATGGGCTGTGGTAGTGACTCCTACATACTGATCACGTGTGCTGTGAAAGTGCCTCCTACATACTGATCACGTGGGCTGTGAAAGTGGCCACTACATACTGATCACGTGGGCTGTGAAAGTGGCTTCTACATACTGATCACGTGGGCTGTTAAAGCGGCCACTACATACTGATCACGTGGGCTGTGAAAGTGGCTGCTACATACTGATCATGTGAAAGTGGCCACTACATACTGATCATGTGAAAGTGGCCACTACATACTGATCACGTGGGCTGTGAAAGTGGCCACTACATACTGATCACGTGGGCTGTGAAAGTGGCTCCTACATACTGATCACGTGGGCTGTGAAAGTGGCTGCTACATACTGATCACGTGGGCTGTGAAAGTGGCTTCTACATACTGATCAAGTGGGCTGTGAAAGTGGATGCTACATACTGACCATGTGGGCTGTGAAAGTGGCTTCTACATACTGATCACGTGGGCTGTGAAAGTGGCCACTACATACTGATCACGTTGGCTGTGAAAGTGGCTCCTACATACTGATCACGTGGGCTGTTAAAGTGGCTGCTACATACTGATCATGTGGGCTGTGAAAGTGGCCACTACATACTGATCACGTGGGCTGTGAAAGTGGCTTCTACATACTGATCACGTGGGCTGTGAAAGTGGCTGCTACATACTGAACACGTGGGCTGTGAAAGTGGCTCCTACATACTGATCATGTGGGCTGTGAAAGTGGCTCCTACATACTGATCACGTGGGCTGTTAAAGCGGCCACTACATACTGATCACGTGGGCTGTGAAAGTGGCTGCTACATACTGATCATGTGAAAGTGGCTGCTACATACTGATCATGTGAAAGTGGCCACTACATACTGATCACGTGGGCTGTGAAAGTGGCCACTACATACTGATCACGTGGGCTGTGAAAGTGGCTTCTACATACTGATCACGTGGGCTGTGAAAGTGGCTGCTACATACTGATCACGTGGGCTGTGAAAGTGGCTTCTACATACTGATCAAGTGGGCTGTGAAAGTGGATGCTACATACTGACCATGTGGGCTGTGAAAGTGGCTTCTACATACTGATCACGTGGGCTGTGAAAGTGGCCACTACATACTGATCACGTTGGCTGTGAAAGTGGCTCCTACATACTGATCACGTGGGCTGTGAAAGTGGCTGCTACATACTGAACACGTGGGCTGTGAAAGTGGCTCCTACATACTGATCATGTGGGCTGTGAAAGTGGCTCCTACATACTGATCACATGGGCTGTGGTAGTGACTCCTACATATGATCACGTGGGTTGTGAAAGTGGCTTCTACATACTGATCACGTGGGCTGTGAAAGTGGCTTCTACATACTGATCACGTGGGCTGTGAAAGTGGCTCCTACATACTGATCACGTGGGCTGTTAAAGCGGCTCCTACATACTGATCACATGGGCTGTGGTAGTGACTCCTACATATGATCACGTGGGCTGTGAAAGTGGCTTCTACATACTGATCACATGGGCTGTGGTAGTGACTCCTACATATGATCACGTGGGCTGTGAAAGTGGCTCCTACATACTGATCACATGGGCTGTGGTAGTGACTCCTACATATGATCACGTGGGTTGTGAAAGTGGCTTCTACATACTGATCACGTGGGCTGTGAAAGTGGCTTCTACATACTGATCATGTGGGCTGTGAAAGTGGCTCCTACATACTGATCACGTGGGCTGTTAAAGCGGCCACTACATACTGATCACGTGGGCTGTGAAAGTGGCTGCTACATACTGATCATGTGAAAGTGGCTGCTACATACTGATCATGTGAAAGTGGCCACTACATACTGATCACGTGGGCTGTGAAAGTGGCCACTACATACTGATCACGTGGGCTGTGAAAGTGGCTTCTACATACTGATCACGTGTGCTGTGAAAGTGGCTGCTACATACTGATCACGTGGGCTGTGAAAGTGGCTTCTACATACTGATCAAGTGGGCTGTGAAAGTGGATGCTACATACTGACCATGTGGGCTGTGAAAGTGGCTTCTACATACTGATCACGTGGGCTGTGAAAGTGGCCACTACATACTGATCACGTTGGCTGTGAAAGTGGCTCCTACATACTGATCACGTGGGCTGTGAAAGTGGCTGCTACATACTGAACACGTGGGCTGTGAAAGTGGCTCCTACATACTGATCATGTGGGCTGTGAAAGTGGCTCCTACATACTGATCACATGGGCTGTGGTAGTGACTCCTACATATGATCACGTGGGTTGTGAAAGTGGCTTCTACATACTGATCACGTGGGCTGTGAAAGTGGCTTCTACATACTGATCACGTTGGCTGTGAAAGTGGCTCCTACATCCTGATCACGTGGGCTGTTAAAGCGGCTCCTACATACTGATCACGTGGGCTGTGAAAGTGGCCACTACATACTGATCACGTGGGCTGTTAAAGTGGCTCCTGCATACTGATCACGTGGGCTGTTAAAGCGGCTCCTACATACTGATCACGTGGGCTGTGAAAGTGGCTCCTACATACTGATCACGTGGGCTGTGAAAGTGGCTGCTACATACTGAACACGTGGGCTGTGAAAGTGGCTCCTACATACTGATCACGTGGGCTGTTAAAGTGGCTTCTACATACTGATCACGTGGGACGTGAAAGTGGCTGCTACATACTGATCACGTGGGCTGTGGTAGTGACTCCTACATATGATCACGTGGGCTGTGAAAGTGGCTCCTACATACTGATCACGTGGGCTGTGAAAGTGGCTCCTACATACTGATCACGTGGGCTGTGAAAATGGCTGCTACATACTGAACACGTGGGCTGTGAAAGTGGCTCCTACATACTGATCACGTGGGCTGTTAAAGTGGCTTCTACATACTGATCACGTGGGCTGTGAAAGTGGCTGCTACATACTGATCACGTGGGCTGTGGTAGTGACTCCTACATATGATCACGTGGGTTGTGAAAGTGGCTTCTACATACTGATCACGTGGGCTGTGAAAGTGGCTCCTACATACTGATCACGTGGGCTGTGAAAGTGGCTCCTACATACTGATGACATGGGCTGTGGTAGTGACTCCTACATACTGATCACGTGTGCTGTGAAAGTGCCTCCTACATACTGATCACGTGGGCTGTGAAAGTGGCCACTACATACTGATCACGTGGGCTGTGAAAGTGGCTTCTACATACTGATCACGTGGGCTGTTAAAGCGGCCACTACATACTGATCACGTGGGCTGTGAAAGTGGCTGCTACATACTGATCATGTGAAAGTGGCTGCTACATACTGATCATGTGAAAGTGGCCACTACATACTGATCACGTGGGCTGTGAAAGTGGCCACTACATACTGATCACGTGGGCTGTGAAAGTGGCTCCTACATACTGATCACGTGGGCTGTGAAAGTGGCTGCTACATACTGATCACGTGGGCTGTGAAAGTGGCTTCTACATACTGATCAAGTGGGCTGTGAAAGTGGATGCTACATACTGACCATGTGGGCTGTGAAAGTGGCTTCTACATACTGATCACGTGGGCTGTGAAAGTGGCCACTACATACTGATCACGTTGGCTGTGAAAGTGGCCCCTACATACTGATCACGTGGGCTGTTAAAGTGGCTGCTACATACTGATCATGTGGGCTGTGAAAGTGGCCACTACATACTGATCACGTGGGCTGTGAAAGTGGCTTCTACATACTGATCACGTGGGCTGTGAAAGTGGCTGCTACATACTGAACACGTGGGCTGTGAAAGTGGCTCCTACATACTGATCATGTGGGCTGTGAAAGTGGCTCCTACATACTGATCACGTGGGCTGTTAAAGCGGCCACTACATACTGATCACGTGGGCTGTGAAAGTGGCTGCTACATACTGATCATGTGAAAGTGGCTGCTACATACTGATCATGTGAAAGTGGCCACTACATACTGATCACGTGGGCTGTGAAAGTGGCCACTACATACTGATCACGTGGGCTGTGAAAGTGGCTTCTACATACTGATCACGTGGGCTGTGAAAGTGGCTGCTACATACTGATCACGTGGGCTGTGAAAGTGGCTTCTACATACTGATCAAGTGGGCTGTGAAAGTGGATGCTACATACTGACCATGTGGGCTGTGAAAGTGGCTTCTACATACTGATCACGTGGGCTGTGAAAGTGGCCACTACATACTGATCACGTTGGCTGTGAAAGTGGCTCCTACATACTGATCACGTGGGCTGTGAAAGTGGCTGCTACATACTGAACACGTGGGCTGTGAAAGTGGCTCCTACATACTGATCATGTGGGCTGTGAAAGTGGCTCCTACATACTGATCACATGGGCTGTGGTAGTGACTCCTACATATGATCACGTGGGTTGTGAAAGTGGCTTCTACATACTGATCACGTGGGCTGTGAAAGTGGCTTCTACATACTGATCACGTGGGCTGTGAAAGTGGCTCCTACATACTGATCACGTGGGCTGTTAAAGCGGCTCCTACATACTGATCACGTGGGCTGTGGTAGTGACTCCTACATATGATCACGTGGGCTGTGAAAGTGGCTTCTACATACTGATCACATGGGCTGTGGTAGTGACTCCTACATATGATCACGTGGGCTGTGAAAGTGGCTCCTACATACTGATCACATGGGCTGTGGTAGTGACTCCTACATATGATCACGTGGGTTGTGAAAGTGGCTTCTACATACTGATCACGTGGGCTGTGAAAGTGGCTTCTACATACTGATCATGTGGGCTGTGAAAGTGGCTCCTACATACTGATCACGTGGGCTGTTAAAGCGGCCACTACATACTGATCACGTGGGCTGTGAAAGTGGCTGCTACATACTGATCATGTGAAAGTGGCTGCTACATACTGATCATGTGAAAGTGGCCACTACATACTGATCACGTGGGCTGTGAAAGCGGCTCCTACATACTGATCACGTGGGCTGTTAAAGCGGCTCCTACATACTGATCACGTGGGCTGTGAAAGTGGCCACTACATACTGATCACGTGGGCTGTTAAAGTGGCTCCTGCATACTGATCACGTGGGCTGTTAAAGCGGCTCCTACATACTGATCACGTGGGCTGTGAAAGTGGCTCCTACATACTGATCACGTGGGCTGTGAAAGTGGCTGCTAGATACTGAACACGTGGGCTGTGAAAGTGGCTCCTACATACTGATCACGTGGGCTGTTAAAGTGGCTTCTACATACTGATCACGTGGGACGTGAAAGTGGCTGCTACATACTGATCACGTGGGCTGTGGTAGTGACTCCTACATATGATCACGTGGGTTGTGAAAGTGGCTTCTACATACTGATCACGTGGGCTGTGAAAGTGGCTCCTACATACTGATCACGTGGGCTGTGAAAGTGGCTCCTACATACTGATGACATGGGCTGTGGTAGTGACTCCTACATACTGATCACGTGTGCTGTGAAAGTGGCTCCTACATACTGATCACGTGGGCTGTGAAAGTGGCTCCTACATACTGATCACGTGGGCTGTTAAAGCGGCTCCCATATACTTATCACGTTGGCTGTGAAAGTGGCTCCTACATCCTGATCACGTGGGCTGTTAAAGCGGCTCCTACATACTGATCACGTGGGCTGTGAAAGTGGCCACTACATACTGATCACGTGGGCTGTTAAAGTGGCTCCTGCATACTGATCACGTGGGCTGTTAAAGCGGCTCCTACATACTGATCACGTGGGCTGTGAAAGTGGCTCGTACATACTGATCACGTGGGCTGTGAAAGTGCCTGCTACATACTGAACACGTGGGCTGTGAAAGTGGCTCCTACATACTGATCACGTGGGCTGTTAAAGTGGCTTCTACATACTGATCACGTGGGCCGTGAAAGTGGCTGCTACATACTGATCACGTGGGCTGTGGTAGTGACTCCTACATATGATCACGTGGGTTGTGAAAGTGGCTTCTACATACTGATCACGTGGGCTGTGAAAGTGGCTCCTACATACTGATCACGTGGGCTGTGAAAGTGGCTCCTACATACTGATGACATGGGCTGTGGTAGTGACTCCTACATACTGATCACGTGTGCTGTGAAAGTGGCTCCTACATACTGATCACGTGGGCTGTGAAAGTGGCCACTACATACTGATCACGTGGGCTGTGAAAGTGGCTTCTACATACTGATTACGTGGGCTGTTAAAGCGGCCACTACATACTGATCACGTGGGCTGTGAAAGTGGCTGCTACATACTGATCATGTGAAAGTGGCTGCTACATACTGATCATGTGAAAGTGGCCACTACATACTGATCACGTGGGCTGTGAAAGTGGCCACTACATACTGATCACGTGGGCTGTGAAAGTGGCTTCTACATACTGATCACGTGTGCTGTGAAAGTGGCTGCTACATACTGATCACGTGGGCTGTGAAAGTGGCTTCTACATACTGATCAAGTGGGCTGTGAAAGTGGATGCTACATACTGACCATGTGGGCTGTGAAAGTGGCTTCTACATACTGATCACGTGGGCTGTGAAAGTGGCCACTACATACTGATCACGTTGGCTGTGAAAGTGGCTCCTACATACTGATCACGTGTGCTGTGAAAGTGGCTGCTACATTCTCATCACGTGGCCAGTGGAGATGGTTTGTTTCCAGGTCTTCGTCGCTTGACCAGAGTGCAGCTGTTTGGCTTCAGACAATAAATACTTACGTCTTTGAAAGGCATTTAGAAGTGATACACATCAGGAGGACCTATCGGCTCCCCTCTATCTCCTCTCATCACTGAAATCTCCACGACATCATTCGAAGAATCACCCCTCTCCACAGCACCATTCCATCCCCACATTCACCACCATAGCCCACCAGAACGACCCCACAGAGCTCCTTAAACATCTCAACGCCCAGCACCAGAGAATCCAGTTCACCATGGAAACCGACACTAATCAACATCTTCCTTTCCTAGACGTGTTCCCCCAAACCACAGATGATGCACTAAGAACATCAGTGTACTCCAAGCCCACACACACAAACCAGTACATCCACTACAACTCCTGCCACCATCTCCAGATAAAACAAGCCATCATCGCCACCCTCACCCGACGTGCCAAATCCATTTGTCACCCTGATGCCCTAAGCAGTGAACTGGACCATCTCAAGGAAACATTCACCTCCCTCAACAGCTATATCTGCCCACCTAGTCTCCAAAACCATCCGCAAGACCCTCAAGGACTCCAACCCCAGGCCCAAACCAGCTCCTTCGCCCATCAGAGTCACCATACCCTACCAAGGCCCTGTCACTCATCAGATTCCCGCTTTATCAAGAACAAAGCCTACATAGATGTCACCTTCTCTAGCGGCAAGTCCATCAAGACCCATCTACAAGCCAATGGCAGAGACACAAGCACCGCAAGTCCCAACCCCCGAGGATGTATATACCAGATACCCTTCAACTGTGGCCACCAGAACATTGGTGATCGATACCCTTAGACGCCTCAACACAAGACTCAAATAACATCGGACCTCTGTTAACAAACTCGACCTAAAATCCGCTATTTCCGAACATATCCTGAAGAACGAAAACCATAACATCATGTGGGAAGCCGCCAAAGGCCTGTCTACCAACAACAACAACTGGCGACAAAGACAACTACAAGAAGCCATTGACAGCAGGAGACATCAGCCAGTCATGAACCGTGACCAGGCACTATCTGCCTAGTGATTGGGACTTATTGCTTAGTCGGGGCTAATTACCTAGCTGGCTTCAATTTTCCCCCTTGCTATGTCCATTCTTTCATCTATCAGTGCTAAGTAACCCCACCCCCCCACCCCCCACCCCACCCCACCCGCGTTTGCCCAGTGCCAATTACCAATAACTTATCTATAATAAATTAAGTGTTGGCTCCCATTGTCTGGTATCATCTATCAGCGCCAATCATCTGTTGGGTCCCTTTCATATCGACCCACGTGCCTTATTCTCCATGCAGTGTTTTATTGTACGATAAACAACGACCGCGAGTCGTTTATTTCTTGTATGAGATAGCAATATCAAGCGCCCCTCGTGGTGTATTCTCCCTGCAGTGTTTTATTGTACGATACAAAACTCCCAATCGCTATTTATTTCTTAAATAATGACACAATTGGCCCTTACCTTGGTGCCAGATGCCGTGCAACAGATGGAATGGTGGCATACATTTTTATACCTCCCAGCTCCAGCAATAACAAGCCACAGCATTAATACAACATAACCACACGCATTGGTATATAAGTCTCAGCGTTAGATATAGGCTCAGTACTGCCTGCTTTTCACAAGTGACTGACATAATGGAAGATACAGTGCCGATAATAGATTTCTCTGCCTATGGTTTGCAAATAACAAACAAGGAATCAGTGGCGGATTCGGATTTAGAAACACTTGCAGCCAACGTCTACCACGCATTGAGCACAGTCGGGTTTCTATACATTAAAAATCACGGATTGCCACAAGAGAAGGTAAGTGAGATAATGGTCATTGGTAGACACGAAGACCACGGGGCCTTTGCGGAACGGAGGAACATGTCCTTTAGAATCAGTGTTGAAGTGAAGTCGAGCTTGAACATAAATGCTCTACATAAATGACGGCGGTATGTAAATAATCGAGTCTGGACCAGACAATCCAGTGATTCACATCATGAGCATCGATCCACGCATATGGGGATACGATGACATGCATCGACCAAGTCAGCGAGCCTGACCACCCGATCCCGTTAGTCGCCTATAACGACAGGCATAGTCGCCTCTTATGACAAGCACGGGTTGCTGAAGATGTGGTTTACGACCCCATCAGTGCTGTATATTCATCACAATAGTACAGGGCCACTGGCATATTTTTTAATTAACTTTTACAAAGCCAATATGTTATTCGTGTTCAAAAGTTGTACATCCTTGAAATGGCATCCGAATAGTTAGAAAAGATTACAAATGAACATATTCACATGTTTATTCTTTTCCAAACCAAAACAGACCTACCACCAAATCTGTCATTTTCAAAGTGGGAGAAATGTACATATGTTGGTCTAATGCCTTGTGGTCAATGTTTTTGCTTTAAAATAATGTTTAAACATTCCATCACCATTATCTAGAACACAAATTTATTATTTATCAAAACACATATGTTTGTGGCAACCCTCTTATCATGGTATTTATATCAAGGTCTACCTCGTACTACATACATGCTACGGCGTCTCCTGGTACATTTAGCTGAAGCTGACGTGGCCGTGTTCATAACGAATCTAAATGTATCCCGGAGCCGTTTTAGCTAGGACCCCTGCTTTCATCATCCATACAGTAAACTACTTTTATGACGAACATGCTTATAACGAACTGGCGGATCTAGCGAAATGAGTTTTGATCCCGTCCATTTGCTGTATAGTTTCTGTTGACATGCTGTATGTATGCTCATAACGAACTACGGTTATAACGAACTAAAATTCGTGGCCCCTTGAGTTCGTTTAAACCGTAGTTCACTGTGAGTTATGACTTCAAGGCAAATACATACGACTACCATAACAAGACGCACCTTTATCCCTTCAAACAAATATAAAAAGACAGATGAAATCAGAATAACGGTTAATGGGTTTCCCGTATGCTAGGTGGTGTATCCGACTGTTAACATAACCTTCTTGTCGGTTCAAGGTAGCTCGATGTTTTATGAAAATATGGACTAGTTTTCGGCCCACCCCCCTTGTAATGTTGATCGAGCTTTTGGTTAAGTGTTAAAGAGTTTGGACGAGAGTTATACTAGTATCCCTTGGGGGAAAAAATGACATGCTGTCAGTTTGCAAACTGATTGTTTTAGTGGAATGTCTTGTGCAGTTGACACAGCCTGACAAACAAGAGTTTGCCACTAACGTGGCTATATCCCCTGCCCCTGTTGCAGAACTTATGACATAATTAAATCTAAACAAACCCTAACCTTTTCTAACCGTGGTGGAACTTGTCATGGAAAACGGTTTATGAGTTATGCTCCGGAAACAAACCCTACCCTGACAGAACCTTAATCCATCTTGTTGCCATGTAAAATATCTAAAATTTCTAAATAGCAAAAGGCACCAGTTCAGCTTGTACCTGACAGACCTGCAAAGTTTGATGAAAAAATATTGAACGGTTTATGAGTTATGCTCCGGAAACAAAACGTGACGGACGGACGGACGGACGGACGGGGCCCGTTTCTATATCCCCCGCCAACTTTGTTGGGCGGGGGATACTAAGGGGATTAGATGTAAGTATATTAAGATACCTCAACCATTATTATTTTTATTATTGCTCTACGCAGCTGTTTGGAATATTTCACGTATATGACAGTGGCCTGTGTTGATAGGCGGAGAAAACAGTAGAGCCCGGGCTGAACCACCGACTTTCGACAGCCCTTCCCATGTAGCTGGAGCTGGGTGTCGAACCATCGCTGATCAGAGGTCAGAAGCTATAGGTTCCATCGTAGTACCTAAGCCAACTGGGCCAACGAGGCCCATCCTGGCCGTTGATATAGTGATTCTGTTTGCCTGAAGATATCATGTAGCGTTTGGCTAAATTAATTATGGTTTGAAAATGCTTTGTTTGTTTGTTATTAAACTCCGCGCTCAGCAATATTCCAGCTATATGACGGCGGTCTGTAAATCATCGAGTCCGGATCAGCCAATCTGGTGAATGGCATCATGAGCATCGATCCACTCAATTGGAATACGATGACATGCATCAACCAAGTCCGCGAGTCTGATCACCCGATCCCGTTAGTCGCCTCTCACGACAAGTATAGTCACTTTTTACGGAAGCATGGGTCGCTGAAGACCGATTGTAACCTCGATCTTCACAGGTCGGATATTCTATACTTTGTCATGCTATTATTCTTTGTATGACGTCATGACAATACCACTGAAACTGGTGAAAAATGAAATTGGACTCGCTCGGTGAGATACTTAGGCATAATTAACATTCGCAGGTGACATGCCAGTTAAATATTTATTGGAAATTGCGTATGGGCAGATGAATAATATTAGCATCATATCTCTTAATGCCATAGAAAATGATAATGCTGGGTAATAATATTGAACATATTTCTCACAAACATAAACTGTCAGGACATTTATCTGTTCATCTGTTACAAATTGTGATTAGTTTTTGCATCATATTTCTTAACACCATCGAAATTGGTCATGCAGGGTAATAATATTTAGTCATGAAGGGTAATAATATTTAGACATATTTCTTACAAAAAAAACCCGTTGTTTCCAGAAATCGCCAAGCACAGACGATACATTATAATTATTACCATTTACAGATTAAAATTTAAAAAAATGCAGCAAAGAGGGTTTGGGTGATCCTGGCACAGTCAGGCTTGTTAGGCTCATCATCAGCTCAGGGCCCTGTCCATTCTACACGCAGCCTAGACAGCGAATGGGACTTCGCCCAGGAACCGCTGCCTTGTCAAACCCTTCCCATAAATTGGACTCGCTCGGTGAGATACTTAGGCATAATAAACATTCGTAGGTGACATGCCAGTTACATATTAATTGGAAATTGCGTATGGGCAGATGAATAATATTAGCATCATATCTCTTAATGCCATAGAAAATGATAATGCTGGGTAATAATATTAAACATATTTCTCACAAACATAAACTGTCAGGACATTTATATGTTCATCTGTTACAAATTGTGTGATTAGTTTTTGCATCATATTTCTTAACACCATCGAAATTGGTCATGCAGGGTAATAATATTTAGTCATGAAGGGTAATAATATTTAGACATATTTCTTACAAAGAAAAATCGTTGTTTCCAGAAATCGCCAAGCACAGACGATACATTATAATTATTACCATTTACAGATTAAAATTTTAAAAAATGCAGCAAAGAGGGTTTGGGTGATCCTGGCACAGTCAGGCTTGTTAGGCTCATCATCAGTTCAGGGCCCTTGTCCACTCTACACGCAGCCTAGACAGCGAATGGGACTTCTCCTAGGAACCGCTGCCTTGTCAAACCCTTCCCGGAACTTTTCGGAGTATGTGAAGAGTCCCCAACACTGCAGCCTTCTGCATTACCCAGATTGTCAGAAGGGCTATATTCCTGGTAGCAAACCCGGGTACTCTCCCAATGTCAGTCAGCAGATTGGGAGGTACCAAAACTAAGGCAACGAGAACAATGGGGAGTCGGACAACTTGGTACATGGGATGCAAGCGTGATATTTCGAAAGCGAGGTCTGAATATTTGCCGTTTTTCCCTGAATCTTGTCAATCACATTACTGTCAATAGGGACAGAAAATTTAATGATTTAAATGATTTCATTGGATTTATCAAAAAGGACAAGATCCGGCATGTTGGCCTGGATACGTCTGAGACTGTAAACGGGCATATTCCAAAGAATTTTGTATTTATCATTTTCCATGACGCCCTCTACATATTCTGGGTCGTACCATGGATGGACCTCAGTGTCAAAACCACAAGCATGGCGAAGACGGTAATACGATGACCGAGCTACACCATCATGTCGCTTAAGATACCGTGTCTGTGCTAAAGCTGGGCATCCACTGACAATGTGTTGGACAGTCTCATTAAATTCATTGCATAAGCTACATTTCATATTTACATGTTGATGCAAAATCACACATTGACGGTTTCGAGTGGGAAGTGACTGGCCTTGACCAGCAAACAGAAGCCTTCTGTTTAGCTTTCAGGCCAGCCGACTTCATCCAAGCAAATGACTCTGCAGGATTGCTGATCTTCTCAACACACTGCACATAAACTCGATGCAGTGGTCGTTCAGAAGCATGGCCTCTCTCTGGGCCGATTCGACATGGCACTTCGCCTGGTTGATACTCATTTCTGTACCGTCCAACAGTACAGAACCATGAACAGAATTAACACTGACATTGAAATTATGCCCCACATCCTTGGCTCGTTAGAGAAAACTACTATTATTATTATGGACATAAAGAATGAAGTCTCAAGTCTATATGTTGTATTTTAGTGTAATTATTTATGTATTTCGTGTATATCTTGAAACTGTCTATGTTTAAAGATCAAGTAAACTCAACATGGGAACTTTGCAGAATTTATTACTTTAGGGCATTCTTAATCAGAAATGCTTGACAAAAAATAAATTTGAAAATGGGAAATAGATAAAACGGTCGATAAAAACGACAGGCGAAATCGTCCCCAAAGAACAAATTCCGCCTCTGAGGGGATTCCCCTTTATAGTCCTGGCAATCTAGGCCATTTTTTTACTCAACTTGGAACAAATTGCAACCGAATTTATTTTACCACAATGCATTTCTACAAGGTCTCAAGAACAACATACTAAAAGTCACAAGCAATCCTAGTTTATGAAATATGTCTAATTTGCATAATCCAATATGATCGCCAATTATCAATATATCTTCCATATTTCAGATGAGGTTCAATATTATGATGAAAAAAGCATGTGTTGTATTGCGCAATAGCCATGTTATGTTTCTGAAAACATATTCACAACTAGAGAACGTTTTCTACTATTGACAAATGTGCAAACATTCAAGATGGCAGCCTATTACAAGATGGCCAACAAGTTTCCTAAATGTGTGTTTACACTGTTAAATCTTTTAACTATAAAACAGTGTGCTAGGACTTATATGCATATAATTTGGCACACTAACTCACTGAGGTATAGCTGATACTAATACCACCTCCTAGTGGCCCAAAATTCCAAGCTCGCCGACAAGACATAGATTATGAACACACTGTTGATCTCTGATGACATATTTGAATGATTTGAACTTCTACATTGGGGTAAACAGACCCAAGGATGCATGTAGAATACTCAATCATTTGCATTAATCCAATATAACCACTAAATATCAATATTTATCTGTTAAATGCTATGGTTTGGCGAGTTTAGATATCAATGTTGATTGTTATTGTCTGAATATACTTATTCATATCCCTCTCAGGATTTACCCAAACCAGTTGTTTCACAAGAAGTCAATGAGTTATCTCCCTTGTAGTTAATGTGCGGAAATTCAATATAACCACCAAATACCAATATTTGTATATAAATCTAATGCGTTTATACACTGCTCATTCCGTTACATGATTGTGTGATTCATGAACATTATTACGTTTGTTTGTTTTCTATTTGTTGTTTAACGCCGCACTCATCAATATTCCAGCTATATGACGTAAATAATCGAGTCTGGCCCAGACAATGCAGTGATTCACATCATGAGCATCGACCAACGGAATTAGGATACGATGCCATGCATCAAGCAAGTCAGCGAGCCTGACCACCCCATCCCGTTAGTAGCCTCTCACGTCAAGCATTGTCGGTTTTTACGGCAAGCATGGGTTCTACCCTTGATCTTCACGGGTCACTACACACAGAGAGAAAATATATGTTCGGTCCCAATTCTTTGGGATTTCTTCGCACATCAAGCTTACTCTAGTCAGTGAAATACTGTTCAAAGTGGGGTTAAACGTTACCTCATTTATATTGAAGGTTGGACAGGTGGTTCTGACGCTGGTTTGTTTCATTAATAAATGTACCATTCTAAAATTCATAAAATAGAATTAATGAGAACTTCACATGAATTACCGTCTTCGGGCGAGGGCCGATCACATGACCGAGAAACTGACTTTCGTAAGCGTTTGAACGACAGAATTTGACGTCCATAGTATTTCACCAGACTGTATTCTTGAAATGACACACCTTCGGCCTACCTAAATTGCTTCAGTCACGTACGATTAGGACGTCTTCAATGTTGTTCGCAGACAGAGCTTTTCATAACTCATGTTAAAGGCTTACCCTAATGTACAGTGCATGTTGCACCTTTACACCTTTCAAATTACAGTGTTTTGATATGTACGCATTCCAAATTTGTCAGGAGCTTTTATTTAACACTATGTGACAATTGTTGTTTTTGTACCCTATCTGTCATTCAATACCACGAATCAGCCATATCAGCTCTGAAGGATGACACAGTGATCTAAGGCACCGCAAATCGCTGTAAGAGTAGCGTCCCTTTTCTTGTGGCAGAATCCCTCCGACAGCTGGGTCGAATGCAAGCTTCGTCCTAATTCAAGTTCTTTGTATGCCAGCACTATACATGTGGTCACGGATTAACCCAAGTAGTAAACATCTAGTGCGATTCTTTGGGATTTCTTCACACATTAAGCTTACTCTAGTCAGTGAGATACTGTTCAAAGTGGGGTTAAACGTTACCTCATTTATATTGAAGGTTGGATAGGTGGTTCTGGGCTTGTTTGTTTCATTAATAAATGTACCATTCTAAATCTCATATATATTTTTTAATGAGAAGTTCACATGGATTACCGTCTTCGGGCGAGGGTCGATCACATGACCGAGAAACCGACTTTCGTAAGCGTTTTAACGACACAATTTGACGCCCATAGTGTTTCACGAGACTGTGTTCTTGAAATGACACAAACACTGAGGGACTACTTCCACATTCCTGGTGAAACCCCTGAGAATTCCGAAGCACGAATACATACACAAGCGTAGTTTCTGATAGTTAAGACCCTTTGATCATGAACTCATGATTGTGCATATATTGAGAAATTCATGCGTTTGGTATTAAGATCGTTCACATATATCCAAGCTACGACCCATCCTAGTAAACAAAACGAAGCAATGCAGATCTAAACTATCATAGTATCGACTCGATCAGTGTCTTGACTGACAGTGACTGTCTACCGCAGTCTACGAATTTACCTTAGTATCTATTTGACACATTTCTACCATCATATTTCAATGATCGGCCAACTGATCAATGCCAACTAACACAAGTAATCGTCACAGGTTTATTAACAACTTCTGAAATCTGTCCCATCACGTTTATTGTGTCGGCCATTTTGGTGTCTTGTGCTTAATGTGAATGTATTACGACGCGCTGTAATTGTGACTGACTTACTGAGGTAGTTCTTAACAGACCTGACTCTACTAATAATGATATTATTTGAATATATATGTTGTAGACAAACTACAACATATGTCACCATACAACAATGTTACATACGCTCATGTCACTTCTTCTCTTGAGGAACTATTTCATTCCTCGATACAGCTGGTTGTTGCATGCCCAACAGTGAAAACATGCAGTCACTACATAAGATTGTGTATTGTTCTACATACTTCAAGGTAACAAAATAGTAATAGAATAAATATATAAAGATTCACTTTCCCTTTGTGTGCGTTCTTTGGAATATGAACATTCAAAGAGTGAGGGCCACTCTATGCTGCTTCATCAAATGAACTTACACAAAGTCAATCCTTAAATGAAAATACTAGTATATACATTTGGCAGCATATCACACTTCTATCACTCCAAATATATACAGTGTGTGTTCAAGAATATTTTCGCTACTGTTCTGTATAATGTGAGTCCACAAATGTTAATATTCTTAAGCACTATACCTTACCTCAACAAAAATTACTGATAGATATATGGCACAGAAACATCTACAAACTGATTTTCCCATTTGTTTCAGATTGACGAGTTCTTTAGGATTAACAAAACTTTCTTTACCCAACCGACATCAGTAAAGACAACATGTGCATCTCGGACCGGTGGATTCCATGGATACCAAGCTTTTGCAATGGAACGGTATGAGTCACCACTCCAGGCTTACAAGATAGACACAATTTTATGGATAACAACTTCTTTAATACTGTGAAAAGCGACGTTTCGGTATAGATCCTTATACCGTTATAAGGATCTATACCGAAACGTCGCTTTTCACAGTATTAAAGAAGTTGTAATCCATAAAATTGTGTCTATCTTGTCATCCGTCAACTTCTAAGTAATGCCTATCAAACAATTTACTCCAGGCTTTGTCTACAACAATGTACACATTCCCTTTAGACACGGCATTACAAAATCATGCCCACATCTGTGTTATTGTAGCGCTGCACGTGGTATCGACTTTGTGTGGAGTGTCTTGATATTACTTTCATAGATCTGCGGTATATGATACTAAGATGCAGGCCTTGTGTCCCTATATTATGTTTCAAAGCCCCCAAAAGTGGAGGATATTTAATGTGAAACAGTGGAATGAAATACATACATAAGTCTGTTACGTGCATGATATACTATATGTATTATGGCATTTATTATCTACGTTCCACTTCATTGCCTCAAGTAACTCAAGGTTATTTAATGTTGAACCGTGGAAATGAACTGCATAGATGTGATGATATACGTGTACTATATATCCCATATACATTTGTTGTATCATATGCAGTCATGGACAGTGCATGGCCAAAGGGCATCCAACTAGAATTGGCAACACAGATCCTGCTCTGGTCAAGGTTGTTACATGGTTCGTTATTGTGACCAATACAAGGTAGCTGGTGTTAATGTTGTCACTTTAAACCACCCGGCATTCAGTAGTGCTTTATATTTTGATGATTATGTCACTGTCATTAGGAACATAAATTTAATGCTGTAGATTGGATGTGTCAAAGCCGGGAGACCTCAAGGAATTTTTTAACTACAAGTCATATGAAGGATCTCTTGACATTGTAAGTACACAAAGAAGTCATGTTACCACATAAAACATGTAAATAGTAATAGCTTTCAATGTCATCAAATTGTATGTGTTTTTTAGTTTTTTGATGGTGATCACATCATGTTCTCTGTTTAGAACGCATTCATGACAACTTTGGCAATTTTTAAGACACGACATTAAAGTTATGAATGATCACCTATATTAATAATAATGGTCTTTGAGGCCTAAACTGAATGAATACAAAAATCATGGCTCTAAATCAGAAGTGGCACAAGGTACAGGTAAAGGTGTGGCCATATGAAAAGTGAAGTGCAGTAAATACATGAGTGTGATACAAAGTAGATGTACAGTAGATTACTGTGAGACTATACTTTACTTTCAGCAATGGCCAGTCAGTGTGCCTGGAATGGAGGCTGCTTATGGAGAGTTCTTTGAGCAGAGCACCAAGCTGGCACTCCGGATCCTTGACGTCATATCGCTTTGTATTGGGTTGTCGGTAGGTTTGACCCTTGGGAGATTAATGGCTTGTGTCATATGGCTGTGTATTGGGCTGTCCGTAGGTTTGACCCTTTGGAGATTAATGGCTAGTGTCATATGGCTGTGTATTGGGCTGTCGGTAGGTTTGACCCTTGGGAGATTGATGGCTAGTGTCATATGGCTGTGTATTGGGCTGTCCGTAGGTTTGACCCTTGGGAGATTAATGGCTAGTGTCATATGGCTGTGTATTGGGCTGTCGGTAGGTTTGACCCTTGGGAGATTGATGGCTAGTGTCATATGGCTGTGTATTGGGCTGTCGGTAGGTTTGACCCTTGGGAGATTGATGGCTAGTGTCATATGGCTGTGTATTGGGCTGTCCGTAGGTTTGACCCTTGGGAGATTGATGGCTAGTGTCATATGGCTGTGTATTGGGCTGTCCGTAGGTTTGACCCTTGGGAGATTAATGGCTTGTGTCATATGGCTGTGTATTGGGCTGTCCGTAGGTTTGACCCTTTGGAGATTAATGGCTAGTGTCATATGGCTGTGTATTGGGCTGTCGGTAGGTTTGACCCTTGGGAGATTGATGGCTAGTGTCATATGGCTGTGTATTGGGCTGTCCGTAGGTTTGACCCTTGGGAGATTAATGGCTAGTGTCATATGGCTGTGTATTGGGCTGTCGGTAGGTTTGACCCTTGGGAGATTGATGGCTAGTGTCATATGGCTGTGTATTGGGCTGTCGGTAGGTTTGACCCTTGGGAGATTGATGGCTAGTGTCATATGGCTGTGTATTGGGCTGTCCGTAGGTTTGACCCTTGGGAGATTGATGGCTAGTGTCATATGGCTGTGTATTGGGCTGTCGGTAGGTTTGACCCTTGGGAGATTGATGGCTAGTGTCATATGGCTGTGTATTGGGCTGTCCGTAGGTTTGACCCTTGGGAGATTGATGGCTTGTGTCATATGGCTGTGTATTGGGCTGTCGGTAGGTTTGACCCTTGGGAGATTAATGGCTAGTGTCATATGGCTGTGTATTGGGCTGTCCGTAGGTTTGACCCTTGGGAGATTGATGGCTAGTGTCATATGGCTGTGTATTGGGCTGTCCGTAGGTTTGACCCTTGGGAGATTGATGGCTAGTGTCATATGGCTGTGTATTGGGCTGTCCGTAGGTTTGACCCTTGGGAGATTAATGGCTAGTGTCATGTGGCTGTGTATTGGGCTGTCCGTAGGTTTGACCCTTGGGAGATTAATGGCTAGTGTCATATGGCTGTGTATTGGGTCGTCGGTAGGTTTGACCCTTGGGAGATTGATGGCTTGTGCCATATGGCTGTGTATTGGGCTGTCCTAGTGGCTTTTTGTCACATCTCTGTGTATTGGGTTAGAATAGGTCTTCAGTAACCAATGCTTGCCGTAAGAGGCGGCTATGCTTGTTGTAAGAGGCGACTAACGGAAACGGCTGACTTGATTGATGCATGTCATCTTATCCCAATTGCCTGGATCGATGCTCATGATGTGAATGACTTGGGTGTCTGGTCTAAACTCGATTATTTACAGACCGCCCTCATATAGCTAGACAAGCAACAAGCAAACCAACCAACCTTATCACCCACCCTATTGCTACTTTTCTTGGTGATGAGTTGAGCTTATACGATGAGCTAAAGCAGTGTATATGCAATCTGTTTACAGGATAGGAATTTTCTCCGTAATTGTCATCAAAGCTTTGGAAGCAAGAAGAGCCCCGGTACCCTAAGAAGCCTATACTATCCTATTCTACCTGCGGGGGCCTGTATGTATGGAACGTTCAATTAGATAATGCGTTGTCTTGTTACACAGTAGTATAGATGATGGGGGTACTGGACAAGACCTAGGCCTTGAAAATGCTTACATGGAGCCTTTTCAGGATCTAGGTCTGGTCCAGGTGGGGTTGCCCAGTACCTACGTCATCTATATTACTTACACAGAGGAAGCGGGTTCCCTTCCCCATGTGAAATGAACCTTGAATGTGTCTTCACTTGTGTGTATCATTTAAGAAATAAACGAAGAGTTTGAGTTGATTACAATAAAAAAATAAATGCAGGGAGAATAAATGATGAAGGGCGCTGTCGTTTATGTCTTATATGAGATATCAACATTATGTACAGCCTCTTTAAGGATGTTGATACAATGTTCAAGCTTTAAAAACATATACCAAAATTAAATAATGTTGACTCCCTGAATAGAATCTCGGAAATGTCGGACAAGTCCATTTTTCGAACAGGTGGGTCAAGTTTGGCATTTACCGGATATATTTTCACCATCTTTATTATCTGTACCTTTTCTCCAAATACGGATTGTCATATCTCTCCCACTTTCTGATGCGAGAAATTGCAGTTTATGATGAAGCATTTTCGAGAGAATAACAAACGGCAAGAAGCGATATTAACTCCATAAATGACCATTTGTCATTATGTTGCCTTGTCAATGTGGAACTAACGTAAAAACGACGTCACCAGTTTGTGTACGGGCAAGTCTCTGACGGTAAAAGGAGACAATTTGAGGGGAGGTAACTCTTGTATGACAACAGTTCCGTCAAAGTGTTATCTTCACTGCAGTGAAATATCAAGTGTTGTGTTCAGTGCAGTGAAAATATCACTTTTCTCAACTTCAGAATACTCAGTCTTTCTCACTAAGTATATCATAAATCACGCTTCGTTCTTACTTGTTGTTTGTGACTTATTGCGTGTGTGACTTATCTTTATGTGTCTATTCTTAACTTCAGCTGTAAAGCCTGGCCAGTTGAGGTGTGGCGAGCACAGCGACTACGGGACTGTAACCCTCCTATTTCAGGACCAGTGTGGTGGGCTGGAGGTGTGTATTGTGCGAGTATGTAGTTGATGGTGATGATCACATGTCATGATGCCTCAATCAAAGTGTTTATAATAATCAGCACTTACACACAGGCACTGCTTTCTTGGTCTTTAAAGTGTCATGGTTACGGTCCACACTGTCATGGTTACGGTCTACAGTGTTATGGTTACGGTCCACGCTGTCATGGTTATGTTCTACAGTGTCATGGTTACAGTCCACACTGTCATGGTTACAGTCTACAGTGTTATGGTTACAGTCCACCCTGTCATGATTACAGTCTACAGTGTTATGGTTACAGTCTACAGTGTTATAGTTACAATCCACACTGTCGTGGTTACAGTCCACTCTGTCATGGTTACAGTCCACTCTGTCATGGTTACAGTCTACAGTGTTATGGTTATGGTCCACTCTGTCATGGTTACGGTCTACACTGTCATGGTTACGGTCTACAGTGTTATGGTTATGGTCCACTCTGTCATGGTTACGGTCCACACTGTCATGGTTACGGTCTACAGTGTTATGGTTATGGTCCACTCTGTCATGGTTACGGTCCACACTGTCATGGTTACAGGCTACAGTGTTATGGTTATGGTCCACTCTGTCATGGTTACGGTCCACACTGTCATGGTTACGGTCTACACTGTCATGGTTACAGTCTACACTGTTATGGTTATGGTCCACTCTGTCATGGTTACGGTCCACACTGTCATGGTTACAGTCTACAGTGTTATGGTTACGGTCTACACTGTCATGGTTACGTTCTACACTGTTAGATCCTACTCAAACTGTTTCTATTCACAGATTGTTTCACCAATTGGAGCGTTCATGCCAGTCATTCCAATTGAAGGCACTATAGTCGTCAATATTGGAGACCTCATGCAGAGATGGACCGCCGACAAACTAAAAGCTACGGTATGTTATGAATAAATTTGGTTGTAACATGTTTTACATGTTTAATTTCTGGTACCATAAATTGTCCAATCTACCCACGTTAGCCAGTTAATATGTACAGAAAACCACGTCCACCTTGTCAGGAATATTTGACTTCCGACTGACTTCCATAAAAGTGCTGTGTCTGTTGAGGGACATAATCAACTTAAAGCATATGCCAATACGTCTGGTGCTTTGCATTCTAGAAGAAAACGTTCAACTTTATGGATAAAAAACCTCTTGTTTATTGCATATAGCAACATTTCAATGTATATTCTTACGTTATTATGAAGCTGGAGTGACAACAACCAAGTGATGAGAGGTATATATGCATGATATGTTGGGATAAGCAGCAGATTAAATTGACAACAATAGATAACAAGGTAATAGATAACAAGTAGCATACAGGTCATTGGATGAAGCCAGATGTACAGTAAGAATAACAAATAGCACACAGGTTACGAAGCAAGATGAACAGTAAGAATAACAAAAAGCACAGGTTACGAAGCAAGCTGAACAGTAAGGATAACAAATAGCACAGGGGTAATGAAGCCAGATGTACAGTAAGGATAGCAAATAGCACACGGGTAATGAAGCCAGATGTACAGTAAGGATAACAAATAGCACACAGGTGATGGAGCCAGATGTACAGTAAGAATAACAAATAGCCCATGGTAATGAAGCGCAGGGGTAATGAAGCCAAATGCACAGTAAAAATAACAAATAGCACATGGTAATGAATCACAGGGTTAATGAAGCCAGATGAACAGTAAGGATAACAAATAGCACATAGATGATGAAGCCAAATGTATAGTAAGGATAACAAATAGCACATAGATGATGAAGCCAGATGTACAGTAAGGATAACAAATAGCACATGGTAATGAATCACACGGTTAATGAAGCCAAATGTACAGTAAGGATAACAAATAGCACATAGATGATAAAGCCAGATGTACAGTAAGGATAACAAATAGCACATAGATGATGAAGCCAGATGTACAGTAAGAATAACAAATAGCCCATGGTAATGAATCACAGGGTTAATGAAGCGAGATGTACAGTAAGGATAACAAATAGCACACAGATGATGAAGCCAGATGTACAGTAAGGATAACAAATAGCACACGGTAATGAATCACAGGGTTAATGAAGCCAGATGTACAGTAAAAATAACAAATAGCCCATGGTAATGAATCACAGGGTTAATGAAGCCAGATGTACAGTAAAAATAACAAATAGCCCATGGTAATGAATCACAGGGTTAATGAAGCCAGATGTACAGTAAAAATAACAAATAGCCCATGGTAATGAATCACAGGGTTAATGAAGCCAGATGTACAGTAAGAATAACAAATAGCACATAGATGATGAAGCCAGATGTACAGTAAGAATAACAAATAGCCCATGGTAATGAATCACAGGGTTAATGAAGCCAGATGTACAGTAAGGATAACAAATAGCACATAGATGATGAAGCCAGATGTATAGTAAGGATAACAAATAGCACACAGCTGATGAAGCACACGGGTTATGAAGCCAAATATACAGTTAGGATAACAAAGAGCACATGGTAATAAAGCCAGATGTACAGTAAGAATAACAAATAGCACAGGGGTTATGAAGCCAGATGTACAGTAAGGATAACAAATAGCACACAGATGATGAAGCCAGATGTACAGTAAGGATAACAAATAGCACATAGCTGATGAAGCCAGATGTACAGTAAGAATAACAAATAGCCCATGGTAATGAATCACAGGGTTAATGAAGCGAGATGTACAGTAAGGATAACAAATAGCACACAGGTAATGAAGCCAAATGTACAGTAAGGATAACAAATAGCACATAGATGATGAAGCCAGATGTACAGTAAGAATAACAAATAGCCCATGGTAATGAATCACAGGGTTAATGAAGCGAGATGTACAGTAAGGATAACAAATAGCACACAGATGATGAAGCCAGATGTACAGTAAGGATAACAAATAGCACATGGTAATGAATCACACGGGTAATGAAGCCAGATGTACAGTAAGGATAACAAATAGCACATAGATGATGAAGCCAGATGTACAGTAAGAATAACAAATAGCCCATGGTAATGAATCACAGGGTTAATGAAGCGAGATGTACAGTAAGGATAACAAATAGCACACAGATGATGAAGCCAGATGTACAGTAAGGATAACAAATAGCACACGGTAATGAATCACACGGGTAATGAAGCCAGATGTACAGTAAGGATAACAAATAGCACAGGTAATGAAGCACAGGGGTAATGAAGCCAAATGTACAGTAAGGATAACAAATAGCACACAGATGATGAAGCCAGATGTACAGTAAGAATAACAAATAGCACATGGTAATTAAGCACACGGTAATGAAGCCAGATGTACAGTAAGGATAACAAATAGCACACGGGTAAGGAAGCCAGATGTACAGTAAAAATAACAAATAGCACATGGTAATTAAGCACACGGTAATGAAGCCAGATGTACAGTAAGGATAACAAATAGCACACAGGTAATGAAGCCAAATGTACAGTAAGGATAACAAATAGCACATAGATGATGAAGCCAGATGTACAGTAAGAATAACAAATAGCCCATGGTAATGAATCACAGGGTTAATGAAGCGAGATGTACAGTAAGGATAACAAATAGCACACAGATGATGAAGCCAGATGTACAGTAAGGATAACAAATAGCACATGGTAATGAATCACACGGGTAATGAAGCCAGATGTACAGTAAGGATAACAAATAGCACATAGATGATGAAGCCAGATGTACAGTAAGAATAACAAATAGCCCATGGTAATGAATCACAGGGTTAATGAAGCGAGATGTACAGTAAGGATAACAAATAGCACACAGATGATGAAGCCAGATGTACAGTAAGGATAACAAATAGCACACGGTAATGAATCACACGGGTTATGAAGCCAGATGTACAGTAAGGATAACAAATAGCACAGGTAATGAAGCACAGGGGTAATGAAGCCAAATGTACAGTAAGGATAACAAATAGCACACAGATGATGAAGCCAGATGTACAGTAAGAATAACAAATAGCACATGGTAATTAAGCACACGGTAATGAAGCCAGATGTACAGTAAGGATAACAAATAGCACACGGGTAAGGAAGCCAGATGTACAGTAAAAATAACAAATAGCACATGGTAATTAAGCACACGGTAATGAAGCCAGATGTACAGTAAGGATAACAAATAGCACACAGGTAATGAAGCCAAATGTACAGTAAGGATAACAAATAGCACATAGATGATGAAGCCAGATGTACAGTAAGAATAACAAATAGCCCATGGTAATGAATCACAGGGTTAATGAAGCGAGATGTACAGTAAGGATAACAAATAGCACACAGATGATGAAGCCAGATGTACAGTAAGGATAACAAATAGCACATGGTAATGAATCACACGGGTAATGAAGCCAGATGTACAGTAAGGATAACAAATAGCACATAGATGATGAAGCCAGATGTACAGTAAGAATAACAAATAGCCCATGGTAATGAATCACAGGGTTAATGAAGCGAGATGTACAGTAAGGATAACAAATAGCACACAGATGATGAAGCCAGATGTACAGTAAGGATAACAAATAGCACACGGTAATGAATCACACGGGTTATGAAGCCAGATGTACAGTAAGGATAACAAATAGCACAGGTAATGAAGCACAGGGGTAATGAAGCCAAATGTACAGTAAGGATAACAAATAGCACACAGATGATGAAGCCAGATGTACAGTAAGAATAACAAACAGCACATGGTAATTAAGCACACGGTAATGAAGCCAGATGTACAGTAAGGATAACAAATAGCACACGGGTAAGGAAGCCAGATGTACAGTAAAAATAACAAATAGCACATGGTAATTAAGCACACGGTAATGAAGCCAGATGTACAGTAAGAATAACAAATAGCACACAGGTGATGAAGCCAGATGTACAGTAAGGATAACAAATAGCTCATAGATGATGAAGCCAGATGTACAGTAAGGATAAAAAATAGCACATGGTAATGAATCACAGGGGTAATGAAGCCAGATGTACAGTAAGGATAACAAATAGCACACAGCTGATGAAGCACAGGGGTAATGAAGCCAAATATACAGTTAGGATAACAAATAGCACATGGTAATAAAGCCAGATATACAGTAAGAATAACAAATAGCCCATGGGTAATGAATCACAGGGTTAATGAAGCGAGATGTACAGTAAGGATAACAAATAGCACACAGATGATGAAGCCAGATGTACAGTAAGGATAACAAATAGCACATGGTAATGAATCACACGGGTAATGAAGCCAGATGTACAGTAAGGATAACAAATAGCACATAGATGATGAAGCCAGATGTACAGTAAGAATAACAAATAGCCCATGGTAATGAATCACAGGGTTAATGAAGCGAGATGTACAGTAAGGATAACAAATAGCACACAGATGATGAAGCCAGATGTACAGTAAGGATAACAAATAGCACACGGTAATGAATCACACGGGTTATGAAGCCAGATGTACAGTAAGGATAACAAATAGCACAGGTAATGAAGCACAGGGGTAATGAAGCCAAATGTACAGTAAGGATAACAAATAGCACACAGATGATGAAGCCAGATGTACAGTAAGAATAACAAACAGCACATGGTAATTAAGCACACGGTAATGAAGCCAGATGTACAGTAAGGATAACAAATAGCACACGGGTAAGGAAGCCAGATGTACAGTAAAAATAACAAATAGCACATGGTAATTAAGCACACGGTAATGAAGCCAGATGTACAGTAAGAATAACAAGTAGCACACAGGTGATGAAGCCAGATGTACAGTAAGGATAACAAATAGCTCATAGATGATGAAGCCAGATGTACAGTAAGGATAAAAAATAGCACATGGTAATGAATCACAGGGGTAATGAAGCCAGATGTACAGTAAGGATAACAAATAGCACACAGCTGATGAAGCACAGGGGTAATGAAGCCAAATATACAGTTAGGATAACAAATAGCACATGGTAATAAAGCCAGATATACAGTAAGAATAACAAATAGCACAGGGGTAATGAAGCCACATGTACAGTAAGGATAACAAATAGCACACAGGTGATGAAGCCAGATGTACTGTAAGGATAACAAATAGCCCATGGTTATAAAACACACGGGTAATGAAGCCAGATGTACAGTAAGAATAACAAATAGCACACAGGTGATGAAGCCAGATGTACAGTAAGGATAACAAATAGCACATAGATGATGAAGCCAGATGTACAGTAAGGATAAAAAATAGCACATGGTAATGAATCACAGGGGTAATGAAGCCAGATGTACAGTAAAGATAACAAATAGCACACAGCTAATGAAGCCAGATGTACAGTAAGGATAACAAATAGCACATAGCTGATGAAGCACAGGGGTAATGAAGCCAAATGTACAGTTAGGATAACAAATAGCACATGGTAATGAAGCCAGATGTACAGTAAGAATAACAAATAGCACACGGTAATGAAGCCAGATGTACAGTAAGGATAACAAATAGCACATGGTGATTAAGCACACAGGTAATGAAGCGAGATGTACAGTTAGCATAACAAATAGCACACAGCTGATGAAGCACAGGGGTAATGAAGCCAAATATACAGTTAGGATAACAAATAGCACATGGTAATGAAGCCAGATGTAGAGTAAGAATAACAAATAGCACAGGGGTAATGAAGCCAGATGTACATTAAGGATAACAAATAGCACACAGCTGATGAAGCACAGGGGTAATGAAGGCAAATGTACAGTTAGGATAACAAAAAGCACACAGATGATGAAACCAGATGTACAGTAAGGATAAGAAATAGCACATGGTAATGAATCACAGGGGTAATGAAGCCAGATGTACAGTTAGGATAACAAATAGCACACAGGTGATAAAGCCAGATGTACAGTAAGGATAACAAATAGCACACAGCTGATGAAGCACAGGGGTAATAAAGCCAAATGTACAGTTAGGATAACAAATAGCACATGGTAATGAAGCCAGATGTACAGTAAGGATAACAAATAGCACAGGGGTAATGAAGCCAGATGTACAGTAAGGATAACAAATAGGACACAGATGATGAAGCACAGGGGTAATGAAGCCAGCTGTACAGTAAGAATAACAAATAGCACACAGGTGATGAAGCCAGATGTACAGTAAGGATAACAAATAGCACACAGCTGATGAAGCAGAGGGGTAATGAAGCCAAATGTACAGTTAGGATAACAAATAGCACACAGGTGATGAAGCCAGATGTACAGTAAGAATAACAAATAGCACACAGATGATGAAGCAAAAGGGTAATGAAGCCAAATGTACAGTTAGGATAAAGAATAGCACATGGTAATGAAGCCAGATGTACAGTAAGAATAACAAATAGCACAGGGGTAATGAAGCCAGATGTACAGTAAGGATAACAAATACCACACAGGTGATGAAGCCAGATGTACAGTAAAAATAACAAATAGCACATGGTAATGAATCACACGGGTAATGAAGCCAGATGTACAGTTAGGATAACAAATAGCACACAGGTGATGAAGCGAGATGTACAGTAAGGATAACAAATAGCACATGGTAATGAATCACACGGGTAATGAAGCCAGATGTACAGTAAGAATAACAAATAGCACACAGGTGATGAAGCACAGGGGTAATGAAGCCAGATGTACAGTAAGAATAACAAATAGCACACAGGTGATGAAGCGAGATGTACAGTAAGGATAACAAATAGCACATGGTAATGAGTCACACGGGTAATAAAGCCAGATGTACAGTTAGGATAACAAATAGCACACAGGTGATGAAGCGAGATGTACAGTAAGGATAACAAATAGCACACAGGTGATGAAGCGAGATGTACAGTAAGCATAACAAATAGCACATGGTAATGAATCACACGGGTAATGAAGCCAGATGTACAGTAAGGATAACAAATAGCACACAGGTGATGAAGCCAGATGTACAGTAAGGATAACAAATAGCACATGGTAATGAATCACACGGGTAATGAAGCCAGATGTACAGTAAGAATAACAAATAGCACACAGGTGATGAAGCGAGATGTACAGTAAGAATAACAAAGAGCACACAGGTGATGAAGCCAGATGTACAGTTAGGATAACAAATAGCACACAGGTGATGAAGCCAGATGTACAGTAAGGATAACAAATAGCACATGGTAATGAATCACAGGGGTAATGAAGCCAGATGTACAGTTAGGATAACAAATAGCACACAGGTGATGAAGCCAGATGTACAGTAAAAATAACAAATAGCACACAGGTGATGAAGCGAGATGTACAGTAAGGATAACAAATAGCACACAGGTGATGAAGCGAGATGTACAGTAAGGATAACAAATAGCACATGGTAATGAATCACAGGGGTAATGAAGCCAGATGTACAGTTAGGATAACAAATAGCACACAGGTGATGAAGCCAGATGTACAGTAAGGATAACAAATAGCACACAGATGATGAAGCCAGCTGTACAGTAAGGATAACAAATAGCACATGGTAATGAATCACAGGGGTAATGAAGCCAGATGTACAGTTAGGATAACAAATAGCACACAGGTGATGAAGCGAGATGTACAGTAAGGATAACAAATAGCACATGGTAATGAATCACAGGGGTAATGAAGCCAGATGTACAGTTAGGATAACAAATAGCACACAGGTGATGAAGCGAGATGTACAGTAAGGATAACAAATAGCACACAGGTGATGAAGCGAGATGTACAGTAAGGATAACAAATAGCACACAGGTGATGAAGCCAGATGTACAGTAAGGATAACAAATAGCACATGGTAATGAATCACACGGGTAATGAAGCCAGATGTACAGTAAGAATAACAAATAGCACACAGGTGATGAAGCACAGGGGTAATGAAGCCAGATGTACAGTAAGAATAACAAATAGCACACAGGTGATGAAGCGAGATGTACAGTAAGGATAACAAATAGCACATGGTAATGAGTCACACGGGTAATGAAGCCAGATGTACAGTTAGGATAACAAATAGCACACAGGTGATGAAGCGAGATGTACAGTAAGGATAACAAATAGCACACAGGTGATGAAGCGAGATGTACAGTAAGCATAACAAATAGCACATGGTAATGAATCACACGGGTAATGAAGCCAGATGTACAGTAAGGATAACAAATAGCACACAGGTGATGAAGCCAGATGTACAGTAAGGATAACAAATAGCACATGGTAATGAATCACACGGGTAATGAAGCCAGATGTACAGTAAGAATAACAAATAGCACACAGGTGATGAAGCGAGATGTACAGTAAGAATAACAAAGAGCACACAGGTGATGAAGCCAGATGTACAGTTAGGATAACAAATAGCACACAGGTGATGAAGCCAGATGTACAGTAAGGATAACAAATAGCACATGGTAATGAATCACAGGGGTAATGAAGCCAGATGTACAGTTAGGATAACAAATAGCACACAGGTGATGAAGCCAGATGTACAGTAAAAATAACAAATAGCACACAGGTGATGAAGCGAGATGTACAGTAAGGATAACAAATAGCACACAGGTGATGAAGCGAGATGTACAGTAAGGATAACAAATAGCACATGGTAATGAATCACAGGGGTAATGAAGCCAGATGTACAGTTAGGATAACAAATAGCACACAGGTGATGAAGCCAGATGTACAGTAAGGATAACAAATAGCACACAGATGATGAAGCCAGCTGTACAGTAAGGATAACAAATAGCACATGGTAATGAATCACAGGGGTAATGAAGCCAGATGTACAGTTAGGATAACAAATAGCACACAGGTGATGAAGCGAGATGTACAGTAAGGATAACAAATAGCACATGGTAATGAATCACAGGGGTAATGAAGCCAGATGTACAGTTAGGATAACAAATAGCACACAGGTGATGAAGCGAGATGTACAGTAAGGATAACAAATAGCACACAGGTGATGAAGCGAGATGTACAGTAAGGATAACAAATAGCACACAGGTGATGAAGCCAGATGTACAGTAAGGATAACAAATAGCACATGGTAATGAATCACACGGGTAATGAAGCCAGATGTACAGTAAGAATAACAAATAGCACACAGGTGATGAAGCACAGGGGTAATGAAGCCAGATGTACAGTAAGAATAACAAATAGCACACAGGTGATGAAGCGAGATGTACAGTAAGGATAACAAATAGCACATGGTAATGAGTCACACGGGTAATGAAGCCAGATGTACAGTTAGGATAACAAATAGCACACAGGTGATGAAGCGAGATGTACAGTAAGGATAACAAATAGCACACAGGTGATGAAGCGAGATGTACAGTAAGCATAACAAATAGCACATGGTAATGAATCACACGGGTAATGAAGCCAGATGTACAGTAAGGATAACAAATAGCACACAGGTGATGAAGCCAGATGTACAGTAAGGATAACAAATAGCACATGGTAATGAATCACACGGGTAATGAAGCCAGATGTACAGTAAGAATAACAAATAGCACACAGGTGATGAAGCGAGATGTACAGTAAGAATAACAAAGAGCACACAGGTGATGAAGCCAGATGTACAGTTAGGATAACAAATAGCACACAGGTGATGAAGCGAGATGTACAGTAAGGATAACAAATAGCACATGGTAATGAATCACAGGGGTAATGAAGCCAGATGTACAGTTAGGATAACAAATAGCACACAGGTGATGAAGCCAGATGTACAGTAAAAATAACAAATAGCACACAGGTGATGAAGCGAGATGTACAGTAAGGATAACAAATAGCACACAGGTGATGAAGCGAGATGTACAGTAAGGATAACAAATAGCACATGGTAATGAATCACAGGGGTAATGAAGCCAGATGTACAGTTAGGATAACAAATAGCACACAGGTGATGAAGCCAGATGTACAGTAAGGATAACAAATAGCACACAGATGATGAAGCCAGCTGTACAGTAAGGATAACAAATAGCACATGGTAATGAATCACAGGGGTAATGAAGCCAGATGTACAGTTAGGATAACAAATAGCACACAGGTGATGAAGCGAGATGTACAGTAAGGATAACAAATAGCACATGGTAATGAATCACAGGGGTAATGAAGCCAGATGTACAGTTAGGATAACAAATAGCACACAGGTGATGAAGCGAGATGTACAGTAAGGATAACAAATAGCACACAGGTGATGAAGCGAGATGTACAGTAAGGATAACAAATAGCACACAGGTGATGAAGCCAGATGTACAGTAAGGATAACAAATAGCACATGGAAATGAATCACACGGGTAATGAAGACAGATGTACAATAAGAATAACAAATAGCACACAGGTGATGAAGCCAGATGTACAGTAAGGATAACAAATAGCACACAGGTGATGAAGCCAGATGTACAGTAAGAATAACAAATAGCACACAGGTGGTGAAGCGTGATGTACAGTAAGAATAACAAATAGCACACAGGTGATGAAGCGAGATGTACAGTAAGGATAACAAATAGCACATGGTAATGAATCACACGGGTAATGAAGACAGATGTACAGTAAGAATAACAAATAGCACACAGGTGATGAAGCCAGATGTACAGTAAGGATAACAAATAGCACACAGCTGCTGAAGCCAGATGTACAGTAAGGATAACAAATAGCACACAGGTGATGAAGCGAGATGTACAGTAAGGATAACAAATAGCACATGGTAATGAATCACACGAGTAATGAAGACAGATGTACAGTAAGAATAACAAATAGCACACAGGTGATGAAGCGAGATGTACAGTAAGGATAACAAATAGCACACAGATGATGAAGCCAGCTGTACAGTAAGGATAACAAATAGCACATGGTAATGAATCACAGGGGTAATGAAGCCAGATGTACAGTAAGGATAACAAATAGCACACAGGTGATGAAGCCAGATGTACAGTAAGGATAACAAATAGCACACAGGTGATGAAGCGAGATGTACAGTAAGGATAACAAATAGCACATGGTAATGAATCACACGGGTAATGAAGACAGATGTACAGTAAGAATAACAAATAGCACACAGGTGATGAAGCCAGATGTACAGTTAGGATAACAAATAGCACACAGATGATGAAGCCAGCTGTACAGTAAGGATAACAAATAGCACATGGTAATGAATCACAGGGGTAATGAAGCCAGATGTACAGTAAGAATAACAAATAGCACACAGGTGATGAAGCCAGATGAACAGTTAGGATAACAAATAGCACACAGGTGATGAAGCGTGATGTACAGTAAGGATAACAAATAGCACACAGGTGATGAAGCGAGATGTACAGTAAGGTTAACAAATAGCACATAGATGATGAAGCGAGATGTACAGTAAGGATAACAAATAGCACATGATAATGAATCACACGGGTAATGAAGCCAGATGTACAGTAAGAATAACAAATAGCACACAGGTGATGAAGCCAGATGTACAGTTAGGATAACAAATAGCACACAGGTGATGAAGCGAGATGTACAGTAAGGATAACAAATAGCACATGGTAATGAATCACACGGGTAATGAAGCCAGATGTACAGTTAGGATAACAAATAGCACACAGGTGATGAAGCCAGATGTACAGTAAGGATAACAAATAGCACATGGTAATGAATCACACGGGTAATGAAGACAGATGTACAGTAAGGATAACAAATAGCACATGGTAATGAATCACACGGGTAATGAAGCCAGATGTACAGTTAGGATAACAAATAGCACACAGGTGATGAAGCCAGATGTACAGTAAAAATAACAAATAGCACACAGGTGATGAAGCGAGATGTACAGTAAGGATAACAAATAGCACATGGTAATGAATCACAGGGGTAATGAAGCCAGATGTACAGTTAGGATAACAAATAGCACACAGGTGATGAAGCGAGATGTACAGTAAGGATAACAAATAGCACACAGGCGATGAAGCCAGCTGTACAGTAAGGATAACAAATAGCACATGGTAATGAATCACACGGGTAATGAAGCCAGATGTACAGTTAGGATAACAAATAGCACACAGGTGATGAAGCGAGATGTACAGTAAGAATAACAAATAGCACATAGATGATGAAGCCAGATGTACAGTTAGGATAACAAATAGCACATAGATGATGAAGCCAGATGTACAGTTAGGATAACAAATAGCACACAGGCGATGAAGTCAGATGTACAGTAAGGATAACAAATAGCACATAGATGATGAAGCCAGATGTACAGTTAGGATAACAAATAGCACACAGGCGATGAAGCCAGATGTACAGTAAGAATAACAGATAGCACACAGGTAATGAAGCCAGATGTACAGAAAGGATAACAAATAGCACACAGGTAATGAAGCCAGATGTACAGTAAGAATAACAAATAGCACACAGATGATGAAGCCAGATGTACAGTTAGGATCACAAATAGCACACAGGTGATGAAGCCAGATGTGCAGTAAGAATAACAAATAGCACACAGGTGATGAAGCGTGATGTACAGTAAGGATAACAAATAGCACAGGGGTAATAAAGCCAGATGTACAGTAAGGATAACAAACAGCACACAGGTGATGAAGCGAGATGTACAGTAAGGATAACAAATAGCACATAGATGATGAAGCGAGATGTACAGTAAGGATAACAAATAGCACAGGGGTAATAAAGCCATATGTACAGTAAGGATAACAAATAGCACACAGGTGATGAAGCCAGATGTACAGTAAGGATAACAAATAGCACAGGGGTAATAAAGCCATATGTACAGTAAGGATAACAAATAGCACACAGATGATGAAGCCAGATGTACAGTAAGGATAACAAATAGCACATAGATGATGAAGCCAGATGTACAGTAAGGATAACAAATAGCACATAGATGATGAAGCCAGATGTGCAGTAAGAATAACAAATAGCACACAGGTGATGAAGCCAGATGTACAGTAAGGATAACAAATAGCACATAGATGATGAAGCGAGATGTACAGTAAGGATAACAAATAGCACACAGGTGATGAAGCACAGGGGTAATGAAGCCAAATATACAGTTAGGATAACAAATAGCACATGGTAATAAAGCCAGATATACAGTAAGAATAACAAATAGCACATGGTAATGAATCACACGGGTAATGAAGCCACATGTACAGTAAGGATAACAAATAGCACACAGGTGATGAAGCCAGATGTACTGTAAGGATAACAAATAGCCCATGGTTATAAAACACACGGGTAATGAAGCCAGATGTACAGTAAGAATAACAAATAGCACACAGGTGATGAAGCCAGATGTACAGTAAGGATAACAAATAGCACATAGATGATGAAGCCAGATGTACAGTAAGGATAAAAAATAGCACATGGTAATGAATCACAGGGGTAATGAAGCCAGATGTACAGTAAGGATAACAAATAGCACACAGCTAATGAAGCCAGATGTACAGTAAGGATAACAAATAGCACATAGCTGATGAAGCACAGGGGTAATGAAGCCAAATGTACAGTTAGGATAACAAATAGCACATGGTAATGAAGCCAGATGTACAGTAAGAATAACAAATAGCACACGGTAATGAAGCCAGATGTACAGTAAGGATAACAAATAGCACATGGTGATTAAGCACACAGGTAATGAAGCGAGATGTACAGTTAGCATAACAAATAGCACACAGCTGATGAAGCACAGGGGTAATGAAGCCAAATATACAGTTAGGATAACAAATAGCACATGGTAATAAAGCCAGATGTAGAGTAAGAATAACAAATAGCACAGGGGTAATGAAGCCAGATGTACATTAAGGATAACAAATAGCACACAGCTGATGAAGCACAGGGGTAATGAAGGCAAATGTACAGTTAGGATAACAAAAAGCACACAGATGATGAAACCAGATGTACAGTAAGGAAAAGAAATAGCACATGGTAATGAATCACAGGGGTAATGAAGCCAGATGTACAGTAAGGAAAACAAATAGCACACAGGTGATAAAGCCAGATGTACAGTAAGGATAACAAATAGCACACAGCTGATGAAGCACAGGGGTAATAAAGCCAAATGTACAGTTAGGATAACAAATAGCACATGGTAATGAAGCCAGATGTACAGTAAGGATAACAAATAGCACAGGGGTAATGAAGCCAGATGTACAGTAAGGATAACAAATAGGACACAGTTGATGAAGCACAGGGGTAATGAAGCCAGCTGTACAGTAAGAATAACAAATAGCACACCGGTGATGAAGCCAGATGTACAGTAAGGATAACAAATAGCACACAGCTGATGAAGCAGAGGGGTAATGAAGCCAAATGTACAGTTAGGATAACAAATAGCACACAGGTGATGAAGCCAGATGTACAGTAAGGATAACAAATAGCACACAGATGATGAAGCAAAAGGGGAATGAAGCCAAATGTACAGTTAGGATAAAGAATAGCACATGGTAATGAAGCCAGATGTACAGTAAGAATAACAAATAGCACAGGGGTAATGAAGCCAGATGTACAGTAAGGATAACAAATACCACACAGGTGATGAAGCCAGATGTACAGTAAAAATAACAAATAGCACATGGTAATGAATCACACGGGTAATGAAGCCAGATGTACAGTTAGGATAACAAATAGCACACAGGTGATGAAGCGAGATGTACAGTAAGGATAACAAATAGCACATGGTAATGAATCACACGGGTAATGAAGCCAGATGTACAGTTAGAATAACAAATAGCACACAGGTGATGAAGCACAGGGGTAATGAAGCCAGATGTACAGTAAGAATAACAAATAGCACACAGGTGATGAAGCGAGATGTACAGTAAGGATAACAAATAGCACATGGTAATGAATCACACGGGTAATGAAGCCAGATGTTCAGTTAGGATAACAAATATCACACAGGTGATGAAGCGAGATGTACAGTAAGGATAACAAATAGCACACAGGTGATGAAGCGAGATGTACAGTAAGCATAACAAATAGCACACAGGTGATGAAGCGAGATGTACAGTAAGGATAACAAATAGCACATGGTAATGAATCACACGGGTAATGAAGCCAGATGTACAGTAAGGATAACAAATAGCACACAGGTGATGAAGCCAGATGTACAGTAAGGATAACAAATAGCACATGGTAATGAATCACACGGGTAATGAAGCCAGATGTACAGTAAGAATAACAAATAGCACACAGGTGATAAAGCGAGATGTACAGTAAGAATAACAAATAGCACACAGGTGATGAAGCCAGATGTACAGTTAGGATAACAAATAGCACACAGGTGATGAAGCGAGATGTACAGTAAGGATAACAAATAGCACATGGTAATGAATCACAGGGGTAATGAAGCCAGATGTACAGTTAGGATAACAAATAGCACACAGGTGATGAAGCTAGATGTACAGTAAAAATAACAAATAGCACACAGGTGATGAAGCGAGATGTACAGTAAGGATAACAAATAGCACACAGGTGATGAAGCGAGATGTACAGTAAGGATAACAAATAGCACATGGTAATGAATCACAGGGGTAATGAAGCCAGATGTACAGTTAGGATAACAAATAGCACACAGGTGATGAAGCCAGATGTACAGTAAGGATAACAAATAGCACACAGATGATGAAGCCAGCTGTACAGTAAGGATAACAAATAGCACATGGTAATGAATCACAGGGGTAATGAAGCCAGATGTACAGTTAGGATAACAAATAGCACACAGGTGATGAAGCGAGATGTACAGTAAGGATAACAAATAGCACATGGTAATGAATCACAGGGGTAATGAAGCCAGATGTACAGTTAGGATAACAAATAGCACACAGGTGATGAAGCGAGATGTACAGTAAGGATAACAAATAGCACATGGTAATGAATCACACGGGTAATGAAGCCAGATGTACAGTTAGGATAACAAATAGCACACAGGTGATGAAGCCAGATGTACAGTAAGGATAACAAATAGCACACAGGTGATGAAGCGAGATGTACAGTAAGCATAACAAATAGCACACAGGTGATGAAGCCAGATGTACAGTAAGGATAAGAAATAGCACATGGTAATGAATCACACGGGTAATGAAGCCAGATGTACAGTAAGGATAACAAATAGCACACAGGATAACAAATAGCACATGGTAATGAATCACACGGGAAATGAAGCCAGATGTACAGTAAGAATAACAAAGGGCACACAGGTGATGAAGCCAGATGTACAGTAAGAATAACAAAGAGCACACAGGTGATGAAGGCAGATGTACAGGTAGGATAACAAATAGCACACAGGTGATGAAGCGAGATGTACAGTAAGGATAACAAATAGCACATGGTAATGAATCACAGGGGTAATGAAGCCAGATGTACAGTTAGGATAACAAATAGCACACAGGTGATGAAGCCAGATGTACAGTTAGGATAACAAATAGCACACAGGTGATGAAGCGAGATGTACAGTAAGGATAACAAATAGCACACAGGTGATGAAGCGAGATGTACAGTAAGGATAACAAATAGCACATGGTAATGAATCACACGGGTAATGAAGCCAGATGTACAGTTAGGATAACAAATAGCACACAGGTGATGAAGCCAGATGTACAGTAAGGATAACAAATAGTACACAGGAGATGAAGCGAGATGTACAGTAAGGATAACAAATAGCACACAGGTGATGAAGCCAGATGTACAGTTAGGATAACAAATAGCACACAGGTGATGAAGCGAGATGTACAGTAAGGATAACAAATAGCACACAGGTGATGAAGCGAGATGTACAGTAAGGATAACAAATAGCACATGGTAATGAATCACACGGGTAATGAAGCCAGATGTACAGTTAGGATAACAAATAGCACACAGGTGATGAAGCCAGATGTACAGTAAGGATAACAAATAGTACACAGGAGATGAAGCGAGATGTACAGTAAGGATAACAAATAGCACATGGTAATGAATCACAGGGGTAATGAAGCCAGATGTACAGTTAGGATAACAAATAGCACACAGGTGATGAAGCGAGATGTACAGTAAGGATAACAAATAGCACATGGTAATGAATCACAGGGGTAATGAAGCCAGATGTACAGTAAGGATAACAAATAGCACGCAGGTGATGAAGCGAGATGTACAGTAAGGATAACAAATAGCACATGGTAATGAATCACACGGGTAATGAAGCCAGATGTACAGTAAGAATAACAAATAGCACACAGGTGATGAAGCCAGATGTACAGTAAGGATAACAAATAGCACATGGTAATGAATCACAGGGGTAATGAAGCCAGATGTACAGTAAGGATAACAAATAGCACACAGGTGATGAAGCGAGATGTACAGTAAGGATAACAAATAGCACATGGTAATGAATCACACGGGTAATGAAGCCAGATGTACAGTTAGGATAACAAATAGCACACAGGTGATGAAGCCAGATGTACAGTAAAAATAACAAATAGCACACAGGTGATGAAGCGAGATGTACAGTAAGGATAACAAATAGCACATAGATGATGAAGCCAGATGTACAGTAAGGATAACAAATAGCACATGGTAATGAATCACAGGGGTAATGAAGCCAGATGTACAGTTAGAATAACAAATAGCACATAGATGATGAAGCCAGAAGTACAGTAAAAATAACAAATAGCACACAGGTGATGAAGCGAGATGTACAGTAAGGATAACAAATAGCACATAGATGATGAAGCGAGATGTACAGTAAGGATAACAAATAGCACATGGTAATGAATCAAAGGGGTAATGAAGCCAGATGTACAGTTAGGATAACAAATAGCACACAGGTGATGAAGCGAGATGTACAGTAAGGATAACAAATAGCACATAGATGATGAAGCGAGATGCACAGTAAGGATAACAAATAGCACATGGTAATGAATCACAGGGGTAATGAAGGCAGATGTACAGTTAGGATAACAAATAGCACACAGGTGATGAAGCCAGATGTACAGTAAGGATAACAAATAGCACATAGATGATGAAGCGAGATGTACAGTAAGGATAACAAATAGCACACAGGTGATGAAGCGAGATGTACAGTAAGGATAACAAATAGCACACAGGTGATGAAGCCAGATGTACAGTAAGGATAACAAATAGCAGATGGAAATGAATCACACGGGTAATGAAGACAGATGTACAATAAGAATAACAAATAGCACACAGGTGATGAAGCCAGATGTACAGTAAGGATAACAAATAGCACACAGGTGATGAAGCCAGATGTACAGTAAGAATAACAAATAGCACACAGGTGATGAAGCGTGATGTACAGTAAGAATAACAAATAGCACACAGATGATGAAGCCAGCTGTACAGTAAGGATAACAAATAGCACATGGTAATGAATCACAGGGGTAATGAAGCCAGATGTACAGTAAGGATAACAAATAGCACACAGGTGATGAAGCCAGATGTACAGTTAGGATAACAAATAGCACACAGGTGATGAAGCGAGATGTACAGTAAGGATAACAAATAGCACATGGTAATGAACCACACGGGTAATGAAGACAGATGTACAGTAAGAATAACAAATAGCACACAGGTGATGAAGCCAGATGTACAGTTAGGATAACAAATAGCACACAGATGATGAAGCCAGCTGTACAGTAAGGATAACAAATAGCACATGGTAATGAATCACAGGGGTAATGAAGCCAGATGTACAGTAAGAATAACAAATAGCACACAGGTGATGAAGCCAGATGAACAGTTAGGATAACAAATAGCACACAGGTGATGAAGCGTGATGTACAGTAAGGATAACAAATAGCACACAGGTGATGAAGCGAGATGTACAGTAAGGATAACAAATAGCACATAGATGATGAAGCGAGATGTACAGTAAGGATAACAAATAGCACATGATAATGAATCACACGGGTAATGAAGCCAGATGTACAGTAAGAATAACAAATAGCACACAGGTGATGAAGCCAGATGTACAGTAAGGATAACAAATAGCACACAGGTGATGAAGCCAGATGTACAGTAAGGATAACAAATAGCACATGGTAATGAATCACACGGGTAATGAAGCCAGATGTACAGTTAGGATAACAAATAGCACACAGGTGATGAAGCCAGATGTACAGTAAGGATAACAAATAGCACATGGTAATGAATCACACGGGTAATGAAGACAGATGTACAGTAAGGATAACAAATAGCACATGGTAATGAATCACACGGGTAATGAAGCCAGATGTACAGTTAGGATAACAAATAGCACACAGGTGATGAAGCCAGATGTACAGTAAAAATAACAAATAGCACACAGGTGATGAAGCGAGATGTACAGTAAGGATAACAAATAGCACATGGTAATGAATCACAGGGGTAATGAAGCAAGATGTACAGTTAGGATAACAAATAGCACACAGGTGATGAAGCGAGATGTACAGTAAGGATAAGAAATAGCACACAGGCGATGAAGCCAGCTGTACAGTAAGGATAACAAATAGCACATGGTAATGAATCACACGGGTAATGAAGCCAGATGTACAGTTAGGATAACAAATAGCACACAGGTGATGAAGCGAGATGTACAGTAAGAATAACAAATAGCACATAGATGATGAAGCCAGATGTACAGTTAGGATAACAAATAGCACATAGATGATGAAGCCAGATGTACAGTTAGGATAACAAATAGCACACAGGCGATGAAGCCAGATGTACAGTAAGGATAACAAATAGCACATAGATGATGAAGCCAGATGTACAGTTAGGATAACAAATAGCACACAGGCGATGAAGCCAGGTGTACAGTAAGGATAACAAATAGCACACAGGTAATGAAGCCAGATGTACAGAAAGGATAACAAATAGCACACAGGTAATGAAGCCAGATGTACAGTAAGAATAACAAATAGCACACAGATGATGAAGCCAGATGTACAGTTAGGATCACAAATAGCACACAGGTGATGAAGCCAGATGTGCAGTAAGAATAACAAATAGCACACAGGTGATGAAGCGTGATGTACAGTAAGGATAACAAATAGCACAGGGGTAATAAAGCCAGATGTACAGTAAGGATAACAAACAGCACACAGGTGATGAAGCGAGATGTACAGTAAGGATAACAAATAGCACATAGATGATGAAGCGAGATGTACAGTAAGGATAACAAATAGCACAGGGGTAATAAAGCCATATGTACAGTAAGGATAACAAATAGCACACAAGTGATGAAGCCAGATGTACAGTAAGGATAACAAATAGCACAGGGGTAATAAAGCCATATGTACAGTAAGGATAACAAATAGCACATAGATGATGAAGCCAGATGTACAGTAAGGATAACAAATAGCACATAGATGATGAAGCCAGATGTACAGTCAGGATAACAAATAGCACATAGATGATGAAGCCAGATGTGCAGTAAGAATAACAAATAGCACACAGGTGATGAAGCCAGATGTACAGTAAGGATAACAAATAGCACCTAGATGATGAAGCCAGATGTACAGTAAGAATAACAAATAGCACACAGGTGATGAAGCCAGATGTGCAGTAAGAATAACAAATAGCACACAGGTGATGAAGCCAGATGTGCAGTAAGGATAACAAATAGCACATAGATGATAAAGCCAGATGTGCAGTAAGAATAACAAATAGCACACAGGTGATGAAGCCAGATGTACAGTAAGAATAACAAATAGCACACAGGTGATGAAGCGAGATGTACAGTAAGGATAACAAATAGCACACAGGTGATGAAGCCAGATGTACAGTAAGGATAACAAATAGCACATGGAAATGAATCACACGGGTAATGAAGACAGATGTACAATAAGAATAACAAATAGCACACAGGTGATGAAGCCAGATGTACAGTAAGGATAACAAATAGCACACAGGTGATGAAGCCAGATGTACAGTAAGAATAACAAATAGCACACAGGTGATGAAGCGTGATGTACAGTAAGAATAACAAATAGCACACAGATGATGAAGCCAGCTGTACAGTAAGGATAACAAATAGCACATGGTAATGAATCACAGGGGTAATGAAGCCAGATGTACAGTAAGGATAACAAATAGCACACAGGTGATGAAGCCAGATGTACAGTTAGGATAACAAATAGCACACAGGTGATGAAGCGAGATGTACAGTAAGGATAACAAATAGCACATGGTAATGAACCACACGGGTAATGAAGACAGATGTACAGTAAGAATAACAAATAGCACACAGGTGATGAAGCCAGATGTACAGTTAGGATAACAAATAGCACACAGATGATGAAGCCAGCTGTACAGTAAGGATAACAAATAGCACATGGTAATGAATCACAGGGGTAATGAAGCCAGATGTACAGTAAGAATAACAAATAGCACACAGGTGATGAAGCCAGATGAACAGTTAGGATAACAAATAGCACACAGGTGATGAAGCGTGATGTACAGTAAGGATAACAAATAGCACACAGGTGATGAAGCGAGATGTACAGTAAGGATAACAAATAGCACATAGATGATGAAGCGAGATGTACAGTAAGGATAACAAATAGCACATGATAATGAATCACACGGGTAATGAAGCCAGATGTACAGTAAGAATAACAAATAGCACACAGGTGATGAAGCCAGATGTACAGTAAGGATAACAAATAGCACACAGGTGATGAAGCGAGATGTACAGTAAGGATAACAAATAGCACATGGTAATGAATCACACGGGTAATGAAGCCAGATGTACAGTTAGGATAACAAATAGCACACAGGTGATGAAGCCAGATGTACAGTAAGGATAACAAATAGCACATGGTAATGAATCACACGGGTAATGAAGACAGATGTACAGTAAGGATAACAAATAGCACATGGTAATGAATCACACGGGTAATGAAGCCAGATGTACAGTTAGGATAACAAATAGCACACAGGTGATGAAGCCAGATGTACAGTAAAAATAACAAATAGCACACAGGTGATGAAGCGAGATGTACAGTAAGGATAACAAATAGCACATGGTAATGAATCACAGGGGTAATGAAGCCAGATGTACAGTTAGGATAACAAATAGCACACAGGTGATGAAGCGAGATGTACAGTAAGGATAAGAAATAGCACACAGGCGATGAAGCCAGCTGTACAGTAAGGATAGCAAATAGCACATGGTAATGAATCACACGGGTAATGAAGCCAGATGTACAGTTAGGATAACAAATAGCACACAGGTGATGAAGCGAGATGTACAGTAAGAATAACAAATAGCACATAGATGATGAAGCCAGATGTACAGTTAGGATAACAAATAGCACACAGGCGATGAAGCCAGGTGTACAGTAAGAATAACAAATAGCACACAGGTAATGAAGCCAGATGTACAGAAAGGATAACAAATAGCACACAGGTAATGAAGCCAGATGTACAGTAAGAATAACAAATAGCACACAGATGATGAAGCCAGATGTACAGTTAGGATCACAAATAGCACACAGGTGATGAAGCCAGATGTGCAGTAAGAATAACAAATAGCACACAGGTGATGAAGCGTGATGTACAGTAAGGATAACAAATAGCACAGGGGTAATAAAGCCAGATGTACAGTAAGGATAACAAACAGCACACAGGTGATGAAGCGAGATGTACAGTAAGGATAACAAATAGCACATAGATGATGAAGCGAGATGTACAGTAAGGATAACAAATAGCACAGGGGTAATAAAGCCATATGTACAGTAAGGATAACAAATAGCACACAAGTGATGAAGCCAGATGTACAGTAAGGATAACAAATAGCACAGGGGTAATAAAGCCATATGTACAGTAAGGATAACAAATAGCACATAGATGATGAAGCCAGATGTACAGTAAGGATAACAAATAGCACATAGATGATGAAGCCAGATGTACAGTAAGGATAACAAATAGCACATAGATGATGAAGCCAGATGTGCAGTAAGAATAACAAATAGCACACAGGTGATGAAGCCAGATGTACAGTAAGAATAACAAATAGCACACAGGTAATGAAGCCAGATGTGCAGTAAGGATAACAAATAGCACACAGGTAATGAAGCCAGATGTACAGTAAGAATAACAAATAGCACACAGGTGATGAAGCCAGATGTACAGTAAGGATAACAAATAGCACAGGGGTAATAAAGCCAGATGTACAGTAAGGATAACAAATAGCACACAGGTGATGAAACACACAGGTGATGAAGCCAGATGTGCAGTAAGAATAACAAATAGCACACAGGTGATGAAGCGTGATGTACAGTAAGGATAACAAATAGCACAGGGGTAATAAAGCCAGATGTACAGTAAGGATAACAAATAGCACACAGGTGATGAAGCGAGATGTACAGTAAGGATAACAAATAGCACATAGATGATGAAGCGAGATGTACAGTAAGGATAACAAATAGCACAGGGGTAATAAAGCCATATGTACAGTAAGGATAACAAATAGCACACAGGTGATGAAGCCAGATGTACAGTAAGGATAACAAATAGCACAGGGGTAATGAAGCCATATGTACAGTAAGGATAACAAATAGCACACAGGTGATGAAGCCAGATGTACAGTAAGGATAACAAATAGCACACAGGTGATGAAGCGAGATGTACAGTAAGGATAACAAATAGCACATAGATGATGAAGCGAGATGTACAGTAAGGATAACAAATAGCACATGGTAATGAATCACAGGGGTAATGAAGCCAGATGTACAGTTAGGATAACAAATAGCACACAGGTGATGAAGCGAGATGTACAGTAAGCATAACAAATAGCACACAGGTGATGAAGCGAGATGTACAGTAAGGATAACAAATAGCACATGGTAATGAATCACACGGGTAATGAAGCCAGATGTACAGTAAGGATAACAAATAGCACACAGGTGATGAAGCGAGATGTACAGTAAGGATAACAAATAGCACATGGTAATGAATCACACGGGAAATGAAGCCAGATGTACAGTAAGAATAACAAAGAGCACACAGGTGATGAAGCCAGATGTACAGTAAGAATAACAAAGAGCACACAGGTGATAAAGCCAGATGTACAGTAAGAATAACAAAGAGCACACAGGTGATGAAGCCAGATGTACAGGTAGGATAACAAATAGCACACAGGTGATGAAGCGAGATGTACAGTAAGGATAACAAATAGCACATGGTAATGAATCACAGGGGTAATGAAGCCAGATGTACAGTTAGGATAACAAATAGCACACAGGTGATGAAGCCAGATGTACAGTAAGGATAACAAATAGTACACAGGTGATGAAGCGAGATGTACAGTAAGGATAACAAATAGCACATGGTAATGAATCACAGGGGTAATGAAGCCAGATGTACAGTTAGGATAACAAATAGCACACAGGTGATGAAGCGAGATGTACAGTAAGGATAACAAATAGCACATGGTAATGAATCACAGGGGTAATGAAGCCAGATGTACAGTAAGGATAACAAATAGCACACAGGTGATGAAGCGAGATGTACAGTAAGGATAACAAATAGCACATGGTAATGAATCACACGGGTAATGAAGCCAGATGTACAGTAAGAATAACAAATAGCACACAGGTGATGAAGTCAGATGTACAGTAAGGATAACAAATAGCACATGGTAATGAATCACAGGGGTAATGAAGCCAGATGTACAGTAAGGATAACAAATAGCACACAGGTGATGAAGCGAGATGTACAGTAAGGATAACAAATAGCACATGGTAATAAATCACACGGGTAATGAAGCCAGATGTACAGTTAGGATAACAAATAGCACACAGGTGATGAAGCCAGATGTACAGTAAAAATAACAAATAGCACACAGGTGATGAAGAGAGATGTACAGTAAGGATAACAAATAGCACATAGATGATGAAGCCAGATGTACAGTAAGGATAACAAATAGCACATGGTAATGAATCACAGGGGTAATGAAGCCAGATGTACAGTAAGAATAACAAATAGCACATAGATGATGAAGCCAGATGTACAGTAAAAATAACAAATAGCACACAGGTGATGAAGCGAGATGTACAGTAAGGATAACAAATAGCACATAGATGATGAAGAGAGATGTACAGTAAGGATAACAAATAGCACATGGTAATGAATCAAAGGGGTAATGAAGCCAGATGTACAGTTAGGATAACAAATAGCACACAGGTGATGAAGCGAGATGTACAGTAAGGATAACAAATAGCACATAGACGATGAAGCGAGATGCACAGTAAGGATAACAAATAGCACATGGTAATGAATCACAGGGGTAATGAAGCCAGATGTACAGTCAGGATAACAAATAGCACACAGGTGATGAAGCGAGATGTACAGTAAGGATAACAAATAGCACATAGATGATGAAGCGAGATGTACAGTAAGGATAACAAATAGCACACAGGTGATGAAGCGAGATGTACAGTAAGGATAACAAATGGCACACAGGTGATGAAGCCAGATGTACAGTAAGGATAACAAATAGCACATGGAAATGAATCACACGGGTAATGAAGACAGATGTACAGTAAGAATAACAAATAGCACACAGGTGATGAAGCCAGATGTACAGTAAGGATAACAAATAGCACACAGCTGCTGAAGCCAGATGTACAGTAAGGATAACAAATAGCACACAGGTGATGAAGCGAGATGTACAGTAAGGATAACAAATAGCACATGGTAATGAATCACACGAGTAATGAAGACAGATGTACAGTAAGAATAACAAATAGCACACAGGTGATGAAGCGAGATGTACAGTAAGGATAACAAATAGCACACAGATGATGAAGCCAGCTGTACAGTAAGGATAACAAATAGCACATGGTAATGAATCACAGGGGTAATGAAGCCAGATGTACAGTAAGGATAACAAATAGCACACAGGTGATGAAGCCAGATGTACAGTTAGGATAACAAATAGCACACAGGTGATGAAGCGAGATGTACAGTAAGGATAACAAATAGCACATGGTAATGAATCACACGGGTAATGAAGACAGATGTACAGTAAGAATAAGAAATAGCACACAGGTGATGAAGCCAGATGTACAGTTAGGATAACAAATAGCACACAGATGATGAAGCCAGCTGTACAGTAAGGATAACAAATAGCACATGGTAATGAATCACAGGGGTAATGAAGCCAGATGTACAGTAAGAATAACAAATAGCACACAGGTGATGAAGCCAGATGAACAGTTAGGATAACAAATAGCACACAGGTGATGAAGCGTGATGTACAGTAAGGATAACAAATAGCACATGGTAATGAATCACACGGGTAATGAAGCCAGATGTACAGTTAGGATAACAAATAGCCCACAGGTGATGAAGCGAGATGTACAGTAAGGATAACAAATAGCACACAGATGATGAAGCGAGATGTACAGTAAGGATAACAAATAGCACATGATAATGAATCACACGGGTAATGAAGCCAGATGTACAGTAAGAATAACAAATAGCACACAGGTGATGAAGCCAGATGTACAGTTAGGATAACAAATAGCACACAGGTGATGAAGCGAGATGTACAGTAAGGATAACAAATAGCACATGGTAATGAATCACACGGGTAATGAAGCCAGATGTACAGTTAGGATAACAAATAGCACACAGGTGATGAAGCCAGATGTACAGTAAGGATAACAAATAGCACATGGTAATGAATCACACGGGTAATGAAGACAGATGTACAGTAAGGATAACAAATAGCACATGGTAATGAATCACACGGGTAATGAAGCCAGATGTACAGTTAGGATAACAAATAGCACACAGGTGATGAAGCCAGATGTACAGTAAAAATAACAAATAGCACACAGGTGATGAAGCGAGATGTACAGTAAGGATAACAAATAGCACATGGTAATGAATCACAGGGGTAATGAAGCCAGATGTACAGTTAGGATAACAAATAGCACACAGGTGATGAAGCGAGATGTACAGTAAGGATAACAAATAGCACACAGGCGATGAAGCCAGCTGTACAGTAAGGATAACAAATAGCACATGGTAATGAATCACACGGGTAATGAAGCCAGATGTACAGTTAGGATAACAAATAGCACACAGGTGATGAAGCGAGATGTACAGTAAGAATAACAAATAGCACATAGATGATGAAGCCAGATGTACAGTTAGGATAACAAATAGCACATAGATGATGAAGCCAGATGTACAGTTAGGATAACAAATAGCACACAGGCGATGAAGCCAGATGTACAGTAAGGATAACAAATAGCACATAGATGATGAAGCCAGATGTACAGTTAGGATAACAAATAGCACACAGGCGATGAAGCCAGATGTACAGTAAGAATAACAAATAGCACACAGGTAATGAAGCCAGATGTACAGAAAGGATAACAAATAGCACACAGGTAATGAAGCCAGATGTACAGTAAGAATAACAAATAGCACACAGATGATGAAGCCAGATGTACAGTTAGGATAACAAATAGCACACAGGTGATGAAGCGAGATGTACAGTAAGGATAACAAATAGCACATAGATGATGAAGCGTGATGCACAGTAAGACTAACAAATAGCACATGGTAATGAATCACAGGGGTAATGAAGCCAGATGTACAGTTAGGATAACAAATAGAACACAGGTGATGAAGCGAGATGTACAGTAAGGATAACAAATAGCACATAGATGATGAAGCGAGATGTACAGTAAGGATAACAAATAGCACACAGGTGATGAAGCGAGATGTACAGTAAGGATAACAAATAGCACACAGGTGATGAAGCCAGATGTACAGTAAGGATAACAAATAGCACATGGAAATGAATCACACGGGTAATGAAGACAGATGTACAATAAGAATAACAAATAGCACACAGGTGATGAAGCCAGATGTACAGTAAGGATAACAAATAGCACACAGGTGATGAAGCCAGATGTACAGTAAGAATGACAAATAGAACACAGGTGATGAAGCGAGATGTACAGTAAGAATAACAAATAGCACACAGGTGATGAAGCGAGATGTACAGTAAGGATAACAAATAGCACATGGTAATGAATCACACGGGTAATGAAGCCAGATGTACAGTTAGGATAACAAATAGCCCACAGGTGATGAAGCGAGATGTACAGTAAGGATAACAAATAGCACACAGATGATGAAGCGAGATGTACAGTAAGGATAACAAATAGCACATGATAATGAATCACACGGGTAATGAAGCCAGATGTACAGTAAGAATAACAAATAGCACACAGGTGATGAAGCCAGATGTACAGTTAGGATAACAAATAGCACACAGGTGATGAAGCGAGATGTACAGTAAGGATAACAAATAGCACATGGTAATGAATCACACGGGTAATGAAGCCAGATGTACAGTTAGGATAACAAATAGCACACAGGTGATGAAGCCAGATGTACAGTAAGGATAACAAATAGCACATGGTAATGAATCACACGGGTAATGAAGACAGATGTACAGTAAGGATAACAAATAGCACATGGTAATGAATCACACGGGTAATGAAGCCAGATGTACAGTTAGGATAACAAATAGCACACAGGTGATGAAGCCAGATGTACAGTAAAAATAACAAATAGCACACAGGTGATGAAGCGAGATGTACAGTAAGGATAACAAATAGCACATGGTAATGAATCACAGGGGTAATGAAGCCAGATGTACAGTTAGGATAACAAATAGCACACAGGTGATGAAGCGAGATGTACAGTAAGGATAACAAATAGCACACAGGCGATGAAGCCAGCTGTACAGTAAGGATAACAAATAGCACATGGTAATGAATCACACGGGTAATGAAGCCAGATGTACAGTTAGGATAACAAATAGCACACAGGTGATGAAGCGAGATGTACAGTAAGAATAACAAATAGCACATAGATGATGAAGCCAGATGTACAGTTAGGATAACAAATAGCACATAGATGATGAAGCCAGATGAACAGTTAGGATAACAAATAGCACACAGGCGATGAAGCCAGATGTACAGTAAGGATAACAAATAGCACATAGATGATGAAGCCAGATGTACAGTTAGGATAACAAATAGCACACAGGCGATGAAGCCAGATGTACAGTAAGAATAACAAATAGCACACAGGTAATGAAGCCAGATGTACAGAAAGGATAACAAATAGCACACAGGTAATGAAGCCAGATGTACAGTAAGAATAACAAATAGCACACAGATGATGAAGCCAGATGTACAGTTAGGATAACAAATAGCACACAGGTGATGAAGCGAGATGTACAGTAAGGATAACAAATAGCACATAGATGATGAAGCGAGATGCACAGTAAGACTAACAAATAGCACATGGTAATGAATCACAGGGGTAATGAAGCCAGATGTACAGTTAGGATAACAAATAGAACACAGGTGATGAAGCGAGATGTACAGTAAGGATAACAAATAGCACATAGATGATGAAGCGAGATGTACAGTAAGGATAACAAATAGCACACAGGTGATGAAGCGAGATGTACAGTAAGGATAACAAATAGCACACAGGTGATGAAGCCAGATGTACAGTAAGGATAACAAATAGCACATGGAAATGAATCACACGGGTAATGAAGACAGATGTACAATAAGAATAACAAATAGCACACAGGTGATGAAGCCAGATGTACAGTAAGGATAACAAATAGCACACAGGTGATGAAGCCAGATGTACAGTAAGAATGACAAATAGAACACAGGTGATGAAGCGAGATGTACAGTAAGAATAACAAATAGCACACAGGTGATGAAGCGAGATGTACAGTAAGGATAACAAATAGCACATGGTAATGAATCACACAGGTGATGAAGCCAGATGTACAGTAAGAATAACAAATAGCACACAGGTGATGAAGCCAGATGTACAGTTAGGATAACAAATAGCACACAGATGATGAAGCCAGCTGTACAGTAAGGATAACAAATAGCACATAGATGATGAAGCCAGATGTACAGTTAGGATAACAAATAGCACATAGATGATGAAGCCAGATGTACAGTTAGGATAACAAATAGCACACAGGCGATGAAGCCAGATGTACAGTAAGGATAACAAATAGCACATAGATGATGAAGCCAGATGTACAGTTAGGATAACAAATAGCACACAGGCGATGAAGCCAGATGTACAGTAAGAATAACAAATAGCACACAGGTAATGAAGCCAGATGTACAGAAAGGATAACAAATAGCACACAGGTAATGAAGCCAGATGTACAGTAAGAATAACAAATAGCACACAGATGATGAAGCCAGATGTACAGTTAGGATCACAAATAGCACACAGGTGATGAAGCCAGATGTGCAGTAAGAATAACAAATAGCACACAGGTGATGAAGCGTGATGTACAGTAAGGATAACAAATAGCACAGGGGTAATAAAGCCAGATGTACAGTAAGGATAACAAACAGCACACAGGTGATGAAGCGAGATGTACAGTAAGGATAACAAATAGCACATAGATGATGAATCGAGATGTACAGTAAGGATAACAAATAGCACAGGGGTAATAAAGCCATATGTACAGTAAGGATAACAAATAGCACACAGGTGATGGAGCCAGATGTACAGTAAGGATAACAAATAGCACAGGGGTAATAAAGCCATATGTACAGTAAGGATAACAAATAGCACATAGATGATGAAGCCAGATGTACAGTAAGGATAACAAATAGCACATAGATGATGAAGCCAGATGTACAGTAAGGATAACAAATAGCACATAGATGATGAAGCCAGATGTGCAGTAAGAATAACAAATAGCACACAGGTGATGAAGCCAGATGTACAGTAAGGATAACAAATAGCACCTAGATGATGAAGCCAGATGTACAGTAAGAATAACAAATAGCACACAGGTGATGAAGCCAGATGTGCAGTAAGAATAACAAATAGCACACAGGTGATGAAGCCAGATGTGCAGTAAGGATAACAAATAGCACATAGATGATGAAGCCAGATGTGCAGTAAGAATAACAAATAGCACACAGGTGATGAAGCCAGATGTACAGTAAGAATAACAAATAGCACACAGGTAATGAAGCCAGATGTGCAGTAAGGATAACAAATAGCACACAGGTAATGAAGCCAGATGTACAGTAAGAATAACAAATAGCACACAGGTGATGAAGTGTGATGTACAGTAAGGATAACAAATAGCACATGATAATGAATCACACGGGTAATGAAGCCAGATGTACAGTAAGAATAACAAATAGCACACAGGTGATGAAGCCAGATGTACAGTTAGGATAACAAATAGCACACAGGTGATGAAGCGAGATGTACAGTAAGGATAACAAATAGCACATGGTAATGAATCACACGGGTAATGAAGCCAGATGTACAGTAAGGATAACAAATAGCACAGGGGTAATAAAGCCAGATGTACAGTAAGGATAACAAATAGCACACAGGTGATGAAGCGAGATGTACAGTAAGGATAACAAATAGCACATAGATGATGAAGCGAGATGTACAGTAAGGATAACAAATAGCACAGGGGTAATAAAGCCATATGTACAGTAAGGATAACAAATAGCACACAGGTGATGAAGCCAGATGTACAGTAAGGATAACAAATAGCACAGGGGTAATAAAGCCATATGTACAGTAAGGATAACAAATAGCACACAGGTGATGAAGCCAGATGTACAGTAAGGATAACAAATAGCACACAGGTGATGAAGCGAGATGTACAGTAAGGATAACAAATAGCACATAGATGATGAAGCGAGATGTACAGTAAGGATAACAAATAGCACATGGTAATGAATCACAGGGGTAATGAAGCCAGATGTACAGTTAGGATAACAAATAGCACACAGGTGATGAAGCGAGATGTACAGTAAGCATAACAAATAGCACACAGGTGATGAAGCGAGATGTACAGTAAGGATAACAAATAGCACATGGTAATGAATCACACGGGTAATGAAGCCAGATGTACAGTAAGGATAACAAATAGCACACAGGTGATGAAGCGAGATGTACAGTAAGGATAACAAATAGCACATGGTAATGAATCACACGGGAAATGAAGCCAGATGTACAGTAAGAATAACAAAGAGCACACAGGTGATGAAGCCAGATGTACAGTAAGAATAACAAAGAGCACACAGGTGATGAAGCCAGATGTACAGTAAGAATAACAAAGAGCACACAGGTGATGAAGCCAGATGTACAGGTAGGATAACAAATAGCACACAGGTGATGAAGCGAGATGTACAGTAAGGATAACAAATAGCACATGGTAATGAATCACAGGGGTAATGAAGCCAGATGTACAGTTAGGATAACAAAAAGCACACAGGTGATGAAGCCAGATGTACAGTAAAAATAACAAATAGCACACAGGTGATGAAGCGAGATGTACAGTAAGGATAACAAATAGCACACAGGTGATGAAGCGAGATGTACAGTAAGGATAACAAATAGCACATGGTAATGAATCACAGGGGTAATGAAGCCAGATGTACAGTTAGGATAACAAATAGCACACAGGTGATGAAGCCAGATGTACAGTAAGGATAACAAATAGTACACAGGTGATGAAGCGAGATGTACAGTAAGGATAACAAATAGCACATGGTAATGAATCACAGGGGTAATGAAGCCAGATGTACAGTTAGGATAACAAATAGCACACAGGTGATGAAGCGAGATGTACAGTAAGGATAACAAATAGCACATGGTAATGAATCACAGGGGTAATGAAGCCAGATGTACAGTAAGGATAACAAATAGCACACAGGTGATGAAGCGAGATGTACAGTAAGGATAACAAATAGCACATGGTAATGAATCACACGGGTAATGAAGCCAGATGTACAGTAAGAATAACAAATAGCACACAGGTGATGAAGTCAGATGTACAGTAAGGATAACAAATAGCACATGGTAATGAATCACAGGGGTAATGAAGCCAGATGTACATTAAGGATAACAAATAGCACACAGGTGATGAAGCGAGATGTACAGTAAGGATAACAAATAGCACATGGTAATGAATCACACGGGTAATGAAGCCAGATGTACAGTTAGGATAACAAATAGCACACAGGTGATGAAGCCAGATGTACAGTAAAAATAACAAATAGCACACAGGTGATGAAGCGAGATGTACAGTAAGGATAACAAATAGCACATAGATGATGAAGCCAGATGTACAGTAAGGATAACAAATAGCACATGGTAATGAATCACAGGGGTAATGAAGCCAGATGTACAGTAAGAATAACAAATAGCACATAGATGATGAAGCCAGATGTACAGTAAAAATAACAAATAGCACACAGGTGATGAAGCGAGATGTACAGTAAGGATAACAAATAGCACACAGCTGCTGAAGCCAGATGTACAGTAAGGATAACAAATAGCACACAGGTGATGAAGCGAGATGTACAGTAAGGATAACAAATAGCACATGGTAATGAATCACACGAGTAATGAAGACAGATGTACAGTAAGAATAACAAATAGCACACAGGTGATGAAGCGAGATGTACATTAAGGATAACAAATAGCACACAGATGATGAAGCCAGCTGTACAGTAAGGATAACAAATAGCACATGGTAATGAATCACAGGGGTAATGAAGCCAGATGTACAGTAAGGATAACAAATAGCACACAGGTGATGAAGCCAGATGTACAGTTAGGATAACAAATAGCACACAGGTGATGAAGCGAGATGTACAGTAAGGATAACAAATAGCACATGGTAATGAATCACACGGGTAATGAAGACAGATGTACAGTAAGAATAAGAAATAGCACACAGGTGATGAAGCCAGATGTACAGTTAGGATAACAAATAGCACACAGATGATGAAGCCATCTGTACAGTAAGGATAACAAATAGCACATGGTAATGAATCACAGGGGTAATGAAGCCAGATGTACAGTAAGAATAACAAATAGCACACAGGTGATGAAGCCAGATGAACAGTTAGGATAACAAATAGCACACAGGTGATGAAGCGTGATGTACAGTAAGGATAACAAATAGCACATGGTAATGAATAACACGGGTAATGAAGCCAGATGTACAGTTAGGATAACAAATAGCCCACAGGTGATGAAGCGAGATGTACAGTAAGGATAACAAATAGCACATAGATGATGAAGCGAGATGTACAGTAAGGATAACAAATAGCACATGATAATGAATCACACGGGTAATGAAGCCAGATGTACAGTAAGAATAACAAATAGCACACAGGTGATGAAGCCAGATGTACAGTTAGGATAACAAATAGCACACAGGTGATGAAGCGAGATGTACAGTAAGGATAACAAATAGCACATGGTAATGAATCACACGGGTAATGAAGCCAGATGTACAGTTAGGATAACAAATAGCACACAGGTGATGAAGCCAGATGTACAGTAAAAATAACAAATAGCACACAGGTGATGAAGCGAGATGTACAGTAAGGATAACAAATAGCACATGGTAATGAATCACAGGGGTAATGAAGCCAGATGTACAGTTAGGATAACAAATAGCACACAGGTGATGAAGCGAGATGTACAGTAAGGATAACAAATAGCACACAGGCGATGAAGCCAGCTGTACAGTAAGGATAACAAATAGCACATGGAAATGAATCACACGGGTAATGAAGCCAGATGTACAGTTAGGATAACAAATAGCACACAGGTGATGAAGCGAGATGTACAGTAAGAATAACAAATAGCACATAGATGATGAAGCCAGATGTACAGTTAGGATAACAAATAGCACATAGATGATGAAGCCAGATGTACAGTTAGGATAACAAATAGCACACAGGCGATGAAGCCAGATGTACAGTAAGGATAACAAATAGCACATAGATGATGAAGCCAGATGTACAGTTAGGATAACAAATAGCACACAGGCGATGAAGCCAGATGTACAGTAAGAATAACAAATAGCACACAGGTAATGAAGCCAGATGTACAGAAAGGATAACAAATAGCACACAGGTAATGAAGCCAGATGTACAGTAAGAATAACAAATAGCACACAGATGATGAAGCCAGATGTACAGTTAGGATAACAAATAGCACACAGGTGATGAAGCGAGATGTACAGTAAGGATAACAAATAGCACATAGATGATGAAGCGAGATGCACAGTAAGGATAACAAATAGCACATGGTAATGAATCACAGGGGTAATGAAGCCAGATGTACAGTTAGGGTAACAAATAGAACACAGGTGATGAAGCGAGATGTACAGTAAGGATAACAAATAGCACATAGATGATGAAGCGAGATGTACAGTAAGGATAACAAATAGCACACAGGTGATGAAGCGAGATGTACAGTAAGGATAACAAATAGCACACAGGTGATGAAGCCAGATGTACAGTAAGGATAACAAATAGCACATGGAAATGAATCACACGGGTAATGAAGACAGATGTACAATAAGAATAACAAATAGCACACAGGTGATGAAGCCAGATGTACAGTAAGGATAACAAATAGCACACAGGTGATGAAGCCAGATGTACAGTAAGAATGACAAATAGAACACAGGTGATGAAGCGAGATGTACAGTAAGAATAACAAATAGCACACAGGTGATGAAGCGAGATGTACAGTAAGGATAACAAATAGCACATGGTAATGAATCACACAGGTGATGAAGCCAGATGTACAGTAAGGATAACAAATAGCACATGGTAATGAATCACAGGGGTAATGAAGCCAGATGTACAGTAAGAATAACAAATAGCACACAGGTGATGAAGCCAGATGTACAGTTAGGATAACAAATAGCACACAGGTGATGAAGCGTGATGTACAGTAAGGATAACAAATAGCACATGGTAATGAATCACACGGGTAATGAAGCCAGATGTACAGTTAGGATAACAAATAGCACACAGGTGATGAAGCGAGATGTACAGTAAGGATAACAAATAGCACACAGGTGATGAAGCGAGATGTACAGTAAGGATAACAAATAGCACATGGTAATGAATCACACGGGTAATGAAGCCAGATGTACAGTAAGAATAACAAATAGCACACAGGTGATGAAGCCAGATGTACAGTTAGGATAACAAATAGCACACAGGTGATGAAGCGAGATGTACAGTAAGGATAACAAATAGCACATGGTAATGAATCACACGGGTAATGAAGCCAGATGTACAGTTAGGATAACAAATAGCACATAGGTGATGAAGCCAGATGTACAGTAAGCATAACAAATAGCACATGGTAATGAATCACACGGGTAATGAAGCCAGATGTACAGTAAGGATAACAAATAGCACACAGGTGATGAAGCCAGATGTACAGTAAGAATAACAAATAGCACACAGCTGATGAAGCGTGATGTACAGTAAGAATAACAAATAGCACACAGATGATGAAGCCAGCTGTACAGTAAGGATAACAAATAGCACATGGTAATGAATCACAGGGGTAATGAAGCCAGATGTACAGTAAGGATAACAAATAGCACACAGGTGATGAAGCCAGATGTACAGTTAGGATAACAAATAGCACACAGGTGATGAAGCGAGATGTACAGTAAGGATAACAAATAGCACATGGTAATGAATCACACGGGTAATGAAGACAGATGTACAGTAAGAATAACAAATAGCAGACAGGTGATGAAGCCAGATGTACAGTTAGGATAACAAATAGCACACAGATGATGAAGCCAGCTGTACAGTAAGGATAACAAATAGCACATGGTAATGAATCACAGGGGTAATGAAGCCAGATGTACAGTAAGAATAACAAATAGCACACAGGTGATGAAGCCAGATGAACAGTTAGGATAACAAATAGCACACAGGTGATGAAGCGTGATGTACAGTAAGGATAACAAATAGCACACAGGTGATGAAGCGAGATGTACAGTAAGGATAACAAATAGCACATAGATGATGAAGCGAGATGTACAGTAAGGATAACAAATAGCACATGATAATGAATCACACGGGTAATGAAGCCAGATGTACAGTAAGAATAACAAATAGCACACAGGTGATGAAGCCAGATGTACAGTTAGGATAACAAATAGCACACAGGTGATGAAGCGAGATGTACAGTAAGGATAACAAATAGCACATGGTAATGAATCACACGGGTAATGAAGCCAGATGTACAGTTAGGATAACAAATAGCACACAGGTGATGAAGCCAGATGTACAGTAAGGATAACAAATAGCACATGGTAATGAATCACACGGGTAATGAAGACAGATGTACAGTAAGGATAACAAATAGCACATGGTAATGAATCACACGGGTAATGAAGCCAGATGTACAGTTAGGATAACAAATAGCACACAGGTGATGAAGCCAGATGTACAGTAAAAATAACAAATAGCACACAGGTGATGAAGCCAGATGTACAGTAAGGATAACAAATAGCACATGGTAATGAATCACAGGGGTAATGAAGCCAGATGTACAGTTAGGATAACAAATAGCACACAGGTGATGAAGCGAGATGTACAGTAAGGATAACAAATAGCACACAGGCGATGAAGCCAGCTGTACAGTAAGGATAACAAATAGCACATGGTAATGAATCACACGGGTAATGAAGCCAGATGTACAGTTAGGATAACAAATAGCACACAGGTGATGAAGCGAGATGTACAGTAAGAATAACAAATAGCACATAGATGATGAAGCCAGATGTACAGTTAGGATAACGAATAGCACATAGATGATGAAGCCAGATGTACAGTTAGGATAACAAATAGCACACAGGCGATTAAGCCAGATGTACAGTAAGGATAACAAATAGCACATAGATGATGAAGCCAGATGTACAGTTAGGATAACAAATAGCACACAGGCGATGAAGCCAGATGTACAGTAAGAATAACAAATAGCACACAGGTAATGAAGCCAGATGTACAGAAAGGATAACAAATAGCACACAGGTAATGAAGCCAAATGTACAGTAAGAATAACAAATAGCACACAGATGATGAAGCCAGATGTACAGTTAGGATCACAAATAGCACACAGGTGATGAAGCCAGATGTGCAGTAAGAATAACAAATAGCACACAGGTGATGAAGCGTGATGTACAGTAAGGATAACAAATAGCACAGGGGTAATAAAGCCAGATGTACAGTAAGGATAACAAACAGCACACAGGTGATGAAGCCAGATGTACAGTAAGGATAACAAATAGCACATAGATGATGAAGCGAGATGTACAGTAAGGATAACAAATAGCACAGGGGTAATAAAGCCATATGTACAGTAAGGATAACAAATAGCACACAGGTGATGAAGCCAGATGTACAGTAAGGATAACAAATAGCACAGGGGTAATAAAGCCATATGTACAGTAAGGATAACAAATAGCACATAGATGATGAAGCCAGATGTACAGTAAGGATAACAAATAGCACATAGATGATGAAGCCAGATGTACAGTAAGGATAACAAATAGCACATAGATGATGAAGCCAGATGTGCAGGAAGAATAACAAATAGCACACAGGTGATGAAGCCAGATGTACAGTAAGGATAACAAATAGCACATAGATGATGAAGCCAGATGTACAGTAAGAATAACAAATAGCACACAGGTGATGAAGCCAGATGTGCAGTAAGAATAACAAATAGCACACAGGTGATGAAGCCAGATGTGCAGTAAGGATAACAAATAGCACATAGATGATGAAGCCAGATGTGCAGTAAGAATAACAAATAGCACACAGGTGATGAAGCCAGATGTACAGTAAGAATAACAAATAGCACACAGGTAATGAAGCCAGATGTGCAGTAAGGATAACAAATAGCACACAGGTAATGAAGCCAGATGTACAGTAAGAATAACAAATAGCACACAGGTGATGAAGTGTGATGTACAGTAAGGATAACAAATAGCACAGGGGTAATAAAGCCAGATGTACAGTAAGGATAACAAATAGCACACAGGTGATGAAACACACAGGTGATGAAGCCAGATGTGCAGTAAGAATAACAAATAGCACACAGGTGATGAAGCGTGATGTACAGTAAGGATAACAAATAGCACAGGGGTAATAAAGCCAGATGTACAGTAAGGATAACAAATAGCACACAGGTGATGAAGCGAGATGTACAGTAAGGATAACAAATAGCACATAGATGATGAAGCGAGATGTACAGTAAGGATAACAAATAGCACAGGGGTAATAAAGCCATATGTACAGTAAGGATAACAAATAGCACACAGGTGATGAAGCCAGATGTACAGTAAGGATAACAAATAGCACAGGGGTAATAAAGCCATATGTACAGTAAGGATAACAAATAGCACACAGGTGATGAAGCCAGATGTACAGTAAGGATAACAAATAGCACACAGGTGATGAAGCGAGATGTACAGTAAGGATAACAAATAGCACATAGATGATGAAGCGAGATGTACAGTAAGGATAACAAATAGCACATGGTAATGAATCACAGGGGTAATGAAGCCAGATGTACAGTAAGAATAACAAATAGCACATAGATGATGAAGCCAGATGTACAGTAAAAATAACAAATAGCACACAGGTGATGAAGCGAGATGTACAGTAAGGATCACAAATAGCACATAGATGATGAAGAGAGATGTACAGTAAGGATAACAAATAGCACATGGTAATGAATCAAAGGGGTAATGAAGCCAGATGTACAGTTAGGATAACAAATAGCACACAGGTGATGAAGCGAGATGTACAGTAAGGATAACAAATAGCACATAGATGATGAAGCGAGATGCACAGTAAGGATAACAAATAGCACATGGTAATGAATCACAGGGGTAATGAAGCCAGATGTACAGTTAGGATAACAAATAGCACACAGGTGATGAAGCGAGATGTACAGTAAGGATAACAAATAGCACATAGATGTTGAAGCGAGATGTACAGTAAGGATAACAAATAGCACACAGGTGATGAAGCGAGATGTACAGTAAGGATAACAAATAGCACACAGGTGATGAAGCCAGATGTACAGTAAGGATAACAAATAGCACATGGAAATGAATCACACGGGTAATGAAGACAGATGTACAGTAAGAATAACAAATAGCACACAGGTGATGAAGCCAGATGTACAGTAAGGATAACAAATAGCACACAGCTGCTGAAGCCAGATGTACAGTAAGGATAACAAATAGCACACAGGTGATGAAGCGAGATGTACAGTAAGGATAACAAATAGCACATGGTAATGAATCACACGAGTAATGAAGACAGATGTACAGTAAGAATAACAAATAGCACACAGGTGATGAAGCGAGATGTACAGTAAGGATAACAAATAGCACACAGATGATGAAGCCAGCTGTACAGTAAGGATAACAAATAGCACATGGTAATGAATCACAGGGGTAATGAAGCCAGATGTACAGTAAGGATAACAAATAGCACACAGGTGATGAAGCCAGATGTACAGTTAGGATAACAAATAGCACACAGGTGATGAAGCGAGATGTACAGTAAGGATAACAAATAGCACATGGTAATGAATCACACGGGTAATGAAGACAGATGTACAGTAAGAATAAGAAATAGCACACAGGTGATGAAGCCAGATGTACAGTTAGGATAACAAATAGCACACAGATGATGAAGCCAGCTGTACAGTAAGGATAACAAATAGCACATGGTAATGAATCACAGGGGTAATGAAGCCAGATGTACAGTAAGAATAACAAATAGCACACAGGTGATGAAGCCAGATGAACAGTTAGGATAACAAATAGCACACAGGTGATGAAGCGTGATGTACAGTAAGGATAACAAATAGCACATGGTAATGAATCACACGGGTAATGAAGCCAGATGTACAGTTAGGATAACAAATAGCCCACAGGTGATGAAGCGAGATGTACAGTAAGGATAACAAATAGCACATAGATGATGAAGCGAGATGTACAGTAAGGACAACAAATAGCACATGATAATGAATCACACGGGTAATGAAGCCAGATGTACAGTAAGAATAACAAATAGCACACAGGTGATGAAGCCAGATGTACAGTTAGGATAACAAATAGCACACAGGTGATGAAGCGAGATGTACAGTAAGGATAACAAATAGCACATGGTAATGAATCACACGGGTAATGAAGCCAGATGTACAGTTAGGATAACAAATAGCACACAGGTGATGAAGCCAGATGTACAGTAAGGATAACAAATAGCACATGGTAATGAATCACACGGGTAATGAAGACAGATGTACAGTAAGGATAACAAATAGCACATGGTAATGAATCACACGGGTAATGAAGCCAGATGTACAGTTAGGATAACAAATAGCACACAGGTGATGAAGCCAGATGTACAGTAAAAATAACAAATAGCACACAGGTGATGAAGCGAGATGTACAGTAAGGATAACAAATAGCACACAGGCGATGAAGCCAGCTGTACAGTAAGGTTAACAAATAGCACATGGTAATGAATCACACGGGTAATGAAGCCAGATGTACAGTTAGGATAACAAATAGCACACAGGTGATGAAGCCAGATGTACAGTAAGAATAACAAATAGCACATAGATGATGAAGCCAGATGTACAGTTAGGACAACAAATAGCACATAGATGATGAAGCCAGATGTACAGTTAGGATAACAAATAGCACACAGGCGATGAAGCCAGATGTACAGTTAGGATAACAAATAGCACACAGGTGATGAAGCGTGATGTACAGTAAGGATAACAAATAGCACATGGTAATGAATCACACGGGTAATGAAGCCAGATGTACAGTTAGGATAACAAATAGCCCACAGGTGATGAAGCGAGATGTACAGTAAGGATAACAAATAGCACATAGATGATGAAGCGAGATGTACAGTAAGGATAACAAATAGCACATGATAATGAATCACACGGGTAATGAAGCCAGATGTACAGTAAGAATAACAAATAGCACACAGGTGATGAAGCCAGATGTACAGTTAGGATAACAAATAGCACACAGGTGATGAAGCGAGATGTACAGTAAGGATAACAAATAGCACATGGTAATGAATCACACGGGTAATGAAGCCAGATGTACAGTTAGGATAACAAATAGCACACAGGTGATGAAGCCAGATGTACAGTAAGGATAACAAATAGCACATGGTAATGAATCACACGGGTAATGAAGACAGATGTACAGTAAGGATAACAAATAGCACATGGTAATGAATCACACGGGTAATGAAGCCAGATGTACAGTTAGGATAACAAATAGCACACAGGTGATGAAGCCAGATGTACAGTAAAAATAACAAATAGCACACAGGTGATGAAGCGAGATGTACAGTAAGGATAACAAATAGCACACAGGCGATGAAGCCAGCTGTACAGTAAGGATAACAAATAGCACATGGTAATGAATCACACGGGTAATGAAGCCAGATGTACAGTTAGGATAACAAATAGCACACAGGTGATGAAGCAAGATGTACAGTAAGAATAACAAATAGCACATAGATGATGAAGCCAGATGTACAGTTAGGATAACAAATAGCACATAGATGATGAAGCCAGATGTACAGTTAGGATAACAAATAGCACACAGGCGATGAAGCCAGATGTACAGTAAGGATAACAAATAGCACATAGATGATGAAGCCAGATGTACAGTTAGGATAACAAATAGCACACAGGCGATGAAGCCAGATGTACAGTAAGAATAACAAATAGCACACAGGTAATGAAGCCAGATGTACAGAAAGGATAACAAATAGCACACAGGTAATGAAGCCAGATGTACAGTAAGAATAACAAATAGCACACAGATGATGAAGCCAGATGTACAGTTAGGATAACAAATAGCACACAGGTGATGAAGCGAGATGTACAGTAAGGATAACAAATAGCACATAGATGATGAAGCGAGATGCACAGTAAGGATAACAAATAGCACATGGTAATGAATCACAGGGGTAATGAAGCCAGATGTACAGTTAGGATAACAAATAGAACACAGGTGATGAAGCGAGATGTACAGTAAGGATAACAAATAGCACATAGATGATGAAGCGAGATGTACAGTAAGGATAACAAATAGCACACAGGTGATGAAGCGAGATGTACAGTAAGGATAACAAATAGCACACAGGTGATGAAGCCAGATGTACAGTAAGGATAACAAATAGCACATGGAAATGAATCACACGGGTAATGAAGACAGATGTACAATAAGAATAACAAATAGCACACAGGTGATGAAGCCAGATGTACAGTAAGGATAACAAATAGCACACAGGTGATGAAGCCAGATGTACAGTAAGAATGACAAATAGAACACAGGTGATGAAGCGAGATGTACAGTAAGAATAACAAATAGCACACAGGTGATGAAGCGAGATGTACAGTAAGGATAACAAATAGCACATGGTAATGAATCACACAGGTGATGAAGCCAGATGTACAGTAAGAATAACAAATAGCACACAGGTGATGAAGCCAGATGTACAGTTAGGATAACAAATAGCACACAGATGATGAAGCCAGCTGTACAGTAAGGATAACAAATAGCACATGGTAATGAATCACAGGGGTAATGAAGCCAGATGTACAGTAAGAATAACAAATAGCACACAGGTGATGAAGCCAGATGTACAGTTAGGATAACAAATAGCACACAGGTGATGAAGCGTGATGTACAGTAAGGATAACAAATAGCACATGGTAATGAATCACACGGGTAATGAAGCCAGATGTACAGTTAGGATAACAAATAGCACACAGGTGATGAAGCGAGATGTACAGTAAGGATAACAAATAGCACATAGATGATGAAGCGAGATGTACAGTAAGGATAACAAGTAGCACATGGTAATGAATCACACGGGTAATGAAGCCAGATGTACAGTAAGAATAACAAATAGCACACAGGTGATGAAGCCAGATGTACAGTTAGGATAACAAATAGCACACAGGTGATGAAGCGAGATGTACAGTAAGGATAACAAATAGCACATGGTAATGAATCACACGGGTAATGAAGCCAGATGTACAGTTAGGATAACAAATAACACATAGGTGATGAAGCCAGATGTACAGTAAGCATAACAAATAGCACATGGTAATGAATCACACGGGTAATGAAGACAGATGTACAGTAAGGATAACAAATAGCACATGGTAATGAATCACACGGGTAATGAAGCCAGATGTACAGTTAGGATAACAAATAGCACACAGGTGATGAAGCCAGATGTACAGTAATAATAACAAATAGCACACAGGTGATGAAGCCAGATGTACAGTAAGGATAACAAATAGCACATGGAAATGAATCACACGGGTAATGAATACAGATTTACAGTAAGAATAACAAATAGCACACAGGTGATGAAGCCAGATGTACAGTAAGGATAACAAATAGCACACAGGTGATGAAGCCAGATGTACAGTAAGAATAACAAATAGCACACAGGTGATGAAGCGAGATGTACAGTAAGAATACCAAATAGCACACAGGTGATGAAGCGAGATGTAAAGTAAGGATAACAAATAGCACATGGTAATGAATCACACGGGTAATGAAGACAGATGTACAGTAAGAATAACAAATAGCACACAGGTGATGAAGCCAGATGTACAGTAAGGATAACAAATAGCACACAGGTGATGAAGCCAGATGTACAGTAAGGATAACAAATAGCACATGGTAATGAATCACACGGGTAATGAAGACAGATGTACAGTAAGAATAACAAATAGCACACAGGTGATGAAGCCAGATGTACAGTAAGGATAACAAATAGCACACAGATGATGAAGCCAGCTGTACAGTAAGGATAACAAATAGCACATGGTAATGAATCACAGGGGTAATGAAGCCAGATGTACAGTAAGGATAACAAATAGCACACAGGTGATGAAGCCAGATGTACAGTTAGGATAACAAATAGCACACAGGTGATGAAGCGAGATGTACAGTAAGGATAACAAATAGCACATCGTAATGAATCACACGGGTAATGAAGACAGATGTACAGTAAGAATAACAAATAGCACACAGGTGATGAAGCGAGATGTACAGTTAGGATAACAAATAGCACACAGATGATGAAGCCAGCTGTACAGTAAGGATAACAAATAGCACATGGTAATGAATCACAGGGGTAATGAAGCCAGATGTACAGTAAGAATAACAAATAGCACACAGGTGATGAAGCCAGATGTACAGTTAGGATAACAAATAGCACACAGGTGATGAAGCGTGATGTACAGTAAGGATAACAAATAGCATTTGGTAATGAATCACACGGGTAATGAAGCCAGATGTACAGTTAGGATCACAAATAGCACACACATGATGAAGCCAGCTGTACAGTAAGGATAACAAATACCACATGGTAATGAATCACAGGGGTAATGAAGCCAGATGTACAGTAAGAATAACAAATAGCACACAGGTGATGAAGCCAGATGTACAGTTAGGATAACAAATAGCACACAGGTGATGAAGCGTGATGTACAGTAAGGATAACAAATAGCACATGGTAATGAATCACACGGGTAATGAAGCCAGTTAGGATAACAAATAGCACACAGGTGATGAAGCGAGATGTACAGTAAGGATAACAAATAGCACATGGTAATGAATCACACGGGTAATGAAGCCAGATGTACAGTAAGAATAACAAATAGCACACAGGTGATGAAGCCAGATGTACAGTAAGAATAACAAATAGCACACAGGTGATGAAGCGAGATGTACAGTAAGGATAAGAAATAGCACATGGTAATGAATCACACGGGTAATGAAGCCAGATGTACAGTTAGGATAACAAATAGCACACAGGTGATGAAGCCAGATGTACAGTAAGGATAACAAATAGCACATGGTAATGAATCACACGGGTAATGAAGACAGATGTACAGTAAGAATAACAAATAGCACACAGGTGATGTAGCCAGATGTACGGTAAGGATAACAAATAGCACACAGATGATGAAGACAGCTGTAGAGTAAGGATAACAAATAGCATACAGCTGATGAAGCACAGGGGTAACGAAGCCAAATGTACAGTTAGGATAACAAATAGCATATGGTAATGAAGCCAGATGTACAGTAAGAATAACAAATAGCACAGGGGTAATGAAGCTAGATGTACAGTAAGGATAACACATAGCACATGGTGATTAAGCACACGGGTAATGAAGCCAGATGTACAGTAAGGATAACAAATAGCACACAGGTGATGAAGCGAGATGTACAGTAAGGATAACAAATAGCACACAGCTGATGAAGCCAGATGTACAGTAAGGATAAGAAATAGCACACAGCTGATGAAGCACAGGGGTAATGAAGCCAAATGTACAGTTAGGATAACAAATAGCACATGGTAATGAAGCCAGATGTACAGTAAGAATGACAAATAGCACAGGGGTAATGAAGCTAGATGTACAGTAAGGATAACAAATAGCACACAGGTGATGAAGCCAGATGTACAGTAAGGATAACAAATAGCACATGGTAATGAATCACAGGGGTAATGAAGCCAAATGTACAGTTAGGATAACAAATAGCACATGGTAATGAAGCTAGATGTACAGTGAGAATAACAAATAGCACAGGGGTAATGAAGCCAGATGTACAGTTAGGATAACAAATGGCACACAGCTGATGAAGCACAGGGGTAATGAAGCCAGCTGTACAGTAAGGATAACAAATAGCACATAGATGATGAAGCGAGATGTACAGTAAGGATAACAAATAGCACATGGTAATGAATCACACGGGTAATGAAGCCAGATGTACAGTAAGAATAACAAATAGCACACAGGTGATGAAGCCAGATGTACAGTTAGGATAACAAATAGCACACAGCTGATGAATGACACGGGTAATGAAGCCAGATGTATAGTAAGGATAACAAATAGCACACAGATGATGAAGCCAGATGTACAGTAAGGATAACAAATAGCCCTTGGTAATGAATCAAAGGGGTAATGAAGCCAAATGTACAGTTAGGATAACAAATAGCACACAGGTGATGAAGCGAGATGTACAGTAAGGATAACAAATAGCACATAGATGATGAAGCTAGATGTACAGTAAGGATAACAAATAGCACACAGGTGATGAAGCGAGATGTACAGTAAGGATAACAAATAGCACACAGGTGATGAAGCCAGATGTACAGTAAGGATAACAAATAGCACACAGGTGATGAAGCGAAATGTACAGTAAGGATAACAAATAGCACAAAAGTGATGAAGCCAGATGTACAGTTAGGATAACAAATAGCACATGGTAATGAATCACAGGGGTAATGAAGCCAGATGTACAGTTAGGATAACAAATAGCACACAGGTGATGAAGCCAGATGTACAGTAAGGATAACAAATAGCACATAGATGATGAAGCCAGATGTACAGTAAGGATAACAAATAGCACACAGATGATGAAGCCAGATGTACAGTAAGGATAACAAATAGCCCATGGTAATGAATCACAGGGGTAATGAAGCCAAATGTACAGTTAGGATAACAAATAGCACACAGGTGATGAAGCGAGATGTACAGTAAGGATAACAAATAGCACATAGATGATGAAGCTAGATGTACAGTAAGGATAACAAATAGCACACAGGTGATGAAGCGAGATGTACAGTAAGGATAACAAATAGCACACAGGTGATGAAGCCAGATGTACAGTAAGGATAAGAAATAGCACACAGGTGATGAAGCGAAATGTACAGTAAGGATAACAAATAGCACACAAGTGATGAATCCAGATGTACAGTTAGGATAACAAATAGCACACAGGTGATGAAGCCAGATGTACAGTAAGGATAACAAATAGCACATAGATGATGAAGCCAGATGTACAGTAAGGATAACAAATAGCACACAGGTGATGAAGCCAGATGTACAGTAAGGATAACAAATAGCACATAGAAGATGAAGCCAGATGTACAGTAAGGATAACAAATAGCACACAGGTGATGAAGCCAGATGTACAGTAAGGATAACAAATAGCACACAGGTGATGAAGCCAGATGTACAGTAAGGATAACAAATAGCACATAGATGATGAAGCCAGATGTACAGTAAGGATAACAAATAGCACATGGTAATGAATCAAAGGGGTAATGAAGCCAGATGTACAGTTAGGATAACAAATAGCACACAGGTGATGAAGCGAGATGTACAGTAAGGATAACAAATAGCACATAGATGATGAAGCGAGATGCACAGTAAGGATAACAAATAGCACATGGTAATGAATCACAGGGGTAATGAAGCCAGATGTACAGTTAGGATAACAAATAGCACACAGGTGATGAAGCCAGATGTACAGTAAGGATAACAAATAGCACATAGATGATGAAGCCAGATGTACAGTAAGGATAACAAATAGCACACAGGTGATGAAGCCAGATGTACAGTAAGGATAACAAATAGCCCATGGTAATGAATCACAGGGGTAATGAAGCCAAATGTACAGTTAGGATAACAAATAGCACACAGGTGATGAAGCGAGATGTACAGTAAGGATAACAAATAGCACATAGATGATGAAGCTAGATGTACAGTAAGGATAACAAATAGCACACAGGTGATGAAGCGAGATGTACAGTAAGGATAACAAATAGCACACAGGTGATGAAGCCAGATGTACAGTAAGGATAAGAAATAGCACACAGGTGATGAAGCGAAATGTACAGTAAGGATAACAAATAGCACACAAGTGATGAATCCAGATGTACAGTTAGGATAACAAATAGCACACAGGTGATGAAGCCAGATGTACAGTAAGGATAACAAATAGCACATAGATGATGAAGCCAGATGTACAGTAAGGATAACAAATAGCACACAGGTGATGAAGCCAGATGTACAGTAAGGATAACAAATAGCACATAGAAGATGAAGCCAGATGTACAGTAAGGATAACAAATAGCACACAGGTGATGAAGCCAGATGTACAGTAAGGATAACAAATAGCACACAGGTGATGAAGCCAGATGTACAGTAAGGATAACAAATAGCACATAGATGATGAAGCCAGATGTACAGTAAGGATAACAAATAGCACATGGTAATGAATCAAAGGGGTAATGAAGCCAGATGTACAGTTAGGATAACAAATAGCACACAGGTGATGAAGCGAGATGTACAGTAAGGATAACAAATAGCACATAGATGATGAAGCGAGATGCACAGTAAGGATAACAAATAGCACATGGTAATGAATCACAGGGGTAATGAAGCCAGATGTACAGTTAGGATAACAAATAGCACACAGGTGATGAAGCCAGATGTACAGTAAGGATAACAAATAGCACATAGATGATGAAGCGAGATGTACAGTAAGGATAACAAATAGCACACAGGTGATGAAGCGAGATGTACAGTAAGGATAACAAATAGCACACAGGTGATGAAGCCAGATGTACAGTAAGGATAACAAATAGCACATGGAAATGAATCACACGGGTAATGAAGACAGATGTACAGTAAGAATAACAAATAGCACACAGGTGATGAAGCCAGATGTACAGTAAGGATAACAAATAGCACACAGATGATGAAGCCAGCTGTACAGTAAGGATAACAAATAGCACATGGTAATGAATCACAGGGGTAATGAAGCCAGATGTACAGTAAGGATAACAAATAGCACACAGGTGATGAAGCCAGATGTACAGTTAGGATAACAAATAGCACACAGGTGATGAAGCGAGATGTACAGTAAGGATAACAAATAGCACATGGTAATGAATCACACGGGTAATGAAGACAGATGTACAGTAAGAATAACAAATAGCACACAGGTGATGAAGCCAGATGTACAGTTAGGATAACAAATAGCACACAGATGATGAAGCCAGCTGTACAGTAAGGATAACAAATAGCACATGGTAATGAATCACAGGGGTAATGAAGCCAGATGTACAGTAAGAATAACAAATAGCACACAGGTGATGAAGCCAGATGTACAGTTAGGATAACAAATAGCACACAGGTGATGAAGCGTGATGTACAGTAAGGATAACAAATAGCACATGGTAATGAATCACACGGGTAATGAAGCCAGATGTACAGTTAGGATAACAAATAGCACACAGGTGATGAAGCGAGATGTACAGTAAGGATAACAAATAGCACATAGATGATGAAGCGAGATGTACAGTAAGGATAACAAATAGCACATGGTAATGAATCACACGGGTAATGAAGCCAGATGTACAGTAAGAATAACAAATAGCACACAGGTGATGAAGCCAGATGTACAGTTAGGATAACAAATAGCACACAGGTGATGAAGCGAGATGTACAGTAAGGATAAAAAATAGCACATGGTAATGAATCACACGGGTAATGAAGCCAGATGTACAGTTAGGATAACAAATAGCACATAGGTGATGAAGCCAGATGTACAGTAAGCATAACAAATAGCACATGGTAATGAATCACACGGGTAATGAAGACAGATGTACAGTAAGGATAAGAAATAGCACATGGTAATGAATCACACGGGTAATGAAGCCAGATGTACAGTTAGGATAACAAATAGCACACAGGTGATGAAGCCAGATGTACAGTAAAAATAACAAATAGCACACAGGTGATGAAGCGAGATGTACAGTAAGGATAACAAATAGCACATAGATGATGAAGCCAGATGTACACTAAGGATAACAAATAGCACATGGTAATGAATCACAGGGGTAATGAAGCCAGATGTACAGTAAGAATAACAAATAGCACACAGGTGATGAAGCCAGATGTACAGTAAAAATAACAAATAGCACACAGGTGATGAAGCGAGATGTACAGTAAGGATAACAAATAGCACACAGGTGATGAAGCCAGATGTACAGTAAGGATAAGAAATAGCACACAGGTGATGAAGCGAAATGTACAGTAAGGATAACAAATAGCACACAAGTGATGAATCCAGATGTACAGTTAGGATAACAAATAGCACACAGGTGATGAAGCCAGATGTACAGTAAGGATAACAAATAGCACATAGATGATGAAGCCAGATGTACAGTAAGGATAACAAATAGCACACAGGTGATGAAGCCAGATGTACAGTAAGGATAACAAATAGCACATAGAAGATGAAGCCAGATGTACAGTAAGGATAACAAATAGCACACAGGTGATGAAGCCAGATGTACAGTAAGGATAACAAATAGCACACAGGTGATGAAGCCAGATGTACAGTAAGGATAACAAATAGCACATAGATGATGAAGCCAGATGTACAGTAAGGATAACAAATAGCACATGGTAATGAATCAAAGGGGTAATGAAGCCAGATGTACAGTTAGGATAACAAATAGCACACAGGTGATGAAGCGAGATGTACAGTAAGGATAACAAATAGCACATAGATGATGAAGCGAGATGCACAGTAAGGATAACAAATAGCACATGGTAATGAATCACAGGGGTAATGAAGCCAGATGTACAGTTAGGATAACAAATAGCACACAGGTGATGAAGCCAGATGTACAGTAAGGATAACAAATAGCACATAGATGATGAAGCGAGATGTACAGTAAGGATAACAAATAGCACACAGGTGATGAAGCGAGATGTACAGTAAGGATAACAAATAGCACACAGGTGATGAAGCCAGATGTACAGTAAGGATAACAAATAGCACATGGAAATGAATCACACGGGTAATGAAGACAGATGTACAGTAAGAATAACAAATAGCACACAGGTGATGAAGCCAGATGTACAGTAAGGATAACAAATAGCACACAGATGATGAAGCCAGCTGTACAGTAAGGATAACAAATAGCACATGGTAATGAATCACAGGGGTAATGAAGCCAGATGTACAGTAAGGATAACAAATAGCACACAGGTGATGAAGCCAGATGTACAGTTAGGATAACAAATAGCACACAGGTGATGAAGCGAGATGTACAGTAAGGATAACAAATAGCACATGGTAATGAATCACACGGGTAATGAAGACAGATGTACAGTTAGGATAACAAATAGCACATAGGTGATGAAGCCAGATGTACAGTAAGCATAACAAATAGCACATGGTAATGAATCACACGGGTAATGAAGACAGATGTACAGTAAGGATAAGAAATAGCACATGGTAATGAATCACACGGGTAATGAAGCCAGATGTACAGTTAGGATAACAAATAGCACACAGGTGATGAAGCCAGATGTACAGTAAAAATAACAAATAGCACACAGGTGATGAAGCGAGATGTACAGTAAGGATAACAAATAGCACATAGATGATGAAGCCAGATGTACACTAAGGATAACAAATAGCACATGGTAATGAATCACAGGGGTAATGAAGCCAGATGTACAGTAAGAATAACAAATAGCACACAGGTGATGAAGCCAGATGTACAGTAAAAATAACAAATAGCACACAGGTGATGAAGCGAGATGTACAGTAAGGATAACAAATAGCACATAGATGATGAAGCGAGATGTACAGTAAGGATAACAAATAGCACATGGTAATGAATCACAGGGGTAATGAAGCCAGATGTACAGTTAGGATAACAAATAGCACACAGGTGATGAAGCGAGATGTACAGTAACGATAACAAATAGCACATAGATGATGAAGCGAGATGCACAGTAAGGATAACAAATAGCACATGGTAATGAATCACAGGGGTAATGAAGCCAGATGTACAGTTAGGATAACAAATAGCACACAGGTGATGAAGCGAGATGTACAGTAAGGATAACAAATAGCACATAGATGATGAAGCGAGATGTACAGTAAGGATAACAAATAGCACACAGGTGATGAAGCGAGATGTACAGTAAGGATAACAAATAGCACACAGGTGATGAAGCCAGATGTACAGTAAGGATAACAAATAGCACACAGGTGATGAAGCCAGATGTACAGTAAGAATAACAAATAGCACATAGATGATGAAGCCAGATGTACAGTAAGGATAACAAATAGCACATGGTAATGAATCAAAGGGGTAATGAAGCCAGATGTACAGTTAGGATAACAAATAGCACACAGGTGATGAAGCGAGATGTACAGTAAGGATAACAAATAGCACATAGATGATGAAGCGAGATGCACAGTAAGGATAACAAATAGCACATGGTAATGAATCACAGGGGTAATGAAGCCAGATGTACAGTTAGGATAACAAATAGCACACAGGTGATGAAGCCAGATGTACAGTAAGGATAACAAATAGCACATAGATGATGAAGCGAGATGTACAGTAAGGATAACAAATAGCACACAGGTGATGAAGCGAGATGTACAGTAAGGATAACAAATAGCACACAGGTGATGAAGCCAGATGTACAGTAAGGATAACAAATAGCACATGGAAATGAATCACACGGGTAATGAAGACAGATGTACAGTAAGAATAACAAATAGCACACAGGTGATGAAGCCAGATGTACAGTAAGGATAACAAATAGCACACAGATGATGAAGCCAGCTGTACAGTAAGGATAACAAATAGCACATGGTAATGAATCACAGGGGTAATGAAGCCAGATGTACAGTAAGGATAACAAATAGCACACAGGTGATGAAGCCAGATGTACAGTTAGGATAACAAATAGCACACAGGTGATGAAGCGAGATGTACAGTAAGGATAACAAATAGCACATGGTAATGAATCACACGGGTAATGAAGACAGATGTACAGTTAGGATAACAAATAGCACATAGGTGATGAAGCCAGATGTACAGTAAGCATAACAAATAGCACATGGTAATGAATCACACGGGTAATGAAGACAGATGTACAGTAAGGATAAGAAATAGCACATGGTAATGAATCACACGGGTAATGAAGCCAGATGTACAGTTAGGATAACAAATAGCACACAGGTGATGAAGCCAGATGTACAGTAAAAATAACAAATAGCACACAGGTGATGAAGCGAGATGTACAGTAAGGATAACAAATAGCACATAGATGATGAAGCCAGATGTACACTAAGGATAACAAATAGCACATGGTAATGAATCACAGGGGTAATGAAGCCAGATGTACAGTAAGAATAACAAATAGCACACAGGTGATGAAGCCAGATGTACAGTAAAAATAACAAATAGCACACAGGTGATGAAGCGAGATGTACAGTAAGGATAACAAATAGCACATAGATGATGAAGCGAGATGTACAGTAAGGATAACAAATAGCACATGGTAATGAATCACAGGGGTAATGAAGCCAGATGTACAGTTAGGATAACAAATAGCACACAGGTGATGAAGCGAGATGTACAGTAACGATAACAAATAGCACATAGATGATGAAGCGAGATGCACAGTAAGGATAACAAATAGCACATGGTAATGAATCACAGGGGTAATGAAGCCAGATGTACAGTTAGGATAACAAATAGCACACAGGTGATGAAGCGAGATGTACAGTAAGGATAACAAATAGCACATAGATGATGAAGCGAGATGTACAGTAAGGATAACAAATAGCACACAGGTGATGAAGCGAGATGTACAGTAAGGATAACAAATAGCACACAGGTGATGAAGCCAGATGTACAGTAAGGATAACAAATAGCACACAGGTGATGAAGCCAGATGTACAGTAAGAATAACAAATAGCACACAGGTGATGAAGCGAGATGTACAGTAAGAATAACAAATAGCACACAGGTGATGAAGCGAGATGTAAAGTAAGGATAACAAATAGCACATGGTAATGAATCACACGGGTAATGAAGACAGATGTACAGTAAGAATAACAAATAGCACACAGGTGATGAAGCCAGATGTACAGTAAGGATAACAAATAGCACACAGGTGATGAAGCCAGTTGTACAGTAAGGATAACAAATAGCACACAGGTGATGAAGCCAGATGTACAGTAAGGATAACAAATAGCACATGGTAATGAATCACAGGGGTAATGAAGCCAGATGTACAGTAAGGATAACAAATAGCACACAGGTGATGAAGCCAGATGTACAGTTAGGATAACAAATAGCACACAGGTGATGAAGCCAGATGTACAGTAAGGATAACAAATAGCACATGGTAATGAATCACACGGGTAATGAAGACAGATGTACAGTTAGGATAACAAATAGCACATAGGTGATGAAGCCAGATGTACAGTAAGCATAACAAATAGCACATGGTAATGAATCACACGGGTAATGAAGACAGATGTACAGTAAGGATAAGAAATAGCACATGGTAATGAATCACACGGGTAATGAAGCCAGATGTACAGTTAGGATAACAAATAGCACACAGGTGATGAAGCCAGATGTACAGTAAAAATAACAAATAGCACACAGGTGATGAAGCGAGATGTACAGTAAGGATAACAAATAGCACATAGATGATGAAGCCAGATGTACACTAAGGATAACAAATAGCACATGGTAATGAATCACAGGGGTAATGAAGCCAGATGTACAGTAAGAATAACAAATAGCACACAGGTGATGAAGCCAGATGTACAGTAAAAATAACAAATAGCACACAGGTGATGAAGCGAGATGTACAGTAAGGATAACAAATAGCACATAGATGATGAAGCGAGATGTACAGTAAGGATAACAAATAGCACATGGTAATGAATCACAGGGGTAATGAAGCCAGATGTACAGTTAGGATAACAAATAGCACACAGGTGATGAAGCGAGATGTACAGTAACGATAACAAATAGCACATAGATGATGAAGCGAGATGCACAGTAAGGATAACAAATAGCACATGGTAATGAATCACAGGGGTAATGAAGCCAGATGTACAGTTAGGATAACAAATAGCACACAGGTGATGAAGCGAGATGTACAGTAAGGATAACAAATAGCACATAGATGATGAAGCGAGATGTACAGTAAGGATAACAAATAGCACACAGGTGATGAAGCGAGATGTACAGTAAGGATAACAAATAGCACACAGGTGATGAAGCCAGATGTACAGTAAGGATAACAAATAGCACACAGGTGATGAAGCCAGATGTACAGTAAGAATAACAAATAGCACACAGGTGATGAAGCGAGATGTACAGTAAGAATAACAAATAGCACACAGGTGATGAAGCGAGATGTAAAGTAAGGATAACAAATAGCACATGGTAATGAATCACACGGGTAATGAAGACAGATGTACAGTAAGAATAACAAATAGCACACAGGTGATGAAGCCAGATGTACAGTAAGGATAACAAATAGCACACAGGTGATGAAGCCAGTTGTACAGTAAGGATAACAAATAGCACACAGGTGATGAAGCCAGATGTACAGTAAGGATAACAAATAGCACATGGTAATGAATCACAGGGGTAATGAAGCCAGATGTACAGTAAGGATAACAAATAGCACACAGGTGATGAAGCCAGATGTACAGTTAGGATAACAAATAGCACACAGGTGATGAAGCCAGATGTACAGTAAGGATAACAAATAGCACATGGTAATGAATCACACGGGTAATGAAGACAGATGTACAGTAAGAATAACAAATAGCACACAGGTGATGAAGCCAGATGTACAGTTAGGATAACAAATAGCACACAGATGATGAAGCCAGCTGTAAAGTAAGGATAACAAATAGCACATGGTCATGAATCACAGGGGTAATGAAGCCAGATGTACAGTAAGAATAACAAATAGCACACAGGTGATGAAGCCAGATGTACAGTTAGGATAACAAATAGCACACATGTGATGAAGCGTGATGTACAGTAAGGATAAGAAATAGCACATGGTAATGAATCACACGGGTAATGAAGCCAGATGTACAGTTAGGATAACAAATAGGACACAGGTGATGAAGCGAGATGTACAGTAAGGATAACAAATAGCACATGGTAATGAATCACACGGGTAATGAAGCCAGATGTACAGTAAGAATAACAAATAGCACACAGGTGATGAAGCCAGATGTACAGTTAGGATAACAAATAGCACACAGGTGATGAAGCGTGATGTACAGTAAGGATAACAAATAGCACATGGTAATGAATCACACGGGTAATGAAGCCAGATGTACAGTTAGGATAACAAATAGCACACAGATGATGAAGCCAGCTGTACAGTAAGGATAACAAATAGCACATGGTAATGAATCACAGGGGTAATGAAGCCAGATGTACAGTAAGAATAACAAATAGCACACAGGTGATGAAGCCAGATGTACAGTTAGGATAACAAATAGCACACAGGTGATGAAGCGTGATGTACAGTAAGGATAACAAATAGCACATGGTAATGAATCACACGGGTAATGAAGCCAGATGTACAGTTAGGATAACAAACAGCACACAGGTGATGAAGCCAGATGTACAGTTAAAATAACAAATAGCACACAGGTGATGAAGCGAGATGTACAGTAAGGATAACAAATAGCACATAGATGATGAAGCCAGATGTACACTAAGGATAACAAATAGCACATGGTAATGAATCACAGGGGTAATGAAGCCAGATGTACAGTAAGAATAACAAATAGCACACAGGTGATGAAGCCAGATGTACAGTAAAAATAACAAATAGCACACAGGTGATGAAGCGAGATGTACAGTAAGGATAACAAATAGCACATAGATGATGAAGCGAGATGTACAGTAAGGATAACAAATAGCACATGGTAATGAATCACAGGGGTAATGAAGCCAGATGTACAGTTAGGATAACAAATAGCACACAGGTGATGAAGCGAGATGTACAGTAACGATAACAAATAGCACATAGATGATGAAGCGAGATGCACAGTAAGGATAACAAATAGCACATGGTAATGAATCACAGGGGTAATGAAGCCAGATGTACAGTTAGGATAACAAATAGCACACAGGTGATGAAGCGAGATGTACAGTAAGGATAACAAATAGCACATAGATGATGAAGCGAGATGTACAGTAAGGATAACAAATAGCACACAGGTGATGAAGCGAGATGTACAGTAAGGATAACAAATAGCACACAGGTGATGAAGCCAGATGTACAGTAAGGATAGCAAATAGCACATGGAAATGAATCACACGGGTAATGAAGACAGATGTACAGTAAGAATAACAAATAGCACACAGGTGATGAAGCCAGATGTACAGTAAGGATAACAAATAGCACACAGGTGATGAAGCCAGATGTACAGTAAGAATAACAAATAGCACACAGGTGATGAAGCGAGATGTACAGTAAGAATAACAAATAGCACACAGGTGATGAAGCGAGATGTAAAGTAAGGATAACAAATAGCACATGGTAATGAATCACACGGGTAATGAAGACAGATGTACAGTAAGAAGAACAAATAGCACACAGATGATGAAGGCAGATGTACAGTAAGGATAACAAATAGCACACAGCTGATGAAGCCAGATGTACAGTAAGGATAACAAATAGCACACAGATGATGAAGCCAGATGTACAGTAAGGATAACAAATAGCACATGGTAATGAATCACAGGGGTAATGAAGCCAGATGTACAGTAAGGATAACAAATAGCACACAGGTGATGAAGCCAGATGTACAGTTAGGATAACAAATAGCACACAGGTGATGAAGCGAGATGTACAGTAAGGATAACAAATAGCACATGGTAATGAATCACACGGGTAATGAAGACAGATGTACAGTAAGAATAACAAATAGCACACAGGTGATGAAGCCAGATGTACAGTTAGGATAACAAATAGCACACAGATGATGAAGCCAGCTGTAAAGTAAGGATAACAAATAGCACATGGTAATGAATCACAGGGGTAATGAAGCCAGATGTACAGTAAGAATAACAAATAGCACACAGGTGATGAAGCCAGATGTACAGTTAGGATAACAAATAGCACACAGGTGATGAAGCGTGATGTACAGTAAGGATAACAAATAGCACATGGTAATGAATCACACGGGTAATGAAGCCAGATGTACAGTTAGGATAACAAATAGCACACAGGTGATGAAGCGAGATGTACAGTAAGGATAACAAATAGCACATGGTAATGAATCACACGGGTAATGAAGCCAGATGTACAGTAAGAATAACAAATAGCACACAGGTGATGAAGCCAGATGTACAGTAAGGATAACAAATAGCACACAGGTGATGAAGCCAGATGTACAGTAAGAATAACAAATAGCACACAGGTGATGAAGCGAGATGTACAGTAAGAATAACAAATAGCACACAGGTGATGAAGCGAGATGTAAAGTAAGGATAACAAATAGCACATGGTAATGAATCACACGGGTAATGAAGACAGATGTACAGTAAGAAGAACAAATAGCACACAGATGATGAAGGCAGATGTACAGTAAGGATAACAAATAGCACACAGCTGATGAAGCCAGATGTACAGTAAGGATAACAAATAGCACACAGATGATGAAGCCAGATGTACAGTAAGGATAACAAATAGCACATGGTAATGAATCACAGGGGTAATGAAGCCAGATGTACAGTAAGGATAACAAATAGCACACAGGTGATGAAGCCAGATGTACAGTTAGGATAACAAATAGCACACAGGTGATGAAGCGAGATGTACAGTAAGGATAACAAATAGCACATGGTAATGAATCACACGGGTAATGAAGACAGATGTACAGTAAGAATAACAAATAGCACACAGGTGATGAAGCCAGATGTACAGTTAGGATAACAAATAGCACACAGATGATGAAGCCAGCTGTAAAGTAAGGATAACAAATAGCACATGGTAATGAATCACAGGGGTAATGAAGCCAGATGTACAGTAAGAATAACAAATAGCACACAGGTGATGAAGCCAGATGTACAGTTAGGATAACAAATAGCACACAGGTGATGAAGCGTGATGTACAGTAAGGATAACAAATAGCACATGGTAATGAATCACACGGGTAATGAAGCCAGATGTACAGTTAGGATAACAAATAGCACACAGGTGATGAAGCGAGATGTACAGTAAGGATAACAAATAGCACATGGTAATGAATCACACGGGTAATGAAGCCAGATGTACAGTAAGAATAACAAATAGCACACAGGTGATGAAGCCAGATGTACAGTTAGGATAACAAATAGCACACAGGTGATGAAGCGTGATGTACAGTAAGTATAACAAATAGCACATGGTAATGAATCACACGGGTAATGAAGCCAGATGTACAGTAAGGATAACAAATAGCACACAGATGATGAAGCCAGCTGTACAGTAAGGATAACAAATAGCACATGGTAATGAATCACAGGGGTAATGAAGCCAGATGTACAGTATGAATAACAAATAGCACACAGGTGATGAAGCCAGATGTACAGTTAGGATAACAAATAGCACACAGGTGATGAAGCGTGATGTACAGTAAGGATAACAAATAGCACATGGTAATGAATCACACGGGTAATGAAGCCAGATGTACAGTTAGGATAACAAATAGCACACAGGTGATGAAGCGAGATGTACAGTAAGGATAACAAATAGCACATGGTAATGAATCACACGGGTAATGAAGCCAGATGTACAGTAAGAATAACAAATAGCACACAGGTGATGAAGCCAGATGTACAGTAAGAATAACAAATAGCACACAGGTGATGAAGCGAGATGTACAGTAAGGATAACAAATAGCACATGGTAATGAGTCACACGGGTAATGAAGCCAGATGTACAGTTAGGATAACAAATAGCACACAGGTGATGAAGCCAGATGTACAGTAAGGATAACAAATAGCACATGGTAATGAATTACACGGGTAATGAAGACAGATGTACAGTAAGAATAACAAATAGCACACAGGTGATGAAGCCAGATGTACAGTAAGGATAACAAATAGCACACAGATGATGAAGCCAGCTGTAGAGTAAGGATAACAAATAGCAAACAGCTGATTAAGCACAGGGGTAACGAAGCCAAATGTACAGTTAGGATAACAAATAGCACATGGTAATGAAGCCAGATGTACAGTAAGAATAACAAATAGCACGGGGGTAATGAATCCAGATGTACAGTAAGGATAACACATAGCACATGGTGATTAAGCACACGGGTAATGAAGCAAGATGTACAGTAAGGATAACAAATAGCACACAGGTGATGAAGCGAGATGTACAGTAAGGATAACAAATAGCACACAGCTGATGAAGCCAGATGTACAGTAAGGATAACAAATAGCACACAGCTGATGAAGCACAGGGGTAATGAAGCCAAATGTACAGTTAGGATAACAAATAGCACATGGTAATGAAGCCAGATGTACAGTAAGAATAACAAATAGCACAGGGGTAATGAAGCTAGATGTATAGTAAGGATAACAAATAGCACACAGGTGATGAAGCCAGATGTACAGTAAGGATAACAAATAGCCCATGGTAATGAATCACAGGGGTAATGAAGCCAAATGTACAGTTAGGATAACAAATAGCACATGGTAATGAAGCTAGATGTACAGTGAGAATAACAAATAGCACAGGGGTAATGAAGCCAGATGTACAGTTAGGATAACAAATAGCACACAGCTGATGAAGCACAGGGGTAATGAAGCCAGCTGTACAGTAAGGATAACAAATAGCACATAGATGATGAAGCGAGATGTACAGTAAGGATAACAAATAGCACAAGGTAATGAATCACACGGGTAATGAAGCCAGATGTACAGTAAGAATAACAAATAGCACACAGGTGATGAAGCCAGATGTACAGTTAGGATAACAAATAGCACACAGCTGATGAATCACACGGGTAATGAAGCCAGATGTATAGTAAGGATAACAAATAGCACACAGATGATGAAGCCAGATGTACAGTAAGGATAACAAATAGCCCATGGTAATGAATCACAGGGGTAATGAAGCCAAATGTACAGTTAGGATAACAAATAGCACACAGGTGATGAAGCGAGATGTACAGTAAGGATAACAAATAGCACATAGATGATGAAGCTAGATGTACAGTAAGGATAACAAATAGCACACAGGTGAAGAAGCGAGATGTACAGTAAGGATAACAAATAGCACACAGGTGATGAAGCCAGATGTACAGTAAGGATAACAAATAGCACACAGGTGATGAAGCGAAATGTACAGTAAGGATAACAAATAGCACACAAGTGATGAAGCCAGATGTACAGTTAGGATAACAAATAGCACATGGTAATGAATCACAGGGGTAATGAAGCCAGATGTACAGTTAGGATAACAAATAGCACACAGGTGATGAAGCGAGATGTACAGTAAGGATAACAAATAGCACATAGATGATGAAGCCAGATGTACAGTAAGGATAACAAATAGCACACAGGTGATGAAGCCAGATGTACAGTAAGGATAACAAATAGCAGATAGATGATGAAGCCAGATGTACAGTAAGGATAACAAATAGCACACAGGTGATGAAGCCAGATGTACAGTAAGGATAACAAATAGCACATAGATGATGAAGCCATATGTACAGTAAGGATAACAAATAGCACACAGGTGATGAAGCCAGATGTACAGTAAGGATAACAAATAGCACATAGATGATGAAGCCAGATGTACAGTAAGGATAACAAATAGCACACAGGTGATGAAGCCAGATGTACAGTAAGGATAACAAATAGCACATAGATGATGAAGCCAGATGTACAGTAAGGATAACAAATAGCCCATGGTAATGAATCACAGGGGTAATGAAGCCAAATGTACAGTTAGGATAACAAATAGCACACAGGTGATGAAGCCAGGTGTAAAGTAAGGATAACAAATAGCACATAGATGATGAAGCCAAATGTACAGTTAGGATAACAAATAGCACACAGGTGATGAAGCCAGATGTACAGTAAGGATAACAAATAGCACACAGGTGATGAAGCGAGATGTACAGTAAGGATAACAAATAGCACATAGATGATGAAACCACATGTACAGTAAGGATAACAAATAGCACACGGGTAATGAAGCCAGATGTACAGTAAGGATAACAAATAGCACATAGATGATGAAGCCAGATGTACAGTAAGGATAACAAATAGCACACAGGTGATGAAGCCAGATGTACAGTAAGGATAACAAATAGCACATAGATGATGAAGCCAGATGTACAGTAAGGATAACAAATAGCACATAGATGATGAAGCCAGATGTACAGTAAGGATAACAAATAGCACACAGGTGATGAAGCCAGATGTACAGTAAGGATAACAAATAGCACATAGATGATGAAGCCAGATGTACAGTAAGGATAACAAATAGCACACAGGTGATGAAGCCAGATGTACAGTAAGGATAACAAATAGCACATAGATGATGAAGGCAGATGTACAGTAAGGATAACAAATAGCCCATGGTAATGAATCACAGGGGTAATGAAGCCAAATGTACAGTTAGGATAACAAATAGCACACAGGTGATGAAGCCAAGTGTAAAGTAAGGATAACAAATAGCACATAGATGATGAAGCCAAATGTACAGTTAGGATAACAAATAGCACACAGGTGATGAAGCCAGATGTACAGTTAGGATAACAAATAGCACACAGGTGATGAAGCGAGATGTACAGTAAGGATAACAAATAGCACATAGATGATGAAGCCACATGTACAGTAAGGATAACAAATAGCACACGGGTAATGAAGCCAGATGTACAGTAAGGATAACAAATAGCACATAGATGATGAAGCCAAATGTACAGTTAGGATAACAAATAGCACACGGGTAATGAAGCGAGATGTACAGTAAGGATAACAAATAGCACATAGATGATGAAGCCAGATGTACAGTAAGGATAACAAATAGCACACAGGTGATGAAGCGTGATGTACAGTAAGGATAACAAATAGCACAGGGGTAATAAAGCCAGATGTACAGTAAGGATAACAAATAGCACACAGGTGATGAAGCCAGATGTACAGTAAGGATAACAAATAGCACATAGATGATGAAGCCAGATGTACAGTAAGGATAACAAATAGCCCATGGTAATGAATCACAGGGGTAATGAAGCCAAATGTACAGTTAGGATAACAAATAGCACACAGGTGATGACGCCAGGTGTAAAGTAAGGATAACAAATAGCACATAGATGATGAAGCCAAATGTACAGTTAGGATAACAAATAGCACACAGGTGATGAAGCCAGATGTACAGTAAGGATAACAAATAGCACATAGATGATGAAGCCAGATGTACAGTAAGGATAACAAATAGCACACAGGTGATGAAGCGAGATGTACAGTAAGGATAACAAATAGCACATAGATGACGAAGCCACATGTACAGTAAGGATAACAAATAGCACACGGGTAATGAAGCCAGATGTACAGTAAGGATAACAAATAGCACATAGATGATGAAGCCAAATGTACAGTTAGGATAACAAATAGCACACGGGTAATGAAGCGAGATGTACAGTAAGGATAACAAATAGCACACAGGTGATGAAGCCAGATGTACAGTAAGGATAACAAATAGCACACAGGTGATGAAGCGAGATGTACAGTAAGGATAACAAATAGCACATAGATGATGAAGCCAGATGTACAGTAAGGATAACAAATAGCCCATGGTAATGAATCAAAGGGGTAATGAAGCCAAATGTACAGTTAGGATAACAAATAGCACACAGGTGATGAAGCCAGATGTACAGTAAGGATAACAAATAGCACATAGATGATGAAGCCAAATGTACAGTTAGGATAACAAATAGCACACAGGTGATGAAGCCAGATGTACAGTAAGGATAACAAATAGCACATAGATGATGAAGCCAGATGTACAGTAAGGATAACAAATAGCACACAGGTGATGAAGCGAGATGTACAGTAAGGATAACAAATAGCACACAGGTGATGAAGCCAGATGTACAGTAAGGATAACAAATAGCACACAGGTGATGAAGCCAGATGTACAGTAAGAATAACAAATAGCCCATGGTAATGAATCACAGGGGTAATGAAGCCAGATGTACAGTTAGGATAACAAATAGCACACAGGTAATGAATCACAGGGGTAATGAAGCCAAATGTACAGTTAGGATAACAAATAGCACATGGTAATGAAGCCAGATGTACAGTGAGAATAACAAATAGCACAGGGGTAATGAAGCCAGATGTACAGTAAGGATAACAAATAGCACACAGCTGATGAAGCACAGGGGTAATGAAGCCAAATGTACAGTTAGGATAACAAATAGCACACAGATGATGAAGCCAGATGTACAGTAAGGATAACAAATAGCACATGGTAATGAATCACAGGGGTAATGAAGCCAAATGTACAGTAAGGATAACAAATAGCACACAGATGATGAAGCCAGATGTACAGTAAAAATAACAAATAGCACACAGGTGATGAAGCACGGGGGTTATGAAGCTAGATGTACAGTAAGGATAAGGATAACATGATTAAGAGGATTAAACAGCAGTAACAAACTAATTGGATCCTAATTAAAACAGTCTATTGCTTCATTAGATCTTCACAAGCAGACTGTACACACTGCATATGTGAACTGCATACCACAATTGTCTCATGTCACCAGGTCCACCGAGTGATCATCCCACACCACGAGAAGATGAAGGCTTGTTGTCGACAGTCTGTTGCCCTGTTTGTGGATCCTGACGATGAGGTTGTTATTGAGTGTCTGGATGGGTCCAACAAATATAAACCCGTCACGTCCCGTGACTATGTCGACGGAAGACTACGAGCCACATACCAGCCTGCCTGATCTTACAGTCAATCCTTTACGTAGCCGACCTTTGCTCTCTCAGAGTGGATTACCCGTTTTCTTGATGTTTCCACAAATTGTAATCGTCTGTATGTAGCGAAATAGCAGGGACGAACCAGTTGAAGGCTATATGCTTACTAACACAAGTTTGTTTGCGTGTGTTTGCAACTGTTGCTTGAGTCAGTTTTGTTTCACGCCGCTTTTAGTTATATTCCAGCAACATTACGGCGGGGGACACCAGAAACGGGCTTCACACATTGTACACATGTAGGGAATCGAACCCGGGCCTTCGGCTACTCCACCGCCGTACGATCGCGACAATATCATAAGCATGTGTTTATGAATCACAATGGTGATGATACCAAGTGTTTGCGAAAAGGTGAGGGAGTCCTCCGAACAAACACATGCAAAGGCAAGTGAAGCGTTCACCCGAACAACCACAGGAACATATGGTACATAGAGATTACTAGACGAGTGCCTGTCAGATACCATTTATCTTACAATGAGTTGTTTCAAAACGTATATAACACGCGAAATACGCTTTAAACAACGAGTTGTAAGATAAATGGTATCTGACAGGCACGAGTGCAGTAATCTGTTTCTTACACACCCTAAAATCGCATCTCTTTAGCATCGAATCGATGCATTTTGTCTATTCTCATGATCGCAGTGGCGCATTAATACATAATGCGCATTAATACATAAATAACACAACGAGTGACGTCATCCGACGTACTGCTTACTATTCATAAATATTGTGACCCTACACCTAAACCTAAAAACGTTTCCGCGAACTGTTGATTATAATGATGATGATGATGATGATAATGCAAACTGATAAGGTCAAAGAACCCGCATGATGCCGCATGAGTGAAAAAAATTCACCTCAAAGAAATTACCAAATATGTACAACAATGTTTACTCCCCTATGACATCAATACCGGTGACTGACTTTTATTATAAAATAGCAATTTCGCGGGATTTCCAGAGGAGGATTTTCGTTGATTGAGGGATCGTATATACATGTTCATAACTGTCATGTAAGTAATCAGAAATATTCTGACAATCTGCGTACTGTTATTTGTTTTATGTTTTCCAATGTAACCCAGAGAATTCGTCAGAAATGCAGATAACTACCGCCGTCGTTGTGCGTGACTTTCAGTCAGTCATGGCGTCAGGACGAAAACGTTCACGATTTCTGTTGAATTTACTTGATCATTGTGTTGTTTATATTTTTAATTCCATAATTCGTGATATGATACTCTTCCCATGAATAGTGTCAAACGCGTGAGCCAATGTATGTAATATTATACGAATGGATAGCTCTAATAGGAGAAAATACTACACAGTGTAAAATCTGAATTCGCTTTTATATTTCAACAAGTACAGTGTTCGTCAACAAGTACAGTGTTCGTCTACACCCCTCATTTATTTCGTTTAGTTTCATCTAAATAATTTGTATTGGTGACAAAGACCATTTGTCATTTGATTCTAAATTGTATGAGGAATTCAGGGAAATATACGTGATCTAATACGGGACTCTGAATAATAATCGGCACTTGAAACGTGATTTTGTAAACACTATCCAATATGGCGGAACGTTCTCTTCGGCGTATTTTCCTAAATATTCTAAACAATTCTAGGCGACGTTTCAAAATTATCATTAGTGAGTAAATGACAAACAGATACCCATGATCACTAATAATCTATTTTGAAAATTCAATTCTTCGAGTAAATATCCGATATTTAGATTTTTGAAACACAGAGTAAATAACGCCATGAATGGTGATTTAGTTATGTGTCAAAAATGCCGAGATTTACTATGTACTGAATTTTCCTGGGTCACTTTCAGATGTTTTGCTCTTCCTAAAAAGACACTGAATGATATCACAGAAGAGGGTATTTCCCACCAAATTCAAAACAGAGAATTGTATCAGTGTGCGTAGTTTCTTTTTAATTTTATTCGACTTCGAAGTGAGGGTTGAAGAGGAGGGACATTTATGTGTATGTGGCATCCAGGGGGTCTACACTCTAAAATTAATAACGTTCAACACAGACGTAGGTGAACTTTCGACTGAAGCACGAGCAACTTATCAATGAATTACAATCAGTAAAGTTGTCCGTCATAATTTGACCTCAGGTCATGAACATTCGACTGAATCACGAGCAACTTATCAATGAATTACAATCAGTAAAGTTCTCCGTCATAATCTGACCTCAGGTCATAACCAATCGCGGGCCTGGAATTCCACCTCACACACATGTTTGATAACAGTTATCTCAAATGGCTTTCTCGCCCACAGGTGTGTAAGAAAAGTCAAATAGGGAATTACATAGGACATTATTTTGGTAACACTACATGTCTACCATAAACTTTATGAAAGTTTTACGGAGACCTTGAATGTCATTTATAATCTTGCTGCATGTTTTCAAAAAGTTTGATCAAGCGTCGTATGACCCTCTTTTAAATATTTGTAGACAGAGCATGCACTGGTTCGTCTTCCACAATGATTTTCCAATGAACACACAATCACGCGACATACGTTGGTGATAACAGCAGGATAATCACTGACATAACTTAAAATGGCAGCTTTGTAATATTTCATGTCAGAATAGAAATATTTTCTCCATTGTTATCATGTAGTTGTTATCGTTGACATGGCCCTGTAGCGGGGGTAAGAACAATGACATAATGTGGGTCAAACATGCTTGCCGCATGCGTGATCCAAGGCCACCTTTATATCCAGTCAAAGTACTAGGGAATGTCTCAAAGACATGTAAATACATTAAAATAACTTATGAAATGAAATGTGAGTTAAACTACCTTAGTTTATGAAAACTTAATGTTATTACCAGGAGCATTGGTTACAACACCTACCCAGCAGCATGATAATGGAAAAGATTGTGTTGCTTTCGTTAAAAGCAACCAAAACAATATTCCGTGTGTACGTAGCCTCTAATGAGATACATGTTTATCAACCGTACTCATTTAGAAAAGACAAATCCCACTGTTTATATCTTTTTGTCAATAATACATAAAATCAACCGGACATGAGAAGCAGGTGTCTATGAATCACTATCAAATATTGATGCTACCAGATTTGGAAAAAACAGTATAATTATAGCTGAACATTATAATACATATATTGTCCGTAGGGTATTGTGTCACTTCTCCGAATTAGTCCTGGGTTCGTCTCCCCACAGGAAAACAATGTGGCAGCCTATTTTTAGAGTTACCTGTCATCCTATTCTGTCACGTCACACCTCTCACTCATGTTCAAACAAAGCTACTACTAGGATGTGTTTCCTGGTGGTAAACTGAACTTGTCTGTTTTCTTTACCATGCTTTATTTGCGAGTCAATCACTTGGAGGCCATCTTCTGGGCATCAATGGCAAGGGAAAACCAAAACGCAGTTTATGTTTTATGGTGAATGAGTGAGTGAGTTTGGTTTTACGCCGCTTTTAGCAATATTCCAGCAATATCACGGCGGGGGACACCAGAAATGGGCTTCACACATTGTACCCGTGTCGGGAATCGAACCCGGGTCTTCGGCGTGACGAGCGAACGCTTTAACCACTAGGCTACCCGACCGCCCCTTTATGTTTTATAGACAATATATTACTAGTGGGTGGACTCAAAAGGTAAGAATGTCCAGATCTAGTCTAGACCGTGAACCAGGTCTAAGTGAGTGAGTGAGTGAGTGAGTGAGATTCCCGACATGGTTACAATGTGTGAAGCACATTTGCGTTGTCCCCCGCTGTGATATTGCTTACACATGCTAAAAGCGGCGTAGAACGATACTCACTCACTCCTACCAGTAGCACAGTCACACAATTTTCATTAAAGAAGTAAGTGTAAGCGAACAGCGAGGTGTGAAAATACCCTTGTTAAATGAGTGAGTGAGTGAGTATGGTTTTACGCCGCTTTTAGCAATATTCCAGCAATATCACAGCGGGGGACACCAGAAATGGGCTTCACACATTGTACCCATGTCGGAAATCGAACCCGGATCTTCGGCGTGACGAGCGAACGCTTTAACTACTAGGCTACCCGACCGCCCCTACTAGGTCTAAGGGTATGTCGAGTTCATAAAATCTCAGTGTGTCATTGAAGGACATGACTTGTTCGGAACACATGACCGTCATGTCAGATGTTTGGCTGGCCACTGAAAGTTTCCAAATTCCAATCTAGACGTGGCGGTCTGGTAGCCTGGTGGTTAAGGCGTTCGCCATTCTCACCGGAGGCCTGGTTTCGACTCCTCACATGGGTACACTGTGTGAAGCCTGTTCCTGGTGTCCCCCGTCTGGATATTGCTAGAATATCTGTTAAAGCGGCGTAAAACTCACTCACTCAAATCTACAGGTAACTCATACTGAAAACAATGTGATTAAGTAACAACAGCGCTTTTATTCGTTTTTCATAATTTGGTTAAACACTTTGCACATTGTGTTGCCTGTTATATGGTGTTGATGTTCCCTGTGCTGTTATTGTAGTAATAACTGGTGATTTGACGTCCGTGTGTGGTTTATCTTCATATCTTGCACAGGTGTTGCAACTGTGTTATTGTGTCATGTAAGTGGTTGTGGTGGCACTACCTCCACTCGTCTTATAGGGTTGGTTTTAGGATTGGTGTACATTCTAGTTGGATCCGTGAAAATTCCGGGATAGAATAGGTCTTCAGCAACCCATGCTAGCCGTAAAAGGTGACTATGCTTGTCGTAAAAGGTGACTTACGGGATCGGATGGTCAGACTTGCTGACTTGGTTGATGCATGTCATCGATCCCAATTGCGTGGATCGATGTTCATGATGTAAATCACTGGATTGTCTGGTCCAGACTCGATTATTTACCGACCGCCGTCATATAGCTGGAATATTGCTGAGTGCGGCGTAAAACAACGACCAAACCAAACCAAAAACATTCTAGTTGGTGTAAATGTGACGCTTCAACGCGCCTGTGCTATTGCTACACTGAGAAAAAAGTTTAGTTAATTCTACTAACTTAATTAGTAACAGCAGCCAGAATGGGTTAGTAAAGCTAAATTGTCAATGCAAGAGAATAACCATCCCAGATGTTCTGTCGTAATAGAAATCCGCTTGGCGTAAAAGGCAATGAACTGTGGGAATTATATAAATGGACCACTGAAAATCAGTGATGACACCAGGTGTTCGCGAAAAGGTAGCACCCGGCATTCATACAATTTGCATAAAACAATTTATTGTCTGACGCCGCACAGCCTTACTCCTGCAATGTAAGCCTGTAAACAAATCAGACAATCAAGTGATTCATGAACCAGAACATCAAGTGACACGAGAGTACCATCACTGATTTTCTTGAAACTAATAAAAACGGTAGAACTACGAATTTACTTTCCTGCCGGTAGATTGCACGCGGCGTCAAGACCACGTGACATTGCTCACTTCCGACTTGGTCACTGTCACGCTCGCCATTTTGAGAAAACAAGGAGATAATTGCGAGTTAGAGTGTTAGGTGTATCTTGGCTTCGAAACCTGGTTAAAGTATATTTTTCATGACTGACAAAATTTAGAACTTCACAGCATGCACACAATGAATGGAGATATGTTTAGTGCGCCAGTGTGTAAGAATATTTGCTTATGTATTTACTTGTTAATTACTTTTTCGCAGTATTGTGTTTATAAACTTAAAATACCACTGAAAAGCATTATGTTATCTTTCCAATGTATTGTATATCTCATTTGTTACTCACGTGTTTTTTGTAAGTTCAGAAGCTGTCAAACGGGATCGCAAAATGATCAGAACATGAGTTGTTAAACTTACCAGTTTATTAAATATACTATTGCAGTTAGTAAATCACGAGAAGAAGAGAAGATTCTTTCAAAAATGTAACACATTTACACAACTGATTGCATTCAATGGACAAGGCTGTTATGTGACCTAGTTCATCACTCTGTTTACAGTAACAAAACAATTCTCCTTTACCTATGCAACTAATGTAAACATAAAAGAACTGACTACATTGTTTCCTCACTATTTCAAAGGAATTTCATACATACTATTCTACAGATTTTGATACTTATTAGGCCATATTTGAATGTGTAACCGTTGATCTATCTATAGCGGGGGATTTCCCCTCTTGCACCACACCTTGAAATACACTGGTCCATGGCGACTGACATCTATTTTTAGCGTGACGTCATACCATATCATAAGCGGATGCAGACTTCATTCCTAGTTATAACCGGCTGCAGTGGCGTTGAACACCCATTTCCTATTCATCATGTGTCCTGGCGATAAGGTGACTCACTCTGGCAGTGTGGGTTCGAATCCCGGACGGATCTCAACCCCCCAAAAGTACGAGAATCTGTACTGTACTAAGGAAGTGCTATCACATACATAACATTTGTTACATTTGACCACTTTCTAAATGGCATTGTGTATTGATGTAAAAAAACTGCTCGCAACTATTTATATACTTGTCAACAGTACTCTGTACATCACTTGATAACTGTGTTAGAACCTACACCGAAACTTCGTTCCTAATTCTCATAAAGAAGTTGTTCATCCATATATCTTATCCTTACTTGATTGGTATTCTTTCTTGAAACTGTTTGCACACAAAGACCAGGTTATTTAGGGATTCTTTAGATTAATGTTCATTTCCACGGCAACTAATTTGACATTGACTCTGTTCATATTGGTCTGTACCTGACATAAATACAAAGTTCTGAATCCAAATTCACTTGTATTGTTTTGTTTTGTTTAAGTACACTTGTATAGGGACAGGCAGATTAGACAGGAAGACTCTTACGAAGCTGGGCTTACTGTAACAGCTGGCCCGTGAGGATCCGGGCTAGAATAGGTCTCCAGAAACCATGCTTGCCGTAAAAGGCGACTAACGGGATCGGGTGGTCAGACTCGCTGACTTGGTTTATGCTGCGTAGATCGACGCTCATGATGTTAATCACTGGATTGTCTGGTCCAGACTCGATTTTGTACAGACCGCCGTTACATAGCTGAAAAATTGCTGAGTGCTATTGTTATAAAACGTCTGCTAGAGAATGATACATACATTTGGAGAGGGAAAGAGACGAGCACAGAGACCAGATCTCTCACAGTACCATAAAAGCCACACACGTAAACAAATGCATGTTCATTATGAACGATGATATGTTTGACGACGCTGATATGCTTTATTGTCTCTGGGTGCAAATGACTTGGTTGATGCATGTCATCGATCCCAATTGCGTGGATCTATGTTCATGATATCAATCACTGGACTGTCTGGACCAGACTCGATTATTTACAGACCGACGTCATATAGTTGGAATATTGCTGAGTGCGGCGTAAAACAAGAAACAAAAAAACAAAAAATATATATTTGGGTGGTATCCAGACAGTAGCTTGAGACATCTTGAGACCCCCCCCTTTACTTCGAAAACAAATCTTTATTTCTGTATAAATTACCACCAAAGACAATAAATAGATCTTAATTGTGCTACCCTCCTTTTAAAAAAACTGTATCCGCCCATATTGTTACATGTCAAGTTATACCGGTTGCGTGGATCGGTGCCTGGTCCAGACTCGATTATTTACAGACCGCCATCATATAGCTGGAATATTGCTGAGTGTGGCGTTGAAGAAAAAAACAAACTAATAGAATACCTGCCTGTCTAACTGCGTCGATCTAAACTAAACTGGCCCGAGGCGGACACCTCATTATAACATGTGACTGCAATTCCCCGATAAAAACGTTTTCCTACCCGCGTACTTTGCACATCAGATGAGCCAGGTTTTGATCACGAGTGCAGAGGGTTGCAATCATTGGCTCAGATATAGTTCGGCGTGACTCGTGATTTCAAAATGAGTACTATAAGTTGCTAGATCAAAGCGGGACAGGTGCGCACGCTGTGGTTGTTGGTTGTGCCGCATGTCGGAATAATCACACTTGTAAGGTATGTGTTTTATGCTGATAAACACAAAATGGTGTATAATATTAGCATTGCAAATTCAAATCAAGTACAACACAACTACTTCTACGTAAAAGTGATCAGATATTTCAACTACGATTGCTGTAAACAATTTGCCGATTGCAATTTTGTCAGTGACCAGTGCGTGACTCGTTCTGTGATTATTTCTACAGTGCAGCTTTCTGACGTTTTGCTCAGAATAATAGGTTTCAATGCATTGTTTGATAGGCATTACTTAGAGATTGATAGATGACAAAGGAGAGATAATTTATGGATAACAACTTTTTTATTTACTGTAAAGGCGACGTTTCGGTATAGATCCTTATACCGTTGTCAAGCAAGTACAACGGTATAAGGATCTATACAGAAACGTCGCCTTTAAAGGAAATGAAGTTGTTATCCATAATTTATCTCTATAGGTTTAAATGCGTTTTGCCTGTTAATTATTCCATACATATTGGACTTATCTGTGTTTGGTCTTTTGTTTTTACAGAAAAATGGCTACAACGGTCCTCTACCAGCCAGGAATGACCATTGGCCGGGTATTTGATATGCGAACATTTGCTTGTGGTCTAAACATATTTTCTCCGGATGACATAGCCAAAACTTCGACTGTTGAACGTCATTCAAACACAGTCAAGTACTCGGTGATTAAGAAATCGAGCGATGTCAACAACATCCTTGGAATATCGGGGGATATTTCCCTGAAAGCAAAGGCAGGCATCATTGATGTGGAAGGTGTGGGATCATATCTTAAAGAGGATCGTTTACAAGATAACGTAATGGAGATACTAGCCAGAGCTCAAGTAGAAACGGTAAGGTTGATTGGAAATAAAAGATGACGCCAATTTTAAAAAATCTATTCATTCTTTCGTTTTAGCTCACTGACTGACTGAAAGTCAAGTGAACTTATTTAATTCCTATTTGTAATAGTTCTGTTCAAAACCATTACTTTGTTTTCAAAGTATAATGCGATTTGGTGTATTTAAGTTGCTTTTACTTTTAGGTTGTGTCACTCAGGGCGTAGACACATTTCTTACGTTTGGACAGCATAATATTCCATATCCAGGAAGTCTATTTGAAGTCTAGTCTAGCCCCAACATACACGTATAGTCGCCTGTTACGACACGCATAGTCGCCTGTTACGGCAAGCATAGGTTTCTGAAGACCTATTCTAAGCCGGATCTTCACGTGTCTTCGGTAAATGTAACAGTAACGATACATGAATATGAAATGAACGTTAGTTAAACAAGTATTAGCGACAAGATTATCTCAGTTAAATCCGAAAATGACATAGACATTTGTGTAGCTTATATGTTTAGTTTTTGTCACTTGCATACAAGAGTTATACCACAGATTACTTTTTTGAAACTTAAATTATTCCATAGATTTTTCAACTAGTGTTTAGGAAGAGGCCTTATTTCAATCACCAGGAGTTGCACCAATATTTCTAAGCTTGACAACAATATATTAATGTGTCACGTGTATCAACATATAGGCCTAACAATGCACATAACTAACTGACAAATAAGTTACGAAATAAAACTAGATCTATGTTTTGACCAACATATATTCCATGACAATTGTAATTACGGATTTCCTTTTCTTTCACATAATGTTCACACACAAAACTGAGTTTGATTATTAGATCCACATGTGTCCCATGTATTTTTTGTCCGGTGGATTTGGATACACTTCGAGCACAAGTTTTTAAACACAATCTGGCATCCAATTCGGATGCGCGAAATAATCTTGATGAAAATAATGTTGAAATCCATTTTCACGCACATGACAGAATTATTGTGAACAAATATTTATCTGAACATCGTTTCGAAGTGTGTAAGGCTGTCCGTGTTTTGTCTGAGTTCCTCATCTCCATTCCGACATTGAAATAATATAAATAACATAGTTTTTTCCATCCGCTGTGGAAAATGGGGCATCGATCTAATGAATCCCCCCTGCTTCTATTGCACGTCATAAAAGAACCAGGCCAACTTTATTTTTCTTCTGCTGATTTTTAAAAATTCGTTTGAGAAGCAAAGCGACTTGATATACGTCATGAATATATTTACAGACTCGTACCAAGAGTTTTAAACATTGTCATAAATGACATAAAAATAACTTACACAATTTTTAAAGTCTTTTATGAACACCAACAGCATGTCTTTGGCTATTTATTAGAATCTTTTTGTTCAACATATATATTCATTACTTTTAGTTTTTGAAAAAGGTATATCTGTTCAAATGATAAGGAAAATGACACTTCTTATCGACATTATAAAAACAATTCTAAGAAAAGAAATATCCATACTGTGTCAATTTCAGTATGCATACATCTGCCTTCCATTCAGACTGTTCTTCAGTGATTGAGGTTCCTCATCAATCAATAATTTTTTTATCAGTAGACCTCAAATGGAACTTCCTGAATTTCAAGTGAAAGGTTATTTTGGCTGTTGGCGATGAGAACCTCACATTAATGTGACTCGGATCATGATGTAAAAAGGAAAGATTTTACATCCTCTGGTTAATTGCTGTATTCAAACAAACAAAGGCAGATAGACATTTTCTCCAAATATAAACAAGAGTCATCAGAAAGATGACTTATCCCCACGGCAGCTGTCTGTAAAGTAACCACTAGTAAATGTGCAATTCTGTAAGTAATGAGTCAACAGTTGAATGTTCTTTTAGAAGCATACATTGTTTACCCATTGAATGGTTTTCGAATTCTGGCCCGGAAACTAACCCCATCCCCAATTGAGTCTATGTCCAACTTCATTCCATAAAAATTTAAAAAAATAAAAATTAGAAAAATCCAAAAATATCAAAAGGCACCACTTCAGTATGTGCCTGATAGCTTTGCCAAGTTTCGATCAAATACACTGAATGGTTTTTGAATTGTGCCCTGGAAACGAACCCCGTCCCCAATTGAGTTTATGTCCAACTTCATTCCATAACAATTTAAAAAAAATAAAAATTCGAAAAATCCCAAAATATCAAAAGGCACCACTTCAGTATGTGCCTGATAGATTTGCCAAGTTTCGATCAAATACACTGAATGGTTTTCGATTTCTGCCCCGGAAACGAACCCCATCCCCAATTGAGTCTATGTCCAACTTCATTCCATAAAAATTAAAAAAAAATAAAAATTACAAAAATCCCAAAATATCAAAAGGCACCACTTCAGTATGTGCCTGATAGATCTGCCAAGTTTCGATCAAATACACTGAATGGATTTCGAATTCTGCCCCGGAAAAGGAAATGATTACGGACGGACAGACGGACGGACAGACAGACTGGTTGATCGCTCTATCCCCCCGCATTATATGCCGGGGGGGGAAAAAATTTAAAAAATTAAAAAAATTTAGAAAGATCCCAAAATATCAAAAGGCACCACTTCAGTATGTGCCTGATAGCTTTGTCAAGTTTCGATCAAATACACTGAATGGTTTTAGAATTCTGCCCTGGAAACGAACCCCATCCCCAATTGAGTCTATGTCCAACTTCATTCCATAACAATTTAAAAAAATAAAAATTCGAAAAATCCCAAAATAACAAAAGGCACCACTTCCTGTGTGCCTGATAGATTTGCCAAGTTTCGATCAAATACACTGAATGGTTTTCGATTTCTGCCCCGGAAACGAACCCCATCCCCAATTGAGTCTATGTCCAACTTCATTCCATAAAAATTAAAAAAAAATAAAAATTACAAAAATCCCAAAATATCAAAAGGCACCACTTCAGTATGTGCCTGATAGATCTGCCAAGTTTCGATCAAATACACTGAATGGATTTCGAATTCTGCCCCGGAAAAGGAAATGATTACGGACGGACAGACGGACGGACAGACAGACTGGTTGATCGCTATATCCCCCGCATTGTATGCCGGGGGATAAAAATTAAAACATTTTTCTTTTTAGAAAGATCCCCAAATATCAAAAGGCACCACTTCAGTATGTGCCTGATAGCTTTGCCAAGTTTCGATCAAATACACTGAATGGTTTCGAATTCTGCCCCGGAAACGAACCCCATCCCCAATTGAGTCTATGTCCATCTTCATTCCATAAACATTTTAAAAAATAAAAATTAGAAAAATCCCAAAATATCAAAAGGCACCACTTCAGTATGTGCCTGATAGCTTTGCCAAGTTTCGATCAAATACACTGAATGGTTTTCGATTTCTGCCCTGGAAACGAACCCCATCCCCAATTGAGTTTATGTCCAACTTCATTCCATAACAATTTAAAAAAATAAAAATTCGAAAAATCCCAAAATATCAAAAGGCACCACTTGAGTATGTGGCTGATAGCTTTGCCAAGTTTCGATCAAATACACTGAATGGTTTTCGATTTCTGCCCCGGAAACGAACCCCATCCCCAATTTAGTCTATGTCCAACTTCATTCCATAACAATTTAAAAAAATAAAAATTAGAAAAATCCCAAAATATCAAAAGGCACCACTTCAGTATGTGCCTGATAGATTTGCCAAGTTTCGATCAAATACACTGAATGGATTTCGAATTCTGCCCCGGAAAAGGAAATGATTACGGACGGACAGACGAACGGACAGACAGACTGGTTGATCGCTATATCCCCCCGCATTATATGCCGGGGGGGGGGGGGGAAATTAAAAAAATTAATTTTTTTTAGAAAGATCCCAAAATATCAAAAAGCACCACTTCAGTATGTGCCTGATAGATTTGCCAAGTTTCGATCAAATACACTGAATGGTTTTCGAATTCTGCCCCGGAAACGAGCCCCATCCCCAATTGAGTCTATGTCCATCTTCATTCCATAAACATTTAAAAAAATAAAAATTAGAAAAATCCCAAAATATCAAAAGGCACCACTTCAGTATGTGCCTGATAGATTTGCCAAGTTTCGATCAAATACACTGAATGGTTTTCGATTTCTGCCCCGGAAAACGCCCTGGAAACGAACCCCATCCCCAATTTAGTCTATGTCCAACTTCATTCCATAAACATTTTAAAAAATAAAAATTAGAAAAATCCCAAAATATCAAAAAGCACCACTTGAGTATGTGCCTGATAGCTTTGCCAAGTTTCGATCAAATACACTGAATGGTTTTTGAATTGTGCCCTGGATTGAGTCTATGTCTATGGGGAAACGAACCCCATCCCCAATTTAGTCTATGTCCAACTTCATTCCATAACAATTTAAAAAAAATAAAAATTAGAAAAATCCCAAAATATCAAAAGGCACCACTTCAGTATGTGCCTGATAGATTTGCCAAGTTTCGATCAAATACACTGAATGGTTTTCGATTTCTGCCCTGGAAACGAACCCCATCCCCAATTTAGTCTATGTCCAACTTCATTCCATAAAAAAATTAAAAAAATAAAAATTAGAAAAATCCCAAAATATCAAAAAGCACCACTTGAGTATGTGCCTGATAGATTTGCCAAGTTTCGATCAAATACACTGAATGGTTTTCGAATTCTGCCCCGGAAACGAACCCCATCCCCAATTGAATCTATGTCCAACTTCAGTCCATACAAATTTAAAAAAATAAAAATTAGAAAAATCCCAAAATATCAAAAGGCACCACTTCAGTATGTGCCTGATAGATTTGCCAAGTTTCGATCAAATACACTGAATGGACTTCGAATTCTGCCCCGGAAAAGGAAATGATTACGGACGGACAGACGGACGGACAGACAGACTGGTTGATCGCTATATCCCCCCGCATTACATGCCGGGGGGGAAAAAATTAAAAAAATTTTTTTTTTAGAAAGATCCCAAAATATCAAAAGGCACCACTTCAGTATGTGCCTGATAGATTTGCCAAGTTTCGATCAAATACACTGAATGGTTTTCGATTGCTGCCCCGGAAAACGCCCTGGAAACGAACCCCATCCCCAATTTAGTCTATGTCCAACTTCATTCCATAACAATTTAAAAAAATAAAAATTAGAAAAATCCCAAAATATCAAAAGGCACCACTTCAGTATGTGCCTGATAGCTTTGCCAAGTTTCGATCAAATACACTGAATGGTTTTCGATTTCTGCCCTGGAAACGAACCCCATCCCCAATTGAGTTTATGTCCAACTTCATCCATAACAATTTAAAAAAATAAAAATTCGAAAAATCCCAAAATATCAAAAGGCACCACTTCAGTATGTGCCTGATAGCTTTGCCAAGTTTCGATCAAATACACTGAATGGTTTTCGATTTCTGCCCCGGAAACGAACCCCATCCCCAATTGACTCTATGTCCAACTTCATTCCATAAAAATTTAAAAAAATAAAAATTAGAAAAATCCCAAAATATCAAAAGGCACCACTTCAGTATGTGCCTGATAGATTTGCCAAGTTTCGATCAAATACACTGAATGGTTTTCGAATTCTGCCCCGGAAAAGGAAATGATTACGGACGGACGGACAGACGGACGGACAGACAGACTGGTTGATCGCTATATCCCCCCGCATTATATGCCGGGGGGGGAAAAATTAAAAAAATTAAATTTTTTTAGAAAGATCCCAAAATATCAAAAGGCACCACTTCAGTATGTGCCTGATAGATTTGCCAAGTTTCGATCAAATACACTGAATGGTTTTCGAATTCTGCCCCGGAAAAGGAAATGATTACGGACGGACAGACGGACGGACAGACAGACTGGTTGATCGCTATATCCCCCCGCATTATATGCCGGGGGGATAAATATTAAAAATTTTTTTAAAATTTAGAAAGATCCCAAAATATCAAAAGGCACCACTTCAGTATGTGCCTGATAGCTTTGCCAAGTTTCGATCAAATACACTGAATGGTTTTAGAATTCTGACCCGGAAACGAGCCCCATCCCCAATTGAGTCTATGTCAATCTTCATTCCATAAACATTTAAAAAAATAAAAATTAGAAAAATCCCAAAATATCAAAAGGCACCACTTCAGTATGTGCCTAATAGATTTGCCAAGTTTCGATCAAATACACTGAATGGTTTTCGATTTCTGCCTCGGAAAACGCCCTGGAAACGAACCCCATCCCCAATTTAGTCTATGTCCAACTTCATTCCATAAACATTTTAAAAAATAAAAATTATAAAAATCCCAAAATATCAAAAAGCACCACTTGAGTATGTGCCTGATAGCTTTGCCAAGTTTCGATCAAATACACTGAATGGTTTTTGAATTGTGCCCTGGAAACGAACCCCATCCCCAATTGAGTCTATGTCCAACTTCATTCCATAACAATTTAAAAAAATAAAAATTAGAAAAATCCCAAAATATCAAAAGGCACCACTTCAGTATGTGCCTGATAGATTTGCCAAGTTTCGATCAAATACACTGAATGGTTTTCGAATTCTGCCCCGGAAACGAACCCCATCCCCAATTGAATCTATGTCCAACTTCAGTCCATACAAATTTAAAAAAATAAAAATTAGAAAAATCCCAAAATATCAAAAGGCACCACTTCAGTATGTGCCTGATAGATTTGCCAAGTTTCGATCAAATACACTGAATGGTTTTCGATTTCTGCCCCGGAAAACGCCCTGGAAACGAACCCCATCCCCAATTTAGTCTATGTCCAACTTCATTCCATAAAAAAAATAAAAAAATAAAAATTAGAAAAATCCCAAAACATCAAAAAGCACCACTTGAGTATGTGCCTGATAGCTTTGCCAAGTTTTGATCAAATACACTGAATGGTTTTTGAATTGTGCCCTGGAAACGAACCCCATCCCCAATTGAGTCTATGTCCAACTTCATTCCATAACAATTTAAAAAAATAAAAATTAGAAAAATCCCAAAATATCAAAAGGCACCACTTCAGTATGTGCCTGATAGATTTGCCAAGTTTCGATCAAATACACTGAATGGACTTCGAATTCTGCCCCGGAAAAGGAAATGATTACGGACGGACAGACGGACGGACAGACAGACTGGTTGATCGCTATATCCCCCCGCATTGTATGCCGGGGGGATAAAAATTAAAAAAAATTTTTTTTTAGAAAGATCCCAAAATATCAAAAGGCACCACTTCAGTATGTGCCTGATAGCTTTGCCAAGTTTCGATCAAATACACTGAATGGTTTTCGAATTCTGCCCCGGAAACGAACCCCATCCCCAATTGAGTTTATGTCCAACTTCATTCCATAACAATTTAAAAAAATAAAAATGAGAAAAATCCCAAAATATCAAAAGGCACCACTTGAGTATGTGCCTGATAGCTTTGCCAAGTTTCGATCAAATACACTGAATGGTTTTCGATTTCTGCCCCGGAAACGAACCCCATCCCCAATTGAGTCTATGTCCAACTTCATTCCATAAAAATTTAAAAAAATAAAAATTAGAAAAATCCCAAAATATCAAAAGGCACCACTTCAGTATGTGCCTGATAGCTTTGCCAAGTTTCGATCAAATACACTGAATGGTTTTCGATTTCTGCCCTGGAAACGAACCCCATCCCCAATTGAGTTTATGTCCAACTTCATTCCATAACAATTTAAAAAAATAAAAATTCGAAAAATCCCAAAATATCAAAAGGCACCACTTGAGTATGTGGCTGATAGCTTTGCCAAGTTTCGATCAAATACACTGAATGGTTTTCGATTTCTGCCCCGGAAACGAACCCCATCCCCAATTTAGTCTATGTCCAACTTCATTCCATAACAATTTAAAAAAATAAAAATTAGAAAAATCCCAAAATATCAAAAGGCACCACTTCAGTATGTGCCTGATAGATTTGCCAAGTTTCGATCAAATACACTGAATGGATTTCGAATTCTGCCCCGGAAAAGGAAATGATTACGGACGGACAGACGAACGGACAGACAGACTGGTTGATCGCTATATCCCCCCGCATTATATGCCGGGGGGGGGGGGGGAAATTAAAAAAATTAATTTTTTTTAGAAAGATCCCAAAATATCAAAAAGCACCACTTCAGTATGTGCCTGATAGATTTGCCAAGTTTCGATCAAATACACTGAATGGTTTTCGAATTCTGCCCCGGAAACGAGCCCCATCCCCAATTGAGTCTATGTCCATCTTCATTCCATAAACATTTAAAAAAATAAAAATTAGAAAAATCCCAAAATATCAAAAGGCACCACTTCAGTATGTGCCTGATAGATTTGCCAAGTTTCGATCAAATACACTGAATGGTTTTCGATTTCTGCCCCGGAAAACGCCCTGGAAACGAACCCCATCCCCAATTTAGTCTATGTCCAACTTCATTCCATAAACATTTTAAAAAATAAAAATTAGAAAAATCCCAAAATATCAAAAAGCACCACTTGAGTATGTGCCTGATAGCTTTGCCAAGTTTCGATCAAATACACTGAATGGTTTTTGAATTGTGCCCTGGATTGAGTCTATGTCTATGGGGAAACGAACCCCATCCCCAATTTAGTCTATGTCCAACTTCATTCCATAACAATTTAAAAAAAATAAAAATTAGAAAAATCCCAAAATATCAAAAGGCACCACTTCAGTATGTGCCTGATAGATTTGCCAAGTTTCGATCAAATACACTGAATGGTTTTCGATTTCTGCCCTGGAAACGAACCCCATCCCCAATTTAGTCTATGTCCAACTTCATTCCATAAAAAAATTAAAAAAATAAAAATTAGAAAAATCCCAAAATATCAAAAAGCACCACTTGAGTATGTGCCTGATAGATTTGCCAAGTTTCGATCAAATACACTGAATGGTTTTCGAATTCTGCCCCGGAAACGAACCCCATCCCCAATTGAATCTATGTCCAACTTCAGTCCATACAAATTTAAAAAAATAAAAATTAGAAAAATCCCAAAATATCAAAAGGCACCACTTCAGTATGTGCCTGATAGATTTGCCAAGTTTCGATCAAATACACTGAATGGACTTCGAATTCTGCCCCGGAAAAGGAAATGATTACGGACGGACAGACGGACGGACAGACAGACTGGTTGATCGCTATATCCCCCCGCATTACATGCCGGGGGGGAAAAAATTAAAAAAATTTTTTTTTTAGAAAGATCCCAAAATATCAAAAGGCACCACTTCAGTATGTGCCTGATAGATTTGCCAAGTTTCGATCAAATACACTGAATGGTTTTCGATTGCTGCCCCGGAAAACGCCCTGGAAACGAACCCCATCCCCAATTTAGTCTATGTCCAACTTCATTCCATAACAATTTAAAAAAATAAAAATTAGAAAAATCCCAAAATATCAAAAGGCACCACTTCAGTATGTGCCTGATAGCTTTGCCAAGTTTCGATCAAATACACTGAATGGTTTTCGATTTCTGCCCTGGAAACGAACCCCATCCCCAATTGAGTTTATGTCCAACTTCATCCATAACAATTTAAAAAAATAAAAATTCGAAAAATCCCAAAATATCAAAAGGCACCACTTCAGTATGTGCCTGATAGCTTTGCCAAGTTTCGATCAAATACACTGAATGGTTTTCGATTTCTGCCCCGGAAACGAACCCCATCCCCAATTGACTCTATGTCCAACTTCATTCCATAAAAATTTAAAAAAATAAAAATTAGAAAAATCCCAAAATATCAAAAGGCACCACTTCAGTATGTGCCTGATAGATTTGCCAAGTTTCGATCAAATACACTGAATGGTTTTCGAATTCTGCCCCGGAAAAGGAAATGATTACGGACGGACGGACAGACGGACGGACAGACAGACTGGTTGATCGCTATATCCCCCCGCATTATATGCCGGGGGGGGAAAAATTAAAAAAATTAAATTTTTTTAGAAAGATCCCAAAATATCAAAAGGCACCACTTCAGTATGTGCCTGATAGATTTGCCAAGTTTCGATCAAATACACTGAATGGTTTTCGAATTCTGCCCCGGAAAAGGAAATGATTACGGACGGACAGACGGACGGACAGACAGACTGGTTGATCGCTATATCCCCCCGCATTATATGCCGGGGGGATAAATATTAAAAATTTTTTTAAAATTTAGAAAGATCCCAAAATATCAAAAGGCACCACTTCAGTATGTGCCTGATAGCTTTGCCAAGTTTCGATCAAATACACTGAATGGTTTTAGAATTCTGACCCGGAAACGAGCCCCATCCCCAATTGAGTCTATGTCAATCTTCATTCCATAAACATTTAAAAAAATAAAAATTAGAAAAATCCCAAAATATCAAAAGGCACCACTTCAGTATGTGCCTAATAGATTTGCCAAGTTTCGATCAAATACACTGAATGGTTTTCGATTTCTGCCTCGGAAAACGCCCTGGAAACGAACCCCATCCCCAATTTAGTCTATGTCCAACTTCATTCCATAAACATTTTAAAAAATAAAAATTATAAAAATCCCAAAATATCAAAAAGCACCACTTGAGTATGTGCCTGATAGCTTTGCCAAGTTTCGATCAAATACACTGAATGGTTTTTGAATTGTGCCCTGGAAACGAACCCCATCCCCAATTGAGTCTATGTCCAACTTCATTCCATAACAATTTAAAAAAATAAAAATTAGAAAAATCCCAAAATATCAAAAGGCACCACTTCAGTATGTGCCTGATAGATTTGCCAAGTTTCGATCAAATACACTGAATGGTTTTCGAATTCTGCCCCGGAAACGAACCCCATCCCCAATTGAATCTATGTCCAACTTCAGTCCATACAAATTTAAAAAAATAAAAATTAGAAAAATCCCAAAATATCAAAAGGCACCACTTCAGTATGTGCCTGATAGATTTGCCAAGTTTCGATCAAATACACTGAATGGTTTTCGATTTCTGCCCCGGAAAACGCCCTGGAAACGAACCCCATCCCCAATTTAGTCTATGTCCAACTTCATTCCATAAAAAAAATAAAAAAATAAAAATTAGAAAAATCCCAAAACATCAAAAAGCACCACTTGAGTATGTGCCTGATAGCTTTGCCAAGTTTTGATCAAATACACTGAATGGTTTTTGAATTGTGCCCTGGAAACGAACCCCATCCCCAATTGAGTCTATGTCCAACTTCATTCCATAACAATTTAAAAAAATAAAAATTAGAAAAATCCCAAAATATCAAAAGGCACCACTTCAGTATGTGCCTGATAGATTTGCCAAGTTTCGATCAAATACACTGAATGGACTTCGAATTCTGCCCCGGAAAAGGAAATGATTACGGACGGACAGACGGACGGACAGACAGACTGGTTGATCGCTATATCCCCCCGCATTGTATGCCGGGGGGATAAAAATTAAAAAAAATTTTTTTTTAGAAAGATCCCAAAATATCAAAAGGCACCACTTCAGTATGTGCCTGATAGCTTTGCCAAGTTTCGATCAAATACACTGAATGGTTTTCGAATTCTGCCCCGGAAACGAACCCCATCCCCAATTGAGTTTATGTCCAACTTCATTCCATAACAATTTAAAAAAATAAAAATGAGAAAAATCCCAAAATATCAAAAGGCACCACTTGAGTATGTGCCTGATAGCTTTGCCAAGTTTCGATCAAATACACTGAATGGTTTTCGATTTCTGCCCCGGAAACGAACCCCATCCCCAATTGAGTCTATGTCCAACTTCATTCCATAAAAATTTAAAAAAATAAAAATTAGAAAAATCCCAAAATATCAAAAGGCACCACTTCAGTATGTGCCTGATAGCTTTGCCAAGTTTCGATCAAATACACTGAATGGTTTTCGAATTCTGCCCCGGAAAAGGAAATGATTACGGACGGACAGACGGACGGACAGACAGACTGGTTGATCGCTATATCCCCCCCGCATTATATGCCGGGGGGGGAAAAATTAAAAAAAAAGATCCCAAAATATCAAAAGGCACCACTTCAGTATGTGCCTGATAGATTTGCCAAGTTTCGATCAAATACACTGAATGGTTTTCGAATTCTGCCCCGGAAAAGGAAATGATTACGGACGGACAGACAGACTGGTTGATCGCTATATCCCCCCGCATTATATGCCGGGGGGATAAATATTTAAAAAAAATTAAAAATTTAGAAAGATCCCAAAATATCAAAAGGCACCACTTCAGTATGTGCCTGATAGCTTTGCCAAGTTTCGATCAAATACACTGAATGGTTTTCGATTTCTGCCCTGGAAACGAACCCCATCCCCAATTGAGTTTATGTCCAACTTCATCCATAACAATTTAAAAAAATAAAAATTCGAAAAATCCCAAAATATCAAAAGGCACCACTTCAGTATGTGCCTGATAGCTTTGCCAAGTTTCGATCAAATACACTGAATGGTTTTCGATTTCTGCCCCGGAAACGAACCCCATCCCCAATTGACTCTATGTCCAACTTCATTCCATAAAAATTTAAAAAAATAAAAATTAGAAAAATCCCAAAATATCAAAAGGCACCACTTCAGTATGTGCCTGATAGATTTGCCAAGTTTCGATCAAATACACTGAATGGTTTTCGAATTCTGCCCCGGAAAAGGAAATGATTACGGACGGACGGACAGACGGACGGACAGACAGACTGGTTGATCGCTATATCCCCCCGCATTATATGCCGGGGGGGGAAAAATTAAAAAAATTAAATTTTTTTAGAAAGATCCCAAAATATCAAAAGGCACCACTTCAGTATGTGCCTGATAGATTTGCCAAGTTTCGATCAAATACACTGAATGGTTTTCGAATTCTGCCCCGGAAAAGGAAATGATTACGGACGGACAGACGGACGGACAGACAGACTGGTTGATCGCTATATCCCCCCGCATTATATGCCGGGGGGATAAATATTAAATTTTTTTTTAAAATTTAGAAAGATCCCAAAATATCAAAAGGCACCACTTCAGTATGTGCCTGATAGCTTTGCCAAGTTTCGATCAAATACACTGAATGGTTTTAGAATTCTGACCCGGAAACGAGCCCCATCCCCAATTGAGTCTATGTCAATCTTCATTCCATAAACATTTAAAAAAATAAAAATTAGAAAAATCCCAAAATATCAAAAGGCACCACTTCAGTATGTGCCTAATAGATTTGCCAAGTTTCGATCAAATACACTGAATGGTTTTCGATTTCTGCCTCGGAAAACGCCCTGGAAACGAACCCCATCCCCAATTTAGTCTATGTCCAACTTCATTCCATAAACATTTTAAAAAATAAAAATTATAAAAATCCCAAAATATCAAAAAGCACCACTTGAGTATGTGCCTGATAGCTTTGCCAAGTTTCGATCAAATACACTGAATGGTTTTTGAATTGTGCCCTGGAAACGAACCCCATCCCCAATTGAGTCTATGTCCAACTTCATTCCATAACAATTTAAAAAAATAAAAATTAGAAAAATCCCAAAATATCAAAAGGCACCACTTCAGTATGTGCCTGATAGATTTGCCAAGTTTCGATCAAATACACTGAATGGTTTTCGAATTCTGCCCCGGAAACGAACCCCATCCCCAATTGAATCTATGTCCAACTTCAGTCCATACAAATTTAAAAAAATAAAAATTAGAAAAATCCCAAAATATCAAAAGGCACCACTTCAGTATGTGCCTGATAGATTTGCCAAGTTTCGATCAAATACACTGAATGGTTTTCGATTTCTGCCCCGGAAAACGCCCTGGAAACGAACCCCATCCCCAATTTAGTCTATGTCCAACTTCATTCCATAAAAAAAATAAAAAAATAAAAATTAGAAAAATCCCAAAACATCAAAAAGCACCACTTGAGTATGTGCCTGATAGCTTTGCCAAGTTTTGATCAAATACACTGAATGGTTTTTGAATTGTGCCCTGGAAACGAACCCCATCCCCAATTGAGTCTATGTCCAACTTCATTCCATAACAATTTAAAAAAATAAAAATTAGAAAAATCCCAAAATATCAAAAGGCACCACTTCAGTATGTGCCTGATAGATTTGCCAAGTTTCGATCAAATACACTGAATGGACTTCGAATTCTGCCCCGGAAAAGGAAATGATTACGGACGGACAGACGGACGGACAGACAGACTGGTTGATCGCTATATCCCCCCGCATTGTATGCCGGGGGGATAAAAATTAAAAAAAATTTTTTTTTAGAAAGATCCCAAAATATCAAAAGGCACCACTTCAGTATGTGCCTGATAGCTTTGCCAAGTTTCGATCAAATACACTGAATGGTTTTCGAATTCTGCCCCGGAAACGAACCCCATCCCCAATTGAGTTTATGTCCAACTTCATTCCATAACAATTTAAAAAAAATAAAAATGAGAAAAATCCCAAAATATCAAAAGGCACCACTTGAGTATGTGCCTGATAGCTTTGCCAAGTTTCGATCAAATACACTGAATGGTTTTCGATTTCTGCCCCGGAAACGAACCCCATCCCCAATTGAGTCTATGTCCAACTTCATTCCATAAAAATTTAAAAAAATAAAAATTAGAAAAATCCCAAAATATCAAAAGGCACCACTTCAGTATGTGCCTGATAGCTTTGCCAAGTTTCGATCAAATACACTGAATGGTTTTCGAATTCTGCCCCGGAAAAGGAAATGATTACGGACGGACAGACGGACGGACAGACAGACTGGTTGATCGCTATATCCCCCCCGCATTATATGCCGGGGGGGGGGAAAATTAAAAAAAAAGATCCCAAAATATCAAAAGGCACCACTTCAGTATGTGCCTGATAGATTTGCCAAGTTTCGATCAAATACACTGAATGGTTTTCGAATTCTGCCCCGGAAAAGGAAATGATTACGGACGGACAGACAGACTGGTTGATCGCTATATCCCCCCGCATTATATGCCGGGGGGATAAATATTTAAAAAAATTAAAAATTTAGAAAGATCCCAAAATATCAAAAGGCACCACTTCAGTATGTGCCTGATAGCTTTGCCAAGTTTCGATCAAATACACTGAATGGTTTTAGAATTCTGCCCCGGAAACGAGCCCCATCCCCAATTGAGTCTATGTCAATCTTCATTCCATAAACATTTAAAAAAATAAAAATTAGAAAAATCCCAAAATATCAAAAGGCACCACTTCAGTATGTGCCTGATAGATTTGCCAAGTTTCGATCAAATACACTGAATGGTTTTCGATTTCTGCCCCGGAAAACGCCCTGGAAACGAACCCCATCCCCAATTTAGTCTATGTCCAACTTCATTCCATAAACATTTTAAAAAATAAAAATTAGAAAAATCCCAAAATATCAAAAGGCACCACTTCAGTATGTGCCTGATAGATTTGCCAAGTTTCGATCAAATACACTGAATGGTTTTTGAATTGTGCCCTGGAAACGAACCCCATCCCCAATTGAGTCTATGTCCAACTTCATTCCATAACAATTTAAAAAAATAAAAATTAGAAAAATCCCAAAATATCAAAAGGCACCACTTCAGTATGTGCCTGATAGATTTGCCAAGTTTCGATCAAATACACTGAATGGTTTTCGAATTCTGCCCCGGAAACGAACCCCATCCCCAATTTAGTCTATGTCCAACTTCAGTCCATACAAATTTAAAAAAATAAAAATTAGAAAAATCCCAAAATATCAAAAGGCACCACTTCAGTATGTGCCTGATAGATTTGCCAAGTTTCGATCAAATACACTGAATGGTTTTCGATTTCTGCCCCGGAAAACGCCCTGGAAACGAACCCCATCCCCAATTTAGTCTATGTCCAACTTCATTCCATAAACATTTTAAAAAATAAAAATTAGAAAAATCCCAAAATATCAAAAAGCACCACTTGAGTATGTGCCTGATAGCTTTGCCAAGTTTCGATCAAATACACTGAATGGTTTTTGAATTGTGCCCTGGAAACGAACCCCATCCCCAATTGAGTCTATGTCCAACTTCATTCCATAACAATTTAAAAAAATAAAAATTAGAAAAATCCCAAAATATCAAAAGGCACCACTTCAGTATGTGCCTGATAGATTTGCCAAGTTTCGATCAAATACACTGAATGGTTTTCGAATTCTGCCCCGGAAACGAACCCCATCCCCAATTGAGTCTATGTCCAACTTCAGTCCATACAAATTTAAAAAAATAAAAATTAGAAAAATCCCAAAATATCAAAAGGCACCACTTCAGTATGTGCCTGATAGATTTGCCAAGTTTCGATCAAATACACTGAATGGACTTCGAATTCTGCCCCGGAAAAGGAAATGATTACGGACGGACAGACGGACGGACAGACAGACTGGTTGATCGCTATATCCCCCCGTATTGTATGCCGGGGGGATAAAAATTAAAAAAATTTTTTTTTAGAAAGATCCCAAAATATCAAAAGGCACCACTTCAGTATGTGCCTGATAGCTTTGCCAAGTTTCGATCAAATACACTGAATGGTTTTCGAATTCTGCCCCGGAAACGAACCCCATCCCCAATTGAGTCTATGTCCATCTTCATTCCATAAACATTTTAAAAAATAAAAATTAGAAAAATCCCAAAATATCAAAAGGCACCACTTCAGTATGTGCCTGATAGATTTGCCAAGTTTCGATCAAATACACTGAATGGTTTTTGAATTGTGCCCTGGAAACGAACCCCATCCCCAATTGAGTCTATGTCCAACTTCATTCCATAACAATTTAAAAAAATAAAAATTAGAAAAATCCCAAAATATCAAAAGGCACCACTTCAGTATGTGCCTGATAGATTTGCCAAGTTTCGATCAAATACACTGAATGGTTTTCGAATTCTGCCCCGGAAACGAACCCCATCCCCAATTGAGTCTATGTCCAACTTCAGTCCATACAAATTTAAAAAAATAAAAATTAGAAAAATCCCAAAATATCAAAAGGCACCACTTCAGTATGTGCCTGATAGATTTGCCAAGTTTCGATCAAATACACTGAAAGGTTTTCGATTTCTGCCCCGGAAAACGCCCTGGAAACGAACCCCATCCCCAATTTAGTCTATGTCCAACTTCATTCCATAAACATTTAAAAAAATAAAAATTAGAAAAATCCCAAAATATCAAAAAGCACCACTTGAGTATGTGCCTGATAGCTTTGCCAAGTTTCGATCAAATACACTGAATGGTTTTTGAATTGTGCCCTGGAAACGAACCCCATCCCCAATTGAGTCTATGTCCAACTTCATTCCATAACAATTTAAAAAAATAAAAATTAGAAAAATCCCAAAATATCAAAAGGCACCACTTCAGTATGTGCCTGATAGATTTGCCAAGTTTCAATCAAATACACTGAATGGTTTTCGAATTCTGCCCCGGAAACGAACCCCATCCCCAATTGAGTCTATGTCCAACTTCATTCCATAACAATTTAAAAAAATAAAAATTAGAAAAATCCCAAAATATCAAAAGGCACCACTTCAGTATGTGCCTGATAGATTTGCCAAGTTTCGATCAAATACACTGAATGGTTTTCGATTTCTGCCCCGGAAAACGCCCTGGAAACGAACCCCATCCCCAATTTAGTCTATGTCCAACTTCATTCCATAAACATTTTAAAAAATAAAAATTAGAAAAATCCCAAAATATCAAAAAGCACCACTTGAGTATGTGCCTGATAGCTTTGCCAAGTTTCGATCAAATACACTGAATGGTTTTTGAATTGTGCCCTGGAAACGAACCCCATCCCCAATTGAGTCTATGTCCAACTTCATTCCATAACAATTTAAAAAAATAAAAATGAGAAAAATCCCAAAATATCAAAAGGCACCACTTCAGTATGTGCCTGATAGCTTTGCCAAGTTTCGATCAAATACACTGAATGGTTTTCGAATTCTGTCCCGGAAACGAACCCCATCCCCAATTGAGTCTATGTCCAACTTCAGTCCATACAAATTTTAAAAAATAAAAATTAGAAAAATCCCAAAATATCAAAAGGCACCACTTCAGTATGTGCCTGATAGATTTGCCAAGTTTCGATCAAATACACTGAATGGTTTTCGATTTCTGCCCCGGAAAACGCCCTGGAAACGAACCCCATCCCAAAATTTAGTCTATGTCCAACTTCATTCCATAAAAAATTTAAAAAAATAAAAATTAGAAAAATCCCAAAATATCAAAAAGCACCACTTGAGTATGTGCCTGATAGCTTTGCCAAGTTTTGATCAAATACACTGAATGGTTTTTGAATTGTGCCCTGGAAACGAACCCCATCCCCAATTGAGTCTATGTCCAACTTCATTCCATAACAATTTAAAAAAATAAAAATGAGAAAAATCCCAAAATATCAAAAGGCACCACTTCAGTATGTGCTTGATAGATTTGCCAAGTTTCGATCAAATACACTGAATGGTTTTCGATTTCTGCCCCGGAAACGAACCCCATCCCCAATTGAGACTATGTCCAACTTCATTCCATAACAATTTAAAAAAATAAAAATTAGAAAAATCCCAAAATATCAAAAGGCACCACTTCAGTATGTGCCTGATAGATTTGCCAAGTTTCGATCAAATACACTGAATGGTTTTCGATTTCTGCCCCGGAAAACGCCCTGGAAACGAACCCCATCCCCAATTTAGTCTATGTCCAACTTCATTCCATAAACATTTTAAAAAATAAAAATTAGAAAAATCCCAAAATATCAAAAAGCACCACTTCAGTATGTGCCTGATAGCTTTGCCAAGTTTCGATCAAATACACTGAATGGTTTTTGAATTGTGCCCTGGAAACGAACCCCATCCCCAATTGAGTCTATGTCCAACTTCATTCCATAACAATTTAAAAAAATAAAAATGAGAAAAATCCCAAAATATCAAAAGGCACCACTTCAGTATGTGCCTGATAGATTTGCCAAGTTTCGATCAAATACACTGAATGGTTTTCGAATTCTGCCCCGGAAAAGGAAATGATTACGGATGGACAGACGGACGTACAGACAGACTGGTTGATCGCTATATCCCCCCGCATTATATGCCGGGGGGAAAAAAATAAAAAAAAATAAAAAAATTTAGAAAGATCCCAAAATATCAAAAGGCACCACTTCAGTATGTGCCTGATAGATTTGCCAAGTTTCGATCAAATACACTGAATGGTTTTCGAATTCTGCCCCGGAAAAGGAAATGATTACGCACGGACAGACGGACGGACAGACAGACTGGTTGATCGCTATATCCCCCCGCATTATATGCCGGGGGGATAAATATTAAAAAAAAATTAAAAATTTAGAAAGATCCCAAAATATCAAAAGGCACCACTTCAGTATGTGCCTGATAGCTTTGCCAAGTTTCGATCAAATACACTGAATGGTTTTAGAATTCTGCCCCGGAAACGAACCCCATCCCCAATTGAGTCTATGTCAATCTTCATTCCATAAACATTTAAAAAAATAAAAATTAGAAAAATCCCAAAATATCAAAAGGCACCACTTCAGTATGTGCCTGATAGATTTGCCAAGTTTCGATCAAATACACTTAATGGTTTTCGATTTCTGCCCCGGAAAACGCCCTGGAAACGAACCCCATCCCCAATTTAGTCTATGTCCAACTTCATTCCATAAACATTTTAAAAAATAAAAATTAGAAAAATCCCAAAATATCAAAAAGCACCACTTGAGTATGTGCCTGATAGCTTTGCCAAGTTTCGATCAAATACACTGAATGGTTTTTGAATTGTGCCCTGGAAACGAACCCCATCCCCAATTGAGTCTATGTCCAACTTCATTCCATAACAATTTAAAAAAATAAAAATTAGAAAAATCCCAAAATATCAAAAGGCACCACTTCAGTATGTGCCTGATAGATTTGCCAAGTTTCGATCAAATACACTGAATGGTTTTCGAATTCTGCCCCGGAAACGAACCCCATCCCCAATTTAGTCTATGTCCAACTTCATTCCATAACAATTTAAAAAAATAAAAATTAGAAAAATCCCAAAATATCAAAAGGCACCACTTCAGTATGTGCCTGATAGATTTGCCAAGTTTCGATCAAATACACTGAATGGTTTTCGAATTCTGCCCCGGAAACGAACCCCATCCCCAATTGAGTCTATGTCCAACTTCATTCCATAACAATTTAAAAAAATAAAAATGAGAAAAATCCCAAAATTTCAAAAGGCACCACTTCAGTATGTGCCTGATAGATTTGCCAAGTTTCGATCAAATACACTGAATGGTTTTCGATTTCTGCCCCGGAAAACGCCCTGGAAACGAACCCCATCCCCAATTTAGTCTATGTCCAACTTCATTCCATAAACATTTTAAAAAATAAAAATTAGAAAAATCCCAAAATATCAAAAAGCACCACTTCAGTATGTGCCTGATAGCTTTGCCAAGTTTCGATCAAATACACTGAATGGTTTTTGAATTGTGCCCTGGAAACGAACCCCATCCCCAATTGAGTCTATGTCCAACTTCATTCCATAACAATTTAAAAAAATAAAAATTAGAAAAATCCCAAAATATCAAAAGGCACCACTTCAGTATGTGCCTGATAGCTTTGCCAAGTTTCGATCAAATACACTGAATGGTTTTCGAATTCTGCCCCGGAAACGAACCCCATCCCCAATTGAGTCTATGTCCAACTTCAGTCCATACAAATTTAAAAAAATAAAAATTAGAAAAATCCCAAAATATCAAAAGGCACCACTTCAGTATGTGCCTGATAGATTTGCCAAGTTTCGATCAAATACACTGAATGGTTTTCGATTTCTGCCCCGGAAAACGCCCTGGAAACGAACCCCATCCCCAATTTAGTCTATGTCCAACTTCATTCAATAAAAAATTTAAAAAAATAAAAATTAGAAAAATCCCAAAATATCAAAAAGCACCACTTGAGTATGTGCCTGATAGCTTTGCCAAGTTTTGATCAAATACACTGAATGGTTTTTGAATTGTGCCCTGGAAACGAACCCCATCCCCAATTGAGTCTATGTCCAACTTCATTCCATAACAATTTAAAAAAATAAAAATTAGAAAAATCCCAAAATATCAAAAGGCACCACTTCAGTATGTGCTTGATAGATTTGCCAAGTTTCGATCAAATACACTGAATGGTTTTCGATTTCTGCTCCGGAAACTAACCCCATCCCCAATTGAGTCTATGTCCAACTTCAGTCCATACAAATTTAAAAAAAATAAAAATTAGAAAAATCCCAAAATATCAAAAGGCACCACTTCAGTATGTGCCTGATAGATTTGCCAAGTTTCGATCAAATACACTGAATGGTTTTCGATTTCTGCCCCGGAAAACGCCCTGGAAACGAACCCCATCCCCAATTGAGTCTATGTCCAACTTCATTCCATAAAAAAATTAAAAAAATAAAAATTAGAAAAATCCCAAAATATCAAAAAGCACCACTTGAGTATGTGCCTGATAGCTTTGCCAAGTTTTGATCAAATACACTGAATGGTTTTTGAATTGTGCCCTGGAAACGAACCCCATCCCCAATTTAGTCTATGTCCAACTTCATTCCATAAAAAAATTAAAAAAATAAAAATTAGAAAAATCCCAAAATATCAAAAGGCACCACTTCAGTATGTGCCTGATAGATTTGCCAAGTTTCGATCAAATACACTGAATGGTTTTCGAATTCTGCCCCGGAAAAGGAAATGATTACGGACGGACAGACGGACGGACAGACAGACTGGTTGATCGCTATATCCCCCCGCATTATATGCCGGGGGGATAAATATTTGAAAAAAATTAAAAATTTAGAAAGATCCCAAAATATCAAAAGGCACCACTTCAGTATGTGCCTGATAGCTTTGCCAAGTTTCGATCAAATACACTGAATGGTTTTAGAATTCTGCCCCGGAAACGAACCCCATCCCCAATTGAGTCTATGTCAATCTTCATTCCATAAACATTTAAAAAAAATAAAAATGAGAAAAATCCCAAAATATCAAAAGGCACCACTTCAGTATGTGCCTGATAGATTTGCCAAGTTTCGATCAAATACACTGAATGGTTTTCGATTTCTGCCCCGGAAAACGCCCTGGAAACGAACCCCATCCCCAATTTAGTCTATGTCCAACTTCATTCCATAAACATTTTAAAAAATAAAAATTAGAAAAATCCCAAAATATCAAAAAGCACCACTTGAGTATGTGCCTGATAGCTTTGCCAAGTTTCGATCAAATACACTGAATGGTAGGTGGGAAAGCGATTAGATACGGTGACACACGTGTGTACTTGGGGAAGGGCTGTTCGCGAATGACGGACTAACAAAGGGCGGGATGATGCTTGCGCGGGATTATTCCCCGGGCACGGTGCCGAGCGGTGACCCGGGGTGATTGAGTTACGAGGGGGTGATTGGGTTACAGACGTAATTAGCCCATGGTTTGGATACGCGCGATAAAGTCATTTAGTAGTTAGTACTAAATGTAATTATCCCGCGATATGCCAAGGAGAGGCACGGGCCACCGAGCCGTGGATGCCCATGCCTATAATAAAAACAGAAGATGAGATTGGGTTAAATGGCCGAGGGTGTGCAGGTACTAGTGGGCTACTTAGCTGCTAATTGTGTATACCAAAATGCTACCGTTGCCATGGCCACGCGCGTGGCCAACGGCGATTGCAGCTAGCGCTGCTGGCCTGAGACTGCTACCGCTGTCCGGCCCCCACGGTAGCATATTTAACCGCTACCATTGCTTGGCAACTCCCACGCTGCCAAAAGCAGCTCCACGCTGCCAAAAGCAGCTCCACGCTGCTGGCCTAAGTCAGACTACCGCTGCCCGGCCCCAGGTAGCCGGCCAAAGCAGATCCCACTGCCCGGCCCCATTAGCAAAACCATTGTGCGGCTCCCGACGCGGACCCAACTGTCAGCTACCGCTTGACAAGACGACTTCCGCCGCTGGGCCCATATACGTGGCAATTGTTTGCCTGAACGTATGTTATTTTACGATTCCCCGGCTGAAACATCGGGTAAGACAAGGTTCCCACTGAGAAGCAGGTAACCCCGGAAAGGTTCCCGCTGAAAAGCAGGTAGCCTTAAGCACGAGTATTAATTTGGAAGCAAGTTAATTTGTTACTAGCAGTGTAGCCCACAAGAACCCCGCCACAAAGCACCAGAGTGCTACCCCACACCCACGACCACGCGATACGCTGAGATAGCATTGTTGCCCGGCTTGCCTATGTACTGAAAGGAAACACTAACCTGTGGAGATAATATCCATACTGGCGCAAAACAAGCGCCAGGGCATGCAATAAATTGTCCGTAAACACACACAGTCCTTTGTCACTGAGGTGGACGCCCTCCCAGGCGTACCATGTCTCGTCTGATGCCAGGATCTGGGGATGTGGCACTATTGTACCGCCGAGCTCTTTGACTCGGTTGGCCAGTCGGCGGTTGATATTCTTCCGCATCCCCTCGATCTTTAATGGGTCCCTGGCATCGTGCCAGTAGCGCCTGGGCAGCATTGAGGATATGATGATCTTGGTGTCAGGAACTGGAGTTGTATCCGAAGGATTGATGCCACCATGTCAAGGTAGAGTTGGCTGCCCTTGACCGAGCACAGGTCGTTGGAGCCCAGGTGAATGATGAGGGCTCTGTGGCTGCGCCGTGTCGCCTTGGCCTGTGCATCCAGAATGGTGTCCAGCTCCTTCCACCTCATCCCCCCTCGTGCCAGCCACAGCATCCTCGGTTGGTTCGGACTGGTGCCCTTCAGGAGCAAGTACTGCCGTGCCCTGGCCATGTAGCTGGATCCCACCATCCAAACTGGTATAAATGACATTGTAACTGTTGTCCATGCACCGTTAAACCATTTGCCCTGCATGTAGGCCCCAAAGCCGGCGCCACCCACTGTATCTGAAAACAGCTGGACGAAATTGCTGTCCACCCATAGTTGGTCCTGAAACACTGAAATGCCGTTATAACTCGTAAGAAATGTTAACCACATTTGTAGGTCTTCCTTGACCCAGCTGGTAATCCTAATGTGGTGAAATGGTTGCTTACCTTTGCTAAGCAGATCGATTAGCCTGCGGCTGAATGCCCTTGCCATTGGTATAGCCCTGCACATAAAGTTAAGCTTGCCTATGAGGGACTGAAGGGCCCTTTTTGTGACCTTGATGTTACCTGTTGACAGGATGTCTTGGATTTCCCTTGTTGCCTCCTTGATCTTGGACTCTGGGATTCTGATCTGCATTGCAATGGTGTCGATTTCCAGCCCTAGGAATGTCAGTTTGGTTGTGGGGCCCACCGTCTTGTCGTGCGCAATAGGAACCCCAAGCTGTTCTAGTGTATTCACGCATCCGTTGAGGTTGTCTGAGCAGTGGCTGGTGCCTGCTGTGCCCCCCGTTAGGAAGTCATCCAGGTAATGCATGATCGGACACGTTGGAAGATGCGATTGCATGCACCATTGCAAGAAGGTACTAAACGTTTCAAATATGGCGCAAGATATGGAGCAGCCAAATAGTAAGCATTTATCGAAATAGAACTCACCTTCGAATCTGATGCCTAGCAGCTCGAAATCGGATGGGTGGACTGGTATAATTCTAAAGGCCGACTGAATTTCGAATTTTGCTAGTAGTGCTCCCTTTCCCAGTTGTTGAACCATATGGGTAGCTTCATCAAATCTGGCGTACACAACGGAGCAGGCCTCTGTGTCTATGAAGTCATTTATAGATTTACCCCTGGGATAGGATAGATGGTGAATGAGACGGAATTCCTCCGCATGCTTACCCAGGTGCTGACCATATCCTGGCTGCATCTTGGGCACCAGGCCTATTGGGGATACTTGGAGGTTGTCTAGGGGGGTGTCCTTGAAGGGGCCCGCCATCCTGCCAAGGTTGACTTCCTTTTGTAGTTCTTGTTTCACGTAGCCTGCCGTGTCTTGGTGCGTGGCTGATCGCAAGTTTCGTGCCAGGCGACCCGTGCGGCTTCCCTGGAACTCGAGCTTAAAGCCAGAGCTAAAACCTACCCATAAATAATTTGCATCTCTGTAATTGACCCTAGCATATTGGCGTAACCAGGGTGCCATTTCCTTGAGATCCACGGGAGAAGGGGCCATTGAATTTACCTGCCTTGACGGCTGGTTTTCTGTTAGGAAAAGGCTGATTGGGCTTGTATGGGGTCGGTTGGACCCCATTCCCTCGAAAGCAGGTCCTAGTGCTATGGGAATGTTTGCCACACTTACCGCATTTGTGAGTGTACTTACAGTTGACCCTGCTACAGCCAAATTTTTTGAAATCCCAGCACACCTGACTGGCGATGTCCCCCTGTACGCGTGTCGTTGCGCCCCGTCCGCATGATTCTGGTTGTAGTACCGGCTGTGTTACCATGTACTTCAGCCACAACTCCCCGTCGATGTTGTCCCAGCGTCGTGAGGGGTCCCTTGACATTCTGTGTCGGAATTGTTGGTCGTAGGTTGACCAGGCATCCCCCCCGAATCGAAGTGTCGCCGTTCTTATGGTTTCCATGTAGGACAGCAACCCCTGGGTTGTGTGGACCTCGGAGTGCCTACTAACATATATACACATGAAAATGTGGAAAGCTGAAGTCCAGCTTGCCAGGGGCAGGCGCTTTGGTTGCTGCTTTATTGGTTTAAAAATTACCTTACCTGAGGAGTCGTACGCCATGGTAATCGTACCGTCCTCGTGACTTCCCTCGGTGTTTGGTAGGATTGTGCCGAGGTCGACATACTCGCCACGCCAATATTTTTTCCCTCACCTGTTGTTTGACATGCGCGTCTATTCCGTCCGCACGGAAGGAAAGGGAATCCCCGTATCCTGCGATGTGATTGGCTGGCCAAGCCGCGTCACCGTCGGCCTCGTTGTGAGCATCGGGGATTCTCCCTATGTTGGGCGAAATGGCGGGAGAACTAAAACCAAGCCTTACCTGTTTATTTGCGCTAACCGGGCCGGGCGCTGAATGTTCCAGCAACTGGAGTATTTTTTTCAGTTGCTCGTTTACCTTGGTAGCCGAGTTGGCAGCCTGCGCGGCATTTACAAGCTGCGCCGATTGTACGTTAATTCTGTTGCCACCTTCGATATTTCCGTAACTGGCAGACTCACCATCAGCTGTTGCCTCCTGTACAATGTGTACTCCCAGGGTTTGTCTTCTGGTTGTCCTGGCCTGCTTGGCTCCCCTCACAAGCTTGTGGTTGACGGCTGCTCTTCTCTTGGGACGCATCACGAAAGGTCAAGGTGGTGAGTTGGTATTCCACAAGCGTAAAATTGTCCCGAGGGTGAAGTTCGGGAGTAGAACGGAATAAATGCGATACGGCGAGTGCTGAAATAGATGGTATTCAAAGCGTAATCGGCGAAACGGTCGCGATTGTGTAAATGCGATAAGGCGAGTGTTGGAATAGATGGTATTCGAAGCGTAATCGGCGAAACGGTCGCGACTGGGTACAAAGGAAACGTACAAAGCGAAAGCGATTAGATACGGTGACACAGGTGTGTACTTGGGGAAGGGCTGTTCGCGAATGACGGACTAACAAAGGGCGGGATGATGCTTGCGCGGGATTATTCCCCGGGCACGGTGCCGAGTGGTGACCCGGGGTGATTGAGTTACGAGGGGTGATTGGGTTACAGACGTAATTAGCCCATGGTTTGGATACGCGCGATAAAGTCATTTAGTAGTTAGTACTAAATGTAAATATATTGCACAGAAAAAAAACACTGGTTGTCCTGGTTGATTTAATTCTTGGTCGGCATAAGGGAATTCGAGACACGTGATAATATCACTCTTTCTACCCTATTTATTGAATAGAGCATAGGGTTGTTTGTTTGTGTATTTGTGAAACATGTTTTAGTGGGTGTATGTACTATTTCCATCATTGAAACCAAGTAATGTGGTTCATTACCAGTGGAGAAAGAACAAGGTCAATTCCGAGGCTCACCGACTCCACTACTGGAACGTAAATGTTATTATTGTGTCTTGTATACTACCGAAGATGAATGTCATTTCTTGACATGTCCGTTATATTCGGATATCCGGTGTCACCTATGGAATCAAGCAAATATGGTCAACCCAACATTATACAACTGGACCTCTTTTTATCAGATTATATTGCTGATGCAGTGTGACCAGTTATGTAAAGCTTTGGCCGCTAAGGTAGAGATTGACATTTATGTTTCAAACACCTAGAGATAACTTCAGAATTAATGCGTTTTGCGCTGTGATGTGTCCGCAATTAGCAAGCAATATATATTTATCATATAATGGGTAGGTTTCTCGGCAGGATAAAGCCAACGGATGAAAACGATATCCGTTGGGGACATATGCGGATAGAGATGCAAATATCAAAGGTCAAGTAGGGACTACTTTCACTGTTCATAAACAAACATGGCGTCGCCCTCGTCATTCAGCGATCGAGTCAGAATTTACTATATCAGGAATCTGGATAAACTACAGGGATAATTGCTATCATTATCAAAAGCACAGTCTAATATACTGAAAATCAGTGTCTAACTGTGACGTAGATGTGGCATTTTATAAGTTTTGACAACTTTGGAGATATAAATTTCGAAACAATTTTACGAGGGCACGAGGCCTAGCCAAGCGGGATCAGTAGCCATATCTGTGCTTGTAGATCTCTGCGGCTTGAAACCTTCTCCACAAATTAAAATAGTTGGATTTAGCCGAAATATGTTTGAATTGTTACCTTGTTTCATTTTGTCGCTGTGTGTACATCTGACTACACTTCTTAACGTTATGACAGGACAGACCGACTGTCAACAACGTCTGACCGTGGCCGTGACGTCTCATAGACTAGGGTTAGAGTAGCTTCCCTTTGACAAAGGGCAGTTACTCTAGCGGACAGACCGATGGATTGCCGCGAAAGGCAATTAAAAACAATTGTTGTTTTGCGTTTATGTTGCTTCGCCACTGTATAAGAAATAGATTTCAGTTGGTACTATATTGGCTACTGTCACTGTCCGACTGACACATCACTTACCCTTTGACGTAATAAATATTAATGCGCGCATTCCAGGAAAACTCGCAATGTTTCGGTAATGTTTGCGAGAGAGGGAAAGCGATTTTGAAGTACAAAATTAGAGATTGACATTTTATGATAAAGAGGTTATCACGCTTGTGTCTTTCGGGATGGTAAATATCCTGTATTAGGAATAAACACTATGTATTTAGCTCGCCAAGGCTCGCTAAATACAATGTTTATTCCTAATGCAGGATATTTACCATCCCTAAACACACTCGCGTGATAACCTCTATATATTGAACAAATAACAAAGAACGTCGGACCTAATTTTAACCAAAATTATATTTCATTGTCATGATGATGTAAACTATGATATAGTATCCCATAACATGCACTGCCTTGTGAGTAGACATCAACAGAAATCAGTCACTGAAACATCCGTAGAACGATCTGGCTGACGTTACTGTGGTTCTCCATCATGGCAGTTGGTAGAGCCAGAGGTGGACATAACTTTAACTAAACTAAAGAAATCTGAAACAAAGCAACTAATTATCAATAAGAATATAATCAGCTAAAAAGCTTCTACAATAAAACATACAAATCCATATTTACAGATGTAGCCAAGGAACTTGACACAGTTGCCAGCGCCACTGCCATTGGATCCATGACTATATATAGATCCATATTGCTTGAAAACTGATCCATTTTCACAACAGGAAGCAAATGTCATTCTAAAAGCTCTAAAATACATCAATAACCAATCAAAATAAAGAAGATTCTCTTTCATGCTATTAATAACATGTCATATCAACATCCATTTCTAAAGATGATTATTAGCTTTTAAAATACATTGAATTACCGGTACTTGAAAATGTTGATTTGTTGTGTTGTTACGAGTGTATCCACTCTATATAACAGTTTCTATTCATAACAAGGAGAGACCACACAACAATTAAAAAACAATTTAATACTGGCAGTTTGATCAAGCTTCATATCATTCACAAACAGCAATAACAAGTATCAATCATAATAAAATCAGTGTTACTTTATACTGTAATATTCCATCATTTCCGGACAAGATCCAGTGAATGTTTCATATAATCCATAATTCACCATAGTTCCCACATTGCCGAAATGGCATACACAATTAAAGTTTCAAATCTTGCCGACATGGCATACACAATTAAAGTTTTAAATCTTGCCGACATGGCATGTCAGTTAACACCTAAACCCGACCTGGGAACTGACCACTTTGTCTACACCTCATTGTCATTGTCATTGTCTATGTTCGTGTATTCTCGTACAATACCTCTCTCAACTACCTGACGCCACAAAGCTTGTGAATAGTGAAACAGACAACCCCTCACATAACTATCAGGAAAAAAATCTGCAATGGCACTTATGACTGCTGACTCGTAATCAGTCTGAAACATCTCTGGAGAAAGTTCAGTACCAGTTCTGGTTCCTACTGTGTCCTTCAACAACCTAAATAGTCTAACATATGGATGACCAGATTGTATATGATGCCTTGTCGCACATAACGTCTCCAAAGAGATGATATTGCATTTAGATGATCATTAAAATGTCTCGCAACTTCGCTTTGCGCCATTCCTGTTCGCAGCATAGACATCGATTTTTTTTTTAATAAAAGTGTTTTTCTGACCACCTGGTAGCTAAACACTCATTGTGTGCTCTTCATATTAAAAAAACAAACTTTTGAGTATCCTGGTCATAAACAGGCATTTATCATAGGCAGTTTCTCTTGGTGCCTAGTATAGCTGTTGATGTCATGAGCATTGTCCCATGTAGTTGCTTCTTACGAAAAACAATAGGGTGCTGGGTGCCCAACTCGGTCTTGTTCAAAGAAAGTATGTTTAAACATATATCTTTATCATGCAGGTGACAGTGTCCATGGATGATGCTACACCAAAAGAAGGTTGGGCTACAAATGTCAATGGTACTCATTACATCAGAAGCATGATATATGGAGGGGATCTGGTCGTGAGGATTAGTATCAAAGGCAGTGATGCTCATCAAATGAAAGAAGTTAAAGGTAAATCGCAGGGAGGTTTAGCCACACATGGAATCATTGATGCAAAAGCACAGGCAGCATTTAAAAAACTGGAACAGGACATGAAAAGCAGTTCAGAAATTGACATTGAATATTATTCTACAACTCCAAAAGGTGAAATGCCCAGGGACATTGATGGTATGCTACGAGCACTGGATACTTTCAAGACCGAAGTTCAACAGCCAAATGATAACAAAGGAGTACCATGCAAGTGTGAAATTGTTCCCTTGCACTACCTTGATGCAACTATTCCTGCTCTTTTGAAGTCAGGTGCATATACTTTACAAATTAAGTTTCTTGAAGAAGAGTTGGACGATGTTCAAATTGCCAAAAACAAATTACATTCTTTCTTACATGAAGAAGAAGATGACCTTGAACCTGAACTTGAAACAGATGCACGTCATCTTGAGAAGAGAATTGATGAAGCCCTTCATCTTGAGAAGAGAATTGATGAAGCCCTTGAGCTTTTGATGGGAGCCATATCAGAAATTGATATAACATCTCCACAGCAGACCGCAGATAAAATAAAGGAAGCAAGATCATCCGACAAGATGAAAGGAGCTGGTGGTTTTCACCGAGAAGTCAATAAATTTATAAGAACCTGTGCTTGCCCAAAGGTAGGTTCAATTCCAATGTATTGGATTTCCTTAATCCTCATATTCTGTACTCTATGTACCACAGTGTTCCCTCACAATACCATGGTGTTCCTTTGCAATAATGTATCAAGGCAGCATGTGGAGGAGTTACAGTGTGTTGCCTATAACGCCTCATTCACAAAAAGCCATACATTTGAAAATGCATAAAAAGGAAGACATTATGTGGGCCATCAGCTATATGGCCCTAATATATAGCACTGACAATGTTTCGATTAAAAAACATGACATGCTCTTTCTCAAAATGCATAAACACATACACATGATATACATGTATTCTGAATCATACAATATTCTCTGCTTGTAGTAGGGGGCACGGGTGGCCCAGTCGTCTAAGGTGACGCGATTTGCTGTGCAGAGTTGCGTCCCTTGGGCACGCCAGAAACCTATGATAGTGGGTTTGAATCCTGATTCGCCCCAATTATGTTTCTAGGTTTGTCAGCACCATACCCATGCTCGTGGGTTTCACCGAAGTGGTAACCGTCTGAGACCTGCATCACTGCGGGCTTTCCTCCCACATTAAGCTGACATGCCGTGATATAACTGGAATACTGTTAAAAGCGGCGTTAACCCAACTCACACACTCAGTCACTCTGCTTGTAGTAAAGATTTCTTATGAAAATCAAAAGGGTCTTGGCGCTTATATTTCACATACAATACCCCAGCTTGATTCACTGGTTTTCTCCAGCGAGGAGAGAAAATGGACAATGCAAGCCAAAAATATAAAATGCAAAGTGAGCAAGAGACAAATCATCTATAGAAGATCATAGTCTGTAACATGCCATTGTCATCAGGAAGAGTGGTATCATTGATTGCAAGTTACTGTTCACTTTTACTGATACTGTGTACTAAGACCTGGAAGATTTTGTATCATAATAGTAAGTAAAAGTAACAAGAGTCATCAGAAAAATGACATATCCCCCCGGCAGCTGTCTGTAAAGTAACCACTAGTAAATGTGCAATTCTGTAGGTAATAAGTCAACAGTTGAATGTTCTTTAAGAAGCATACATTGTTTACCCACTGAATGGTTTTCGAATTCTGGCCTGGAAACGAACTCGCTCCCCAATGGAGTCTAGGTCCAACTTCTTTCCATAAAAATTGTAAAAAATAAAAATTTGTAAAAAATATAATATCAAAAGACACCCCTTAAGTATGTGCCTGATAGCTTTGCCAAGTTTCGATCAAATACACTGAATGGTTTTTGAATTCTGCCCCGGAAACGAACCCCATCCCCAATTGAGTCTATGTCCAACTTCATTCCATAAAAATTTAAAAAAATAAAAATGAGAAAAATCCCAAAATATCCAAAGGCACCACTTCAGTATGCGCCTGATAGCTTTGCCAAGTTTCGATCAAATACACTGAATGGTTTTCGAATTCTGCCCCGGAAACGAACCCCATCCCCAATTGAGTCTATGTCCAACTTCATTCCATGAAAATTTAAAAAAATAAAAATGAGAAAAATCCCAAAGTATCAAAAGGCATCACTTCTGTATGTGCCTGATAGATTTGCCAAGTTTCGATCAAATACACTGAATGGTTTTCGAATTCTGCCCCGGAAAAGGAAATGATTACGGACAGACAGACTGGCTGATCACTATATATCCCCCCGCATTATATGCCGGGGGATTACAAATTTAATATTATAATAATAAAAGTGGGTTTGTACGATTCTGACTGTGTCCTGTGCATGTGCTTAAATATGAATCACTATCAGATAGTAATGATACCAGGCGCTCGTGAAAAGGTGAGCGTATTGATTAATGTTGATGTAACAAGAAAGAAGTGAGCAAAGCTCACATATCCCCGTTATCCCCGCTGGTCAACAAAAAATAGTAAATAGTTTGTTAATTAATGAAATATTACATATTTCTAACTGATTTTAACTTCAATGTTTCAAAAACTAAGATTGAGTTCCAGTGACAATTCCCCCCCCCCCCCAATCTCCCATGTTACCAGTGTTCACTACGAGGAAGTAGATCCCGATGAACGCCTTTAAAAAAAAAATTGATTGAGGAGTTACATGAGAAGAATTATCAAAGAACCAAAAATTGTTGATATAAAAACACATTAAAAATGGAACAATATCATATAAGAAAATCAATAAATTAATAATTTTCATCTAGCCTTAACAGATATGGTAAAGAATTCATAAATTCAAACTATCACAAAACACAGATACTTATGATGATCTTCATGTGTGGAAACATTTTTTGAAAATATATTAGCTATACAAAACCAGTCATCAAAATTTCTAAATTCCATCATGCTTCCATGAAAACAGCAAAAGACAAAACTTTCAGAATCTGATAAAAGATAAAAAAAAACAATCATAGCGGTTAATGCAGCAAGTATACTGAAGCTAGGATACATAATATTGTAAACATGGATCGTACAAAAACTCTACCCAAAATTTATGTTTCACCATGATTCCATGGAAACGGCAAAAATAAAAAATTCAGAATCTTAAAACTAGCAAAAAGGCACAGGTACTCATTGTGGTAAATGTGTGTAGCAAGTTTGGTGAAGCTAGGGTGCATGGTTAAAAAGTTATGGGCCGTACAAAACACCCACCCTAAAAGATTTAGTTTCTAATGTTTCCATGGAAACAGCAAAAATAAAAAAATCAGAATCTTCAAACTAGCAAAAGGCACAAGTACTCATTGTGGTCAATGTGTGTAGCAAGTTTGGTGAAGCTAGGGTGCATGGTTAAAAAGTTATGGGCCGTACAAAAGCTCGGACGGAAGGACGGACGAACGGAACGCTATATACTGATGTATTTATGATGTTAAATGTCATGAATGTGAGATTCTTTTTATCATCCAAAATCATTCTTAAATATGTTTTTAGTCTCTAAACAATAATAACCTGAGTGTAAACAGTTCAGCTAACCAGCTTCAGTGGTGTCATGGTAACCATGATGTCACAATTGTCTGCATATGATGCATGGCATTGTGATGTAATTTCTAGGAGATATCAAAACAATACCTAGTTAATAATTCTAAGACTACTATCTCCATTACATCATTGCCATAAATCCTGTATTTTGACTGTAAATACACCATAACTAAAACTTCAGATTTTCAACAGATGTCAACCACAGTAGTAGATTTGTTTGTTTGTATCATGCTGTTTAACACCTCACTCAGCAATATTCCAGCTATATGGTGGTGGTCTGTAAAAAATTGCGTCTGGACCAGACAATCCAGTGATTGACATCATGAGCATCGATCCACGAAATTGGGATACGATGACATGTATCAACAAATTCAGCGAGCCTGAACACCTGATCCCGTTAGTCGCCTCTTACGACAAGCATAGTCTCTCTTTATGGCAAGCATGGGTTGCTGAAGACCTATTCTACCCCGGATCTTCACGGGTCACATGACATGAGTAGTAGTACCCACATAGCTGTGCATATCTAGCATATCTTGCAAGTGCAAGGCAGGTACCTGCTAACTGGATGCAGATCATTTGGGAGGTGTGAGGGAGTACTCCTGATGTAATATAGGTAGTATTCTAAGACTTAATTAAATTAGATTAACTATATTAAATATCATTTCAGTTTTGATCATTCTTGTCATACCTCTATTACATAATTGCCAGAATATACAAGAGGGTTTGGAGGGTTCTATACACCGTTAACAGTAGTTTATGGATACTCGTGAATGGACCTCAGGACTGAACGTCCAGTTATGACATCACTTTCGGTTAATATATCTCTTCCGGACACACTGATATGAATGTCTGTGACTAAACCCATGACTCAGCTATTGGCCCTTTGGCCTGTACTACACTCAGTAGATAACAGTCATCAAATATCAACCAATAGTTTATCATTGTTAATAATTCAAAGAATACTACCTCCATTACATATCTGCCATAAATCCTGTAGTTTGGCTTCAATCACACTAACTAAAATTTTCATATTTTCAAAAGACGTCCTCTTCACTGTCAATTACACAATTAGTTGCCGGCAAGTAGTCTCGTAACTACAATATCACTTTTTTCCCTCATCTAGTACTAGAGGTAGATGAATTGGGGAGGTGGGAGGCAGTAATTCGTATGTGATAGAGGTAGTATTCTTAGAATTATTAACAATGATAAACTACTGTTTCGATAATTCTTACGAAACTTCTACCACTAAACATATATGCCAGAATATAACAGAGGGACCCCGGTGGGATCTGCCTCTCGTAACTCCCTGTGCAACTGACAGCAGTCCTCTTCTGGAAACCATTATGTACTGATTCTAATCCTACTTGAGATAATTTCCTCTGAAATTCCCCTTGAGGACTTGAAAATCAGAACTGTGTCAAGAATCAGTCAAATATGTGATATTTTCTCTAGACTTACCGTCATATTTGCTGTTCTTGATCGTAATAAACCTGGATTTGTGACTTTTAATACCGATGATTATGTCACTTCCGGTTCTGACCTTACTTCCGGTTCTGACGTCACTTCCCTTTTTGGTAATGACGTCTCTCTAGGTCTATTACTACCCCAAAGACGTTATTTCCTGGTTAGAAGGACCCTGTTCTGCTATTTCCAGTGCTGACGTCACGTCCGGTTATTCTATCACTTCCGGTAATTATGTGACTTCCAGTCTAATGGTGATATTTGCTATTTAAGGTTCTTCTCATCCATCCTACACCAAATAGACAGAATAATCAAGAGTGAACTCATAGGAGCTATCAGTATTATTACACAATCCATCTCCTCCACCTTGTGGATGACATTGTCTAGTAGACAGACCATGGTGGGAATGCATAGGTGAATAGATTCAGCCAATCCATCGAAAGAGCGTTGATCTGGTGAGCTCTTGGGTCGGGAACTTGGCTGACATAAACCGGAAGTTGGTTGTTCTGGCAGGTGGCGAATAGATCTATAAGTGGTATATCCCATAACTTGGTTATCAAGGTGACGATCTGTGGATGTAATATCCATTCTGTTGCCACTATTCTCCCCCAACGTGGAAGACTGTCGGCCTGTATGTTCAGTTTCCCAGGTATATGTCTCGCTTCCATCCTGTAATTGAAAGAGTCTGCCAAGCCAAACAATCGTGTATACACCATCATCGGGGAGCTGGATCTGGTTCTTCCCTGCTTCTGAATATAGGCCACTGCTGTGGTGTTGTCCGTGGCTATGAGAATGGATGATAGATGATGTATCCTCCATTCCAGGATGGCAAAATATATGGCCTTCATTTCCCTGCAGTTGATATGAAGGTTGTTCTCCTCTGTGTTCGACAATCCCTGTACTGTGAGATCGTCCATATGGGCTCCCCATCCCGTATCTTGTGAATAGATGGTGTTATGGCGTCGGATAAGTCAGAGGGATGCCACTCATCACATGTTCTCTGTAATTCCACCAATGGAGGTCTCATAGTAATCTGGGAAGTAACGGAGTCTCGAACTCTAGGCTGTGATATCGTATATAGCTGACCCATGTCTGTAGAGGACATAGCATTAGCCTTCCTCTGAAGGTAGTATCCTGTAGAGACATTAAGTTGCCTAGCAGAGACATCCACCACCTCAGCGACTTGCTGAGTTGCCTTGAAAGTGATTGAATCATATTTATGGTCTTATCGAATTGATCCTCTGGTCGGCATAGATATCCTCTGTCTAGCTAGAATCTTGCTCCGATGTATATAATGTCTTGAACCGGAGTAATCTCTGACTTGGATGGATTGACTAGGAAGCCTAGGTAGGTCATAAGTTGCACAAGAATATCATGTTCTGATGTAGCTGATCTTTTCCTTGGTCTGCCACTAGGAAATCGTCCAGATAGCCATGGATTCGAACTAGCTGGAGTTGAGCGAACTTGATGACTTGGGCTGTTATCCTGGTGAATAGCCAAGAGGCTATTGCTATCCTGGTAGGCATAAATTGCAGTTCATAGACATAACCAGGTTGAAAGGGTCTATAACGTCGGAGGGTGTGGTAAGGAAGTCAGAACTTGCGTTCACCTCTTGCTCCTGATCTTCCACGGCGATTATATCTCTGTTTCTTGTAATCTTGGAAAGGAATCCTGGGAAGACTGTCACCGCCTCAGTTGGTATGAATCCTTCCCGGAGGGGACAAGCTTCTTCTTAGGAGGTTGTTTTGACGCTGATGATTTATAATCCCAGGGCCGCTTCTGTGAACGGGACGATTCATGAGCTTTAGCAGCTAAGCCAATAGTTGAAGTTTGGAAACGTTCTGCGTGTCTTGTTTAACTTCATCTATGACGTCTTTCAATTTTCCGTTGAATGTTGTAGTCGCTGATATATGTTGTGTCATCATGAACTTCTTGGTTTGCTTTGACACGGCTCTGGATCTGATCTTGGCTAAAAGTTGTTGACGTTGTAGCCTCAGAAGTTGTGTAGATGTCCAGACTTGGGAGGAGAGTATCCTGCATCCTGACAATCGAGACTATGGATGAGTTCGACTTGATCGGTCCTAATAGCCATGGGTGTTTCCGACTTAATACCTTCATAGGATGGTTGTAAAGATGGGATGATGTGTCTGATGCTGGCAAGAAACCTATTCATATAAGCTCTAATATCCATAGTGTATCTGGAGACCGATGTCAAATCCTTGAACCGCGATGGCGATAACGCATCATATGTGTGGGGATTGCACAGCAACTTGTAGAAGTCTTCATCCATACTTGGGAATTCTGGATGTTTAGCCTCGTGTCTCCTATATAACTTCTGTTTCATAGGTGGTAAAGGTAGTCATTCATAATGCTCGAGCCCGTGAATGTTATCAGTCAACTGGTCAACAACCTTGCCAGTGTAACTGAGCCATTAGTTGATGAACGTCATACAGTAATCTGTGGTCAGTCGGCTGGGTAGCCGTGGGTAGATGACCCATGGAGTCTTAACGGCTGGCTTGCTGGACGGCTTATCAGTAGGCTGGATTACCATTGAAGGCAGGCCCATAAGGTCCATGTGACTTCTGTACGGCATCTGGCTGGTGTGGGTGGATGGCTTGGTTGCGGTGGACGGCCAGTCCATGGATACTTTGGATACTATTGTCCCATGTCCCATGGCAGGGTAAAGCCTGCTGGCTTAAACTTTGCTGGTCGGTTGATCTTTAGTAGATCAGCCTAAGGCCATGGATGAAGATCAGATAGTGTTTGCCAGGGCTATCTCTTTGATCTTGCCTATCTCCGTGTCCATTGCTGAGAGCTTCGTCTCGAGCATGCCCTTCACCATCTTCTGCTGTTCTTTGAACAATTGGTGGATCAGACCCATGGTGAGTACAGGAGATGGTGGTTCGGCTGGAGGCGCTGGAGTGGAAACTGAGTTTTCAGTTATCTTGTTGTTTTCAACTTTCTTCTTGGCAGCCTCATGCCTCTTGGCCTTAGTCACGGCCTCTGTCATCTTGGAGATCTTCTCAGATGTGATACTGCATTGCTCACATCTCTTCTCCTTGCTGCAGTCTGTGACTCTGAATTTCGTGCAGTTTTCATGAGGATCTCTCGTGACCATGAATCGGCCACACTTCTTGCAACCTGGGGTAGAGGGAGACAACATGACGACCTCACAAAATCACCAAACACCGGCTATACTTACGTGCATGTTTATCTCTCCTGCAGCATTATTAATTTATACTTATATGTCTGTTATTATAGAAAACTTAGTAGAATCTTAGGTTAATGTGACTTACTGTCAAGTGCTAGATTGTTATTACTATTATAGTAGGTGTTAACTCTAGCGCACACACAGGAAAAAAAGAATATTTCCGCCATTATGACGTCATGGCGTGGGTAGTTACGAGACTACTTGGCGGCAATTAATTCTATGATTGACAGTGAAGAGGATGTCTATTGAAAATATGATAATTTTAGTTATTGTCATTGAAGCAAAAATACAGGATTTATGGCAGATGTGTAATAAAGGTAGAAGTTTTGTTAGAATTAGACTACTTACCTTCTGGATCTGGTGTGGGACTCTTGCCCCTCCCCTCCCCCAAGACCTTTTGTTCACAAGGAGTGAGGACTACTTGGATATGATAGTTTTGGGTGTCACTATAGGTCCCTTGGAAAGGATCCCTTACAAATCAGGTTGTATATCATGTAAGTAAAAGGTAGTGAACGTGTTGTGAGACCCCCTCCAATGGCAGCTGGACACAACTTGTGCAACCCACACAGCTGTCCATGAGGCAAGGCTTGTAGCGAAGAGTCTAATCTCATGAGCTGTACAGACCCAAATATGGGTGTAGATGCTTGAGCTTGATGATATCTGTCTGCAATAGTTGATTTTAGCCACCCAGAAACCGTAGCCTCAGTTGGTATCTTTGTCAAAGTGTTTTACATTGAATTAAGTTTTATGTCTTCTCCTATACATCTTGTGTGTGTCTATGGCTGCTAGGTAGTATCTGAGAGCGCAAATCAGACATAGGAGGTGATATAGATGATCTACAGGAGCAAAACGGACCAACATCCATGGAATTATTAATACCTGAATAATCCAAAGGATGGCGCTTTGAATCCTAATTGCGTGGATCCATGCTCATGATATTAATCACTGGATTGTCTGGTCCAGACTCGATTATTTACAGACCGCCGTCATATAACTGGAATATTTCTGAGTGCGGCGTTAAACAACAAACCAACCAACCAACCATCCAGCAGCTGATGGAGTCTGCCAAGGCAAACATCTGCAAATTTCTGATCATAGAGGAACTGGACTTGGTTCCCCTCTTGCTACCAAATATATCGAGAAGCAGAACAGTACAGACTCCCAAGCCTTGAGGGTGTAATGGATTGCCTTCATCACCTGGCAACTGATGAGGAGTTCTTTCTTGGAAACATTTCACAAGCCTTGAGTCATCAGATCGTCCATTTGGGCTCACCAACCCAAGCGAACACATCCGTGAACAGATGAAGCAGAACGCCCATTGAGTTCTTGTATCAAATTAGGTGGCATCTGTACAAGTGAGTCCAAAGTTTGTGACCTCAGTGAATTTATCCAGTTTTGGAGTGAACAAAATATCTCGAGGGGGGGGGGGGAACTTGTGAATCCTTCCCCCAAGACAATTTTGCATTCTTTACATGATGCATAGTTAGTGACATTTTGGTTATGTTTGACAACTTTCTCTTCCCAACATTTCATACTTTTACACAACATTTACTTATTCATAAAAACACAATTATATTTATACCAAAGATACACATACCGATACACCTAATATCTCTTTTACAAAATAGCAGTTTTCTGCCTTTTCTGGTCATCGAAGACCACTTTCCCTTAAACTCCCATCTAATGCCATTGTCTATGATTGTAATCAAAAACCATTTACTCAAGTTCATAGGACTGACCTTGATTTGAAAAAAGTTAACACATGTAAAACATTAAAAGGTTTTATTTCATGAATGAATTGTACATTGCTCTCTTAGCCTTCTCCATTAGTGCACTTGATATATTGGACTTAAATGCATGTTCTCCTTTTGACAACATTTTACCTTATGCACTTAAAGGTTATTCTGTGTTTTTGTTCCAAGAGTATAGGCTTGAACTGCGTTTTCGACAGTAATGAAACCGAAGATCCGCTCACAATCTGAATTTTAGTGAGATATCGACAACAGACATACCGTGAACTCAGCCAGTGCATCAAATTTGGCAATGCCTCAACCTAAACTTAAATATTAATAATAAAAAATATAGCTGCAAAGCAGCAATGGCGGGCTCCAAGGTATACTGTACACAAACGTCCATGTTCGAATCCTCAAAGGGTTTCCTTGTACCAAATCCCTCAAATGTAGGCACCACTTGTAGGGTATCGCCGCTACGAAATTGTCGTGTGCCGGGGTGTCCAAGTCTGTTCTTACCCCATTTCCGACCTCGGACATGTTCGAATCCATTAAGGGTTTGCTTGTACCAATTCCACAACGAAATTGGCGTGTTCCAGGGGTGTCCCAAATATTAATCAAATATTACCACCAAAGGTGTTACTTTTAGCATGCAACCAAGAACAAAACAATAAGATGCATATGGCACACTAACTTCATGAAAACTTTCAATATTTTCTGTGGGGAACCTTACAAGATATGATCTTTAAAGTAAAGTTTCGGTGAATTTTTTTTATCAAAATCAAAATCCAATAGGCCCGTCGATTTAAAAGATATCCAAAATCGGCTAACAGAGTTTGATGTGCTATGTATGGAGACCATTCTCAGAAAGTGTGAAAACATTTCATGCAATGGATTCAGAGGAGTATGCATTTAAAGACAGGTACCCAAAAGACAATGTGAAAACCTTGAATCCAATATGGCTGCCAAACCACGTGACCAATGACCAAAGTCAAAGAACATCAAATGTCAAGCACCCAAAGCAGCAGACACATCTAAAGTTTGAAAGTAATTGGACAAGCGGTTGCGAAGCAATAGGGCAAAATATAGCTTTTAAAATTGCTTATTTTTCAGTTATCTGCCCTTGGTCTTTGGGCCTACGGCCTTGGAATTTGTGTGGTATCTGGATACACATAAAAAAATTGAATGGAATCGAGGCAGTGGTTATTATTCTAGCTCTGGTACAAAAATCGGCGGAATAATAATAATATTAAATCGAACGATAGCACTGGGACTCTTCAGCTTTTCGGCTTGGTGACTCTTAACCAGACTGTAACTTCTTTGTCAGTTGAGCTCCAGTCAAATGGATGAGTGTTCTGAGTTCGTCAGGGTTTATGTCGTATTGCTGAGATAAAGTGCTAAACCTGTTTCCGACCTCGTCCATGTTCGAATCCTCAAATGGCTTGCCTGTACCAACGCCGTCAAATGTAATGAACCGCTTGTCAGACATCACCACATGTGTCCCAGTGTTTTCTTAACCAATGTTTGACTTCGACCATGTTCGAATCCTCAAATGGTTAGCCTGTGACAACGCCGTCAAATGTAATGAACCGCTTGTCAGACATCACCATGTGTGTCCCAGTGTGTTCTTAACCAATGTTTGACTTCGACCATGTTCGAATCCTCAAATGGTTTGCCTGTACCAACGCCGTCAAATGTAATGAACCGCTTGTCAGACATCACCACATGTGTCCCAGTGTTTTCTTAACCAATGTTTGACTTCGACCATGTTCGAATCCTCAAATGGTTAGCCTGTGACAACGCCGTCAAATGTAATGAACCGCTTGTCAGACATCACCATGTGTGTCCCAGTGTGTTCTTAACCAATGTTTGACTTCGACCATGTTCGAATCCTCAAATGGTTTGCCTGTACCAACGCCGTTAAATGTAATGAACCGCTTGTGAGACATCCCCACATATGTCCTAGTGTGTTCTTAACCCATTTCCGACCTCGAATCCTCATGTTCGAATCCTCAAAGGGTTTGCCTGTACCAACGCCGTCAATTGTAATGAACCGCTTGTCAGACATCACCACATGTGTCCCAGTGTGTTCTTAACCCATGTTTGACTTCGACCATGTTCGAATCCTCAAATGGTTTGCCTGTACCAACGCCGTTAAATGTAATGAACCGCTTGTGAGACATCCCCACTTATGTCCCAGTGTGTTCTTAACCCATTTCCGACCTCGAATCCTCATGTTCGAATCCTGAAAGGGTTTGCTTGTACCAACTCCGTCAAAAGATAGTCACCGTTTGCAGGACATCACCACTACGAAATTGGTGTGTGCCAGAGTTAACCAGAGTGTTCTAAACCCATTTACCACCCAGACAATGTTCGAATCCCGAAATCGCCTCTTGAGACAAGCATGGGTTGCTGAAGACCAATTCTAACCCTCATCTTCAAGGGTAGTATACATACTGCAAAAGACACTTGACGGTCAAAGGGAAATAATCCTGAGTTTTCTGAGCGATGTTTTCGGTATTTTGTCAATATTACCACCAGGCGGGGTTACTTTTAGCATGCAACCAAGAACAAAAGATGAGGTACATATGGCACACTAACTTCATGTAAACTTTCAATAGTTTCTGTGGAGAACCTTACAAGATGTGATCTTTATATAAAGGAAAAATTCGGTGAAAGAAATCATCAAAATCAAAATCAAACAGAGCCGTCACTAAGCCAGATATCCAAAAACGGCTAACAGAGTTTGGTGTGTTATGTATGGAGACAATTCTCAGAAAGTTTGAAAGCATTTCATGCAGTGGATTCAGAGGAGATAGTATTTGAAGACAGGTACCCAAAAAACCCTTTGAAAACCTTGAATCCAATATGGCAGCAACTAAAAAAGATATCCAAAATCGGCTAACAAAGTTTGATGTGATATGTATGGAGACAGTACTCAGAAAGTTTGGATGCATTTCATGCATTGGATTCAGAGGAGATAGGATTTGAAGACAGGTACCCCCAAAACCCTGTAAAAACTTTGAATCCAATATGGCTGCCAAACCACGTGACCAATGACCAAGATCAAAGAACAGAAAATGTTAAGCACCCGAAGCAGCAGACATGTGTAAAGTTTGAAAGTAATCGGACAAGCGGTTGCGGAGCAATAAGGCGAAATATATCTTCCAAAAATACTTGTTTTTCAGTTATCTGCCCTTGGCCATTGGGCCTACGGCCTTGGAATTTTTGTGGTATCTGGTACCTAACTACTTGCACACAGACCGCCTCCGTGGTCTTGTGGTAGAGCGTCCGCCCGGAGAGCGGAAGGTTCAGGGTTCGATCCCGGGCCGCGTCATACAAAAAGACGTTAAAAGATTGTACTTGTTGTTACCCTGTCTGGCGCTCGGCATTAAGGGGTTAAAACAAGGACTGGTCGGCTCAGAGTCAGTATACTGTGTCTGAGTGGGGTATTCATGTTAAACTGCGGCATGGTATCTCAGTGAGCTAGCACTATAAATCTGCATCAGTCCGGACTAGTACAAGCAGCCACACACACACATACACGTGCATGCACGTCGCTATATAAGTGCAATAATCTTGGACGCGACGTTAAACCCAATTTCACCTCACCTCACTTGCACACACATACAAAATTTGAACCAAATCGAGCCAGTGGTTAAAGCCTTTCGGCTTGGAGCCCTAATAATAATAAATCGAACGATTACAATAGGGCTCTACAGCCTTTCGGCTTGGAGCCCTAATAAATCGAACGATTACAATAGGGCTCTACAGCCTTTCGGCTTGGAGCCCTAATAATTTTATTGCCCGATCAATTTATTACCGTCTTATCCATGCTTGTAGCTCGATCAATTTATTACCGTCTTCACCATGCTTGTAGTTTTGACACAGAGGTCCACCCATGTTACGACCCTGAATATGTAGTTGGTTTGGTTAGTTGTTTCACGCCGCACTCAGCAATATTCCAGCTTTATGACTGTGGTCTGTAAATAATCTAGTCTGGACCAGACAATCCAGTGAGTGATATTATGAGCATTGATCCACGCAATTGGGATTGATGACATGCATCAACTAAGACAGCGATCCTGACCACCCGATCCCGTTAGTCGCCTTTTACGACAAGCATAGTCACCTTTTACGGCAAGCATGGGTTGCTGAAGACCTATTCTACCCCGGATCTTCACAAGTCCTGAATATGTAGAGGGCGTCATGGAAAACGATAAATACAAAATCCTTTGGAATAGGCCTGTATACAGCCTCAGACATATCCAGGCCAACAAACCTGATCTTGTCCTTTTCCATAAATCCAATGAAATCATTTATATCATTGACTTTTCTGTCCCTCTTGACAGTAATGTGATTGACAAGATTGAGAAAAAACATGGCAAATAGGCAAACCTCGCTTTCGAAATGTCACACTTGCATCCCAAGTACCATGTTGTCTGACTCCCATTTTTGTAGGTGCCTAAGGTTTGGTACCTAGCAATCTGTTGACTGACATTGGAAGAGAGTACCTGGGTTTGCTGCCAGGAATTCAGCCCCTCTGACAATCTGGGTAATGCAGAAGGCCGCAGTGTTGGGGTGTCTTCACAGTCTCCCAAAAGCTCTGGGTGGGTTTGACTAGGCAGCGCTTCCTGGGAGAAGTCCCATTCGCTGTCTGGGCTGCATGTAGAGGGGTCAAGGGCCCTGAGCTGATGATGAGCCTAACCAGCCTGACTGTGCCAGGATCACCCAAACCCTCTTTGCTGCATTTTTTTATTTTAATATGTACATAATAACTATATGAATCACAAATGTTAATACATTATGGAAATATATTCAGGACAAGACTTGCTCATTGTTGAACATTAATCACACATTACTTTCATCATAATCACTCTCAATCACATCAATTTTATCAAGCTAACTTATCACAAGTTTAATCATAGTTACCTGAAAAGTCACAAACCGATGTTCAAGCTGACTCAGATCAAACTTGAGGCATGGAAATCTCTTTGTGAGATAAACAATAGAGTTTAAGTCAAACTCTGTTCTTCTCCTGATGTCAGCCACATGGAAGAGGACCTCATCACCAAGAAGGAACTTCTCTAACGTGTACTCTTGCTTTCTCCAAGTACTTCCTGACATCATGTTTAAATTCTCTGAGATTGATGCAGTTCTTGTGTTACACTTCTTGACCTTTGGTCCTATGGAATAGGTGGTCATTAGATTACTGATTATTAGGATCTGTCAATTTCACATTGGACAGGCTCCCAGCCTTCTTGATTGCATCTATCGTCACCAATCTGCTGATCAGGTCTCTTACGAACTGATCTTGGGTACCATGCAACTTGTTCCTCCTCCTTAAATTCGGTGTTGGCCATTGAAACGAGGCAGGACTGATGTTAGGAATAGGCAACAGAGCTTTGATGTTTTGTCAGAGAGACTGCCATTACGTCTCTCAAATCTGCAACTCTGCTGGTGAGATACTTCTGTGTGGACTTTTTGTCACTCCTCTTCTTCTTCGATAATGACTTGTCTGGTGATTTCTTCACTTTATAACTGGTTATATTTGAAGATCTTGACTTCTTTGGGAAAGTGGGTTTACTTTTACTGTCAGGTGCTGCCCTAGTAGTAATGTCTAGTCCTGTGAATGAATAATTGAAATGTCTTATCCAATCACCATGATCACAGATTAGTCAAATGAATTTTAATGTGAACCAACAACAGTTAGTTGTTTGCATAAATTTTCTAGAAATTGTTCTGATACCATAATATTTTTGACCATTATATGTATGAACAGGTAGAATTTCCATTACAACTACAGTAAATTATGTTTATGAAGAACATGCTTATTACGAACTGACGGATATAACAAACTTTTTTTGTCCCAGCCATCCTGCAGATGGTCATATATTTTCTACTACTAGTAATACATATGTCCATGATTGGACAAAAACTGTGATGGGTGTACAAAAACTAAATAACCCTAAATCAATTTCGACTTTAGACTGCGTGTTGGAACAATAGTACGGGAGTGTGTGTTACGACAATTGTCGCCCACGAAACTGGAAAATTGCATGGCCATATTCAGTAGAGGCATGTTAAATACCATTGGCCTCGAGTCCCCCGAGTCCCCAGACCTGCCGTATCATTCATTTATGAAATCTATCACATTTCAGAATGTCTGAAATATGTATTCCATTTCAATTTATCCTTTTTCATTGATAAAAATTTATTCACTATTGAAAATAAATTCTCACACACTTCGACAGCTGGTCCACATCGAACATGTCAAAGAGCAAAATAAAGACTTTTCAAACAAATCTTTAAATAGAATATACAAAGTAATAAATAAACTAAAAAAAGATATGTAAAAGTTGTCAAACTTACATTTAAGTTCTTATTCGTGGATTTTATTAAATTTTATATTTGCCGAAAATAGTTAAATTTCCGCTTCCTTGGTCCTTAATCTGGACGTTATAATTGTGTTAGCTTACATTTTTTATTTACAACGAACTTAATTAAGTTGTAAATGCATTATTTAAATAATGTGATAAACATAACCTTCATATTTATAAACAACAGGTAGACCTTTCAAATGGTGTATGACATGTAGTATCAAAGATGTTTTCCAAGCAGATATTTTCTTTGATAAATGTTGGCTTCATCTATCACACAAGCGTCTCTGGGAACATGGTGTCATAGCAGTAACACTTCTTGTTGACTGGTGTTGAAACACTTAAAATGATACAAAATATCTAAATTTGGTGCATTTTTCATCGAGATATCATACATTAAAAATTACCGTTACTTACAGAAGTATGGCATACTGAAAATAGCGACAGTTTCGGCATTTGTGCAACATGTGGCTGTGCCCAAAAATATTCAAACGTGATCAACCCCAAAAACATGCTGAAGTTTTGATACATCAAGCCAAAATCTTGATTTGGAAAGAATTTGAGATAGGATAAGTATATAAATATACAACTTATTGTAAAATTTACAATCTTTAAAACTTATCCAATCTCACACTATTCATTTGTCCCATGGTTGGAAGGTGGGGCGCAACTCCCTAACCTAACAACAAAGGTAACAAGCATAGGCTATACAAGAAGAATCTGGAGCCAAACAAGGATACGAAACCATGTTTGGTATCACTGTCTAGTGTCTATAAGACAAGGTTCTTGAATAGGGATATAACACTTCACAAAGATGGTTGAGTGAGTGAGTGAGAATGAGTAACCATTTGCAACAAGGGATTTCTGTAAATGCGCCAAATGCACAGATTGCGGTGTCAAGCAACAAGTGAAGCAGCTGAGAGTGAGGCTGAAGGAGTTTCGACCCTTAAAGGTAGGTGATTAAACCTTCTGTCTGCGAGTTGGATGAGCATGCTGAACAAACTCCGGGCTGGGTAATAAGGCATGACCAAAAGCAGTGTGAGGTGACTAGTGGATGCTATCTTATGCAGGACCTGTGGGGGAAAGACGTATAGGTGTAGGCCCTCCCACGATATTGCTAACACTTCATGGTCCCAAGCCTGAGGGTGTCGAATGGGAGATAAGAACCACCATAGCGGGTCGCAAAGAGATCAACTGTGGCAAATCAACTGAAAGTCTCATGTTGAAAATTGACAGAGCTGAGGACTGTCCTTTCATGGGACCAGAAGGATTGGAGAATAGATGCCCTGAGTTGTCAGCGCGGTGCCCAGACATTCTATTGCGTTTTTTGTTAATAACATATCTATGGCTTTCGTGAGCATGGGAAGTTGTTAGGCAAGGAAGAAGCCAGCACATTGTAGATGGCGTCGCAATGAGGGGCAGAAAATTACCATCTCATAGCAGGCAAAGTACAAAAGGATCATCTAGGATTGCCCTTGAAGAAACTCAATCTTCCACCGACAGGTGTTGGAAATACTGTAACAGCTGGGGGCAGAAGAGATAAATTGTTCAGAAAAACAATTTTTTCCCGATCCTTGCATCAAAATCTTTTAAAGTTATATCATTGGGTAATTTTTAAGCAAATCACTGGTAGATTTTAAGAAAATGTGTGTACAGCTCATTGCTTTTCCGGCTTAGTTTATGAGAATATACACAAGGCATAATCTTAATCCCTGCATGTAAAACAATGCCTAGCAGAACAAAAAAAGACAATTTAAACGGTAATTCAACATGTCTGGTGATTTTTTATCTTAAATTTAAAATTTATACTGGCCAATTTTCTTTTCACCCGTTCGTTTACCAGAATTTGCTGAAGTATTTTTTTTCTGCGCAATTTTTTTGATTTTTTCACCTCCAAAATACTGAATCCACTAGAGGGGGGATGCCCATTATACTTGGGTGCGCACTATACTCAAGAAAATACGGTACACAACATTGAAGTGGTGATGGACCCCACATGATGGGCCATTAGATCCAAAATGCCCGCCACCTTGTTCTAGATCAGGTCAACTGCAGCACGATTGCAGGCTTCTTCCAGCGAAGAGGTATGATCCAGTACCGAGTGGAGAGCCTCCGTCATCAAAAGAATGGTACAGACTAGGGGCAGCATTCTACGAACCATAGTATCAAGGTGAACCAAATCCCTGTCATCCACTGAAGACCAGGAGAACAAACGTTCCATGGGCAGATTGGCCATGAGTACCCATCTCGGTTGACACAAAATGAGGAGACTGCATTCGATCGCGTAATCGACTGAAAGATCCAAAAGCGCTGTCCAAATTAGACGCTAGGAACGGCCTGGTAGGGAGTGTAATTAGGAGATAAACCTACTGTGTTTTGAAATTTGATTTAGAGTAGATACCTCTTATCTTAATTTGAAACTGAGAGCTTTAGATTTACTGGGAATGAGCCTGCTGGTAAATAGAACTGGAGTATGACTGAACAGCCGCTTTTTTGCTGCAAATGATCAGGTTATTTTGAAATGAGGAATCTGATTTGACCTATCAAATTCAAGATTTCACGGATTCAAAGCCAGCTAGTGAAAGCAATTAGACAGCTGAGGACTAGAAACAGTGGTTCTTGTATGATTTTCTTAATTGTGCATGTTCTGAAATTAATTTCATTAAGTTTGATAAGTAATGAGCATGTCATCGTATCCCAATTGCGTGGTTTTATGCTCATAATGTTAATCACTGGATTGTCTGGTGCAGACTTGATTATTTACAGACCACTCTCAAACAACAAATTATTTACAGACCACTCTCAAACAACAAACAAACAAACAATAAGTTATGATCCAGTGCCTTCGGTGATGTCGTGCCACTTTTTTCGTGGCCTTTTGAAGGGAGGACTTTCAAATCCCGTCCTGCCAAATTCTTGCGGTGGTGGTTCACGGAGATGGTAATGTTTGTTGTTTAACACTGCACTTAGCAATATTCCAGCTATATGACGGTGGTCTGTAAATAATCTAGTCTGGACCAGACAATCCAGCGGTTGACATCATAAGCATCAATCCACTAAATGAATATTGATCATTAAAAGGCTTGTAAATAACATGTTGTTTACTTTCATTGTCGGTTGTGTCAATGACGAAATTGCCTGCTCCGAGTCTGTTCACCATCTAACATGTCCCTGACAGTTTCATACACATTTCATTTGCAAGCAAAAGATATGCCTCCGTAAAGTCTTGAAATCTGATCATCGAAGCAAACAGGGTTATGTCCTAGAACATCATATCGTCGCCAAAAGCATCTGATATCAAACAACCATATTTCCTCTATGAGACGGTGAGACAGTCTATGAATTTCACAAGAGCTGTTGACCGAGCGTGTATTAGAGACCTGGCTTGTGTCATAGAGGAAATATCGATTCGTTTTACAGTGCCTTTGGGTGATTGATCGGCAGCCATTTTTTAAGAATCGAAATGTAGACGATCGGTATATATTTAAAAGGGTTTCCGTAGCAAAAAGGAAAACACTTTTAAACCAATCTGATTCAATCATTCTTCAGTGTCATGGTAGGCGACATAGCCAAGAGACAACAAAGGAAGACAAAGTTTCTTCAGTTGAAGTACTCTTTAAAGTTTATACGCGACCCAGACTAGGGCCGTAGCCATTTCTACAGTGTCCAAACTGCCGGAGGAAGAGTCAGGGGAAGTGTGACGATTTCAAAGATCGTCCTCTTGTACCAAATCAAGAAGCGAGGCAGAGGTGGCTGTCGACGTCATTGTTTAATGCAGATCCGGAATGGGAGCCATAATGTCCAGAGGGGAACCAGTCTGACAAGCTGAGGTCATAGTTTGTAGAAGAGACTGAAGCTGTTGTTTGGTTATTACATCAGTAGTGTTCTGCGAAGTAGGAAGTGATGATGTGGAAAACTGTAGGATCTGGTACAGTCGTGGCAGGAGTACGCCAAAACCGGAGGAGATGGGGAACGCAAGTAACGTAAAGGAGCAGAAGCGTCATGCATGTTCTTAGAAGGGGAGAAGGACTTCTGCTAGGGAGGGGATGGGAGGCATAGGTCGGTTGTAGACGGTATTCCGGATAGGCAGGATCATAAGAATATCCTCACCAAGGAGGAAAGGTGACCATATACTGTGGATACAATTCCCAATCGTGCACCGCATTGGTATTTCATGGCAAATCTTGACGCTGCTGGTTATGATAATCAAAGGAGCGTGATCAGTCATGCAGGCGAGAATCCGGATGACTGGATTAGGAGAAAGGAGTAAACTGAAACGATTGTCCAAGTGAGTCTGCATTATGTTCGGCAACCGAGTCAAACCATTAGTCCAAAATGTCTCGATGGGTAGAGAGACGAAGGATAGAGGACCGAGCCCAGATCGCCGATGCTTGGAGGAGTATTGTTTGGTGGAGGTTCGATGAACCGTGGGAGAACATCGATCAGGAGAATCACGGTGATCCTGTGAAGTTCGTCAATCCTTGGAGGAAGGCTGAATCTTCGATGAATGCCTGTCTGCAGACGTTCGTCGAACCCTGGTGTTGCGTCAATCCGAAGAGGAGTCCTGACCCTAAGAAGTAAGTATGGCGAGTGTGGGAGGATTTGCTGATCTTGAGATCAACAAGCCAGAGAGTACAGATCCCGATCCTGGGTTTGCCAATCCATCGAAGATCGCTGATTCAAGTCCAACACTTGAACTGAAGAAGGAAGTTTTCCCGAATGTCAAGACTTCGTAGGTTGAACTTGATTGGGGGATGGCAGATCTTTGCGAGAGCCCTCTTGAGAGTGAGACTCGCATGGTTGTGAAAGGAGTTCGATGAATCTGAAGATAGATCTAGTGGAGACGTCTCATGACAGGAACCATGGATCAGGGACGGACAGAATACCCAAAGATGAAACCTGCTTCAGATTATCAACGGCCGAAGAAGAGGGTGACAAGGAATTCCAGAAGCCCAGTAGGCTTCGTTTAAGCAAGCATGACTGTGGCCGATAGTAAACAGCAGGCAGGTTCGGAAGGATCCAAAAGAGCCGAGAGAACCTTTGGAATGTCCGCACCCAAGGGTTGGTTTGCCGAAATTGTCAAAGGGCGGTTCATCAAACCTGGTTGAGCAGTCAGACGTCATTGGATAAAAAACTGACACGCCTTCGTCATCAATTGAAGGAATCAAAGACAGGAATCAAAGAGTGTGAATCAGTCTCACTTGTCGAAGTTGAAGGTTTTGCCAACTTATTAGATTTCTTGGAAGGTGTTTTCTTCAGTTAAGCCGTTTTTTCTGTTGATTTCTCAAGGTGGTCTTGCTCTCTGGGGGCGGTCGGGTAGCCTAGTGGTTATAGCGTTCATTCGTCACGCCGAAGACCCGGGTTGATTCCCAACATGGGTACAATGTGTGAAGCCCATTTCTGGTGTCCCCCGCCGTGATATTGCTGGAATATTGCTGAAAGAGGCGTAAAACCATACTCACGCACTCTTGCTCTCATTTATGCAAGTGAAGACTGAACGACTCATTGGACAAATCGATGAACTGAGCACATCGTGAAGATGTTCCTTAGCATCACCAACAGTCGGAGCAAGTATCATGCAGATCAGACGGTGAAAAAACTCGTTGACGGGGAGGACGGTGTGCAGATTGTTCATCCATGATGCAATATCGAACTTGAAACATCCGTATGTCAATTTGTAAGAGAAAATCAAAGAATCTCCAACAAGCACGTCACCACAGCGTGGCGATTGGAAAGAGAATGAATGAGCTGGCTTGGGAAATCACATGTTCAGCATGTGTAGGTCAACCAGCATGAAGAACGTGCGTGACTCAGTTTGTTCGGAAGTGACTATGGTGAAGCTAGGTGTGTTCGGGTGAATTCTTTTTTAGAAGCTGGAAACCTTTTTTAAGCATGTTTTCCACTAAGGATTGAAAGAAGAGGGAGAAATGCATAGTGTGAGATAGGATAAGTTTAAAAATTTAGGGGTTCTCAACTGCGAAGTTCCTCATATTGAGTAAAAACTTTGGAATGTTACAAAGTAGCTTCATTTGTGGGGCCAACAGAAGTACACATGACACACCTGTACCTGCCTCCAATGATGACATACTTCCAAATAAGCGTGGTTCATGTGATGAGATACACTCGAAATTCCACCTGAAATATCCACACCTCTTCATGATCCCCCTGCTTCAAAGTCTCCTGTGGCCAGCAGCGATGACGTCTCGGCAACAGAAGCTGTTGCTTCACCTAATGACTTTGACTGACCCGGACGTGAGTGGCAACTTCCAAGCAGGTTTAAAAATTACATGATGGACAAATTTTTTCAGTGTTTTATGTGTTCATTTCAAGTTTTACAGAGACAGTCTTAATTCATTCCATGTCAACATTATGTATTCTAGTCAAAGTGTCAGGGTTGGACTTGTTTCAGTACTCATTTAGCACGTTATCATTTTGCCTAATTCTTTTCAAGAAGAAGAGAAAAAGGTGGTCACCACCGTAATTAGTGATATTATATTCATGTATGACTAGGGAGTTACCTCCCTTGGTCATTACAACCGCGTGGAGTTACAGTCCGTTTGACTCCAAATGAGAACGATGAATTGCAAAATAACTCGAAATCAAGAAAAGTGTATGAAACATCAATACGGTACTTGACCATGAATACCCTGTACCCAACAAAATCTGAATTTTGTTTAATTTAAGACCCATGACGGATGAAGTTCTTTAAGAAACTATCATGTAATTTTGTATAGAAATGTGTACATGACACGTAGGGGGACAAACCGTGGAAGGAACAGCGCAAGCACGGTCTGCACGTGCTACACAGTGACCGTGTTCATTCAATGACAAGATGCGCTACTCAGCAGATGTTAAACAATTGATGTTGAATGTGTATGATTTCTTTAGAAGTGAAGCAGAAAGAGCAAAGCCTTTTTATGCAATTAATAAATTCTTGAAACGAGCTTCAAAAGCTCTTGGTATGTCCCCTCAGAAACTTAAAAATGTTGTTAGTCGACGAGATACAAATAGTCAGGCCAAGGAGGTAGGGAACATGTCAAAACCACGCAAGGTTGATAAATTAGACAGTTTTCAGAGGGATCAAGTCAGACGTGCAATTGTTAAACTGCACTCAGAAAATAAGTACCAGTCCCTAAGAATTTTGAAGAAACACCTTGAAACTGACCATGATTTACGTGTTACAAAGTATAAACTATGGCAGCTGTTGCATACATTTGGTTACAAATACAAAAAGATAACTGGAGAAAATAGGGCTGTGTTGTGTCATTACCGAAATCATTACCGTCGTACCATCAAGCAGAAACGTGAAGAAGGATATGAGCCCGTCTTCTTAGATGAGACATGGGTAAATGCGTCACACACAGCCAGCAGTCAGTGGGTACCCAGTGGTGACTGTAAGGAGTCTGGTAGAAAGTTCCCAATGGGAAAGGGTGAAAGGCTCATAGTTCTCCATGCTGGTTCTGCTAGTCAGGGTTTTCTCCCAGACTGTGACCTCGTCTTTAGAGCCAAGCCCAAAGACAACAGGGACTACCACACAGAAATGAACAGCAATGTATATTAGTCCCTGCTTTGCCTACCAAGTCTCTCATTGTCATGGACAATGCACCGTATCATAGTGTGCAGGATCCAGAAAGCAAGACTCCAACCTCTAATAACCGTAAAGGAGACATGGTTACTTGGCTACAACCGAGGAACATTACCTTTCCTTCTAGAGCAACGAAACCACAGCTCTATGAAATCATCAAAACTATGAAACCTGACCCCGTGTATAAAGTTGACAGTTACATCAAGGGTCCGGGTCACGCTGTCTTACGACTGCCACCTTATCACTGCGACCTGAATCCAATCGAGTTGGTATGGGGCATCGTCAAGGGTGACGTTGGACGATCGAACACAACGTTCAAATTACGAGATGTTGATCAACTCGTAATGGAATCCCTTGGTCGGGTAACAGTAGAAAGATGGAGGCGTTGTGTGGCCATAGTCGTTGACGAGATAGAGCCACGTTATTGGTCACGAGATGGACTATGGCCAGCAACAGTCCAACCTATAATAGTGGCAATCGGTTCAGGCACCAGCAGTTCCGACGACGAGATCTATGGCATGAGCGAGTCAGATTGCGACTGAAATTATCATGAGACGGCCCCTCTAACGCTCTGTCATTTCCCCTACCACAGAACGTGCAGTGCATGCGTGCTTGCGCTGTGCCTTCCACGGTTTGTCCCCCCTACGTGTCATGTACACATTTCTATACAAAATTACATGATAGTTTCTTAAAGAACGTCATCCGTCATGGGTCTTAAAATAAACAAAATTCAGATTTTGTTGGGTACAGGGTATTCATGGTCAAGTACCGTATTGATGTTTCATACACTTTTCTGGATTTCGAGTTATTTTGCAATTCATCGTTCTCATTTGGAGTCAAACGGACTGTAGAAAAAAATGTTGTTGTGTTTGGTCTGTGAACTCTCTCTCCCTTCCTCCAATAACTTCACTTAATCAAGATACTAAAAATACTATTTTAATGAACTGTTCTACTTCACTTTATGATGCCCTCCAATTTCTTAAGCAGTATTGAGGCTCAAATATGCACAGCAGCCTAAAGATTTTCTTAAAACAACAGAAAAATTGTGACTGGCATTTTTTTATAAGGACTGGTAAGATTTTAACGTAACCAGTCCTGTGGTCAGGGGGAAATTTATATTTAGTCTGCAACCCTGTTATTTTACAATGGAAAGGTTTCTCATGCACTTGTAACTTGACCACAAACAACCTGAACATGTACCTGTTTTGGGGTAGATCTTTCGGTACTCATGCCCAAAGTATTCTTGGGGGTGTGGGGTGTGGGGGTGTGTGGGGTGTGTGTGTGTGTGTGGGACTTCCATTGCTACAGCAATCTGAAATAGTAATCATATTAATCTTTCATAACTACATAGTCAAATATATATTCTGCAGGGTTTTACCTTGACCCCCAATTACTTATTTCTAGGGTTCCTACAGGAAGAATAAGGGTTCTGAAAGCAATGAAATGGTGTAGTGAAATGCAAGATTAATAATAACCTCAATTACAGGAATTTTATATTTCTTGTCAAGATTTGGTACAATGACTTTTAATGTGTGTCCCTCAGGACGCTATATATTTTCTTTCTGCATCCATACTTTACATTTGTGAGTACTGGACGTACATATCTACTTTGCTTAAATCCCTGGTCCATTACAATTTTATCTAAATTCAAATGTTATCAAAAAGTAATCAATAACTGTCAACAATACACAAAGCTGGAGAGTGAAGGGGTGGGGGGAACTCAAGGATTAGATCTTATCGTTTGTGCCTTGCGGGTGGATAGTTTTGATATCAAAGATCCATTTTAATTCAGTGGATGGGCGTTTGGCTGTGCTATGATCTGACCCAGGACCTCTATATTATTAAATTGTTAACTAATTTAATGTCATCAAATTTAGTAGCCACACCATATACCTACCTATAAATTTTTCACACTAGATATATTGAAATTGAGGTAGCACTGTGTACTAATTAACTACCGTTTTCACTCGCTATTGCGCCTTTCAATATAGCGCAAAAAATCGGTTATAGCTCCCAAATATAAGCACAATTTTAGTCTACCAGCTGATCACTGCGAATACACAACACTGGAAATACCAATCAACAAATGCGAACTATAATCCGCAATTTAATCCTATTATTAGGCCTATACTATCTGGTTATAAAAACATGTTCGTTGTATATCTAGATTTATGTTTGTAACATATTTTAATAATTTTATTCAAAATTTCATTTAATATTGTATACATTAATTTTGGCAAAATCGTGTGTGAAGAGATGGGTAGATCGCACAACTCACCGTTATTTACAGCCACCACGGTCAGATTACAACTATGGACGCATTGAAACAAACTTTAGTTGACAGAATGGATACATATATCAGAAATACCATACTTTGACTCGTTAAAAGTCATATTTGTTGTAGTTTGACTGTTATATGTCAACAAAAATTTCGCAATCAAGTGCGTGTGAGCATCGACGCTGACAGGTCAAAATGTTCCATACGAAAAATAGCGATCAGCTGTACCAAATGGTTATGCTTAGGGTTGTATATATATATATATATATATATATATATATATATATATATATATATATATATGAAGTAAAGCTGCAACTAAATTAACATGATATTGGAATATATTACTCCTGATAAAATAGTAGTTGAAGATACAATTCTTCCGATCATTTCATCAAAATTCTTTAAAATTATATTATAGGGGAACTTTCAACCGAATCATCTGAAGATTGGGAGAAAAAAATGTGTGCAGTCAAGTGTTGTTTCCAAGACAATACAATGTAAATCATCATGTCTACTAATATTTTATCTAAATATTTTCAATTTGTTATTGACCAAGTTTTTTATATCTGTTCGTTCACCTGAATTTGCTGGGTATTTTTAGAAACAACACGCAATAAATCTTTTGTTACACTATGAATCATAAACTACTACCATATTCTAATTTTATCAAACGTATAGGGTAGTTGGTGTTAGGTAGGCAGAGCAAGCATGTACTGTTGTGTTGGTCATTTACCCCCTACGACTCCACCTCGGCCAAACCGCTGATCGTCTATAACTCTCATCAATTATTTGGACCCCCAAGGTAGTGTTGCAGCAAGGGATCACTGTTGCAACTTTGAAGCCTGTAAAAACCATTCACAAACTGACAAATTGTTGCAAGTTACGAACCTAACATGTATTTATTGTGACTTTTCTTCTGAAGGGACACAATCACTCCCTTGTGAATGCCTCTCATTACAGATGCATTATCAGCTTTACTCGTATTACCCAGGTGGATTAAAACAACACCATAGAAATATACATTGCATAGTTACTAAACAAACACAATCATATATACTGAACAACAAAAGTTCCTGTGAGATTGAATAAGATTTAATGCAAATATATGTTTTTTACCAAATCTGAAACAATTTCGGTTTGCAACAGATAAAAGACTCCTGTAAGTGTTCAAATGGTTTAATTTGCCATACTGACTTCAGAAAATGTGTGATTTCATAAAAAAAACATGAACATGCCAAAATGTCAATTTAAAAATCAATAGCGTGTGTGTCCACCTCTGGTTGCGATGCAAGCAACACATCTTCGTCACATGGAATGGACCAGGCGTCGCACAAAGTCCTGTGGGATATCTGTCCATATCTGCTGGAGCATGTTTCGAAGTTCCTGGAGTGTCTGTCGAACACGTGGTTGGCGCTGATCCATCTCATCCCACATGTGCTCGATTTGTGAGAGATCAGGGGAGCGAGCCGGCCAGGGTATGACCTTCACGTTGTTTTGTTGAAGAGAATCCTGAACAAGTCAAGCAATATGAGGCCGGGCGTTGTCATGTTGAAAGGTAATGCCTGGGCCATGACGACTCAAAAACGGTAGAACAACAGGGCCGATCATCTCGTCGCGGTAGCACTGTCCATTGAGAATTCCCTCTACCACTATCAAACGGGTCCTCTGTCTTGCTGTAATCCCACCCCATACCATAACACTGCCGCCCCCGAACTGATCTTCTTTCATGACACAATGATTGATGTAACGTTCACCTCAACGTCGGTACACCCGAATCCGTCTATCGCTGTCGCTGAGGTGAAGGCCAGGGATGCTTCTTGCAGTCACTGTTGCTGGCTGGAATCGATTTCATAAGTGTGTTGTTCGAATCCAGTTGTCTTGTTGATTATTGGTTACGCGTTACCATGCCACTCTGAGGATGGTTTCTGACTGCATTCGTCTGTTGCCAACATTGCCATAAACAACACCGAATGGTGTTTCTGTGGATGTTAAATTGTCTTGCAACATCACGTTGACTCGATCCTGCTTCAAGCATACCATTGGCTCGCAGACGCTCATTTTCGGACAGGCGTGGCATTTGGTAATGTTGAATAATTGCGTAATTTTGTTGTTTTTCTGAGTGGTTGTGTGCCAGCACGATGCTAAACAATGCATATGGAATCCCGTTAACGCACGTTTTAATACCCATTCTTGAGTAGTGAAATGCATGGGGCTTGCATGAAAGTCAACTGTTGCATGAAATGCATGCTTTTCTGTAGCAGTTGCGTTTTTGTGACTTGATTCCATACATGTACTACAATACTGAATACCAAACTTTACTTGTTTGAAAAATACACTAAAATATTGGTGTCACATGAACTTTTGTTGTTGAGTATTTTTTAGGCTAAAATTTATAATTTGCCAAAGTGGGGTTAGCAATGTGATCCATGCAAGGACAGGAAGTAGTAGTACAAATAACTTAGTTCCCAAACTTTAGAGTAACCCCAAACTCACAATTGAACTTTATATGTTCATAAGCATATCAAAAATATCTCCCATACAAAATGCCCTCAGTAATTCTACTAGGTGGGAGGGTATGGCTAAAATGGAGCAAAGCCTAAAAGCGACCACCTCGGCACTCTGCCTAGAATTGGACGTAACTCCCATAGCAGTTTAACAGGTTGGAGAACTCTAGCATGACATAAGGGGAGGTAACATCGATAATCCAATTTAATAATGAATAAAAACTTTATGCAAAATAATAAGTAAAACTCACCAAAAGGCTTGCATTAGGCCAATCTGTTCCGAATAGAGAATAAGCACGCTTGTTTACAAACATGAGAAAAGTCTGGTCTGTGGCAGTGGCATAATGCTATGTATCACTGCGCCGGAGTGTGCTCCTCACTATGGTGTGCGCTCAAGTAGTAAATATAACCATGATAACTTCAATTTTGCGATTAATGATCGAAGGGGTAGATACAACGTGATTGCCCTGACCCCCTAGTCTGGATTCTCTGCGGCCACTCCCTCAGCTACTGAAGCCCAATTGTCTTGAAGTGTCAGGTTGATGAAGTGGTGGATCGTTCCATCAGATTGCTTGAAAAGATTCCTTCCCCAATGGAACAATCAACTCTGCTTTATGCAGAGATTTCTATTGGATATAGCAAGGGGTTTTTTGTGCTTTATTTTCTAGAGAGTTCCCTGAAGGTAGTGTCTTGAGTACGTCATAACTTTGGTTTGTTTTGAGGAACGATTATGGAGCCTATGATTTCCGCACTTTCACTTGGACATTTAAATACTTTCTACGAATATTATGAATTTTTCCCTCCTCGGAAATTGAGTCCCAATGGCTAGATCTGGTGCAGGTGTGTACATGGTGTAGCTCCTTCCTTCACTGTCTTCTGTCTTAAGAACATCTGTTCTAGAAGATCCATAGTTACGGCGGGAGTTAGCATGGGTGGAGTAGGAGTCTTTGGCGTTCCCGATCTGGAGGGTGTCTCAGCTGGAGTAGCAACAGAGAGAGATGAAATAACATCCACCATTTTCTTGACTGCCTCCTTCCACTTAGACAACTTGATGGAGAGAGATAGCTTGTTGAAAGCTGTCTTGGGTTTGGGATGTGCACGACTCACACCTAGTCTCTTCTCTGCTTGAGGCTTTTCTACACGCAAGCCAGTTGAGGATCCCCTGTAATCATGAACTTCCCACTTGATTTACAGGCTAGAAGAGAAAATTGTTGTTGGGGGATCTCCTGTACGCAAGAAATGAATGACAGCTTGCTGAACCTCTTAAACTTATTCACAAGTTGAAAAGGTTTGTGGAAAGCTTGACCAATCAGACTCATAATATTAGCAAGACAGGAAATGTGGATAGCATTGGTACTATGTCTACTCAAAACAGTATAAACAGCCCTTATCAAGTCAAATACTAAATCATTCTACAAGTGAATGGCATTATTAAAATGATAAAAGCAAACTCACAACACTTTGAGAAACTATGGCATGAATTGTTCTGTCAAGAAACACTGTCGCTGCCAAATACGATGATACTTTTTCATAATGCAATTCATCAAGAGGTGCAAGCAAAATATTGAGGATAAGATGGCCCCTCTTTTTCACCTAGCTCATCAAATATTTCAGCAACACATTCAACTTAAAGTTTCTCTTTCAAAGCTTATTTTTCAGTTACATAGACATCCATCAAACAGGCATCCTGCAATCACTTTCCATTTGGAATAGTTCCTCCTTTCAAGATTCTTACTGCAGGATGATCAGGTTTAGACATTGAAATATTCCATCTTCACCCATTCATGTCACAGTTTAATACATTCTTTCTCTGTAACAGTTTTTGAAAGTAGAGTTGTATCGAAAGTCTTCTGTCTCCCAGCTTGCGTGCCTAGTTCAGCTTTCAGAGAAAGACGTTTTTGAAAGATTTTGTTGAGTGATCACAAACAGAACTCTTCCCAGTATGATCGATAACACATTTTGTTAAAAGGTTGTCCTCGTACAAGTCACTAGAGCTGTGGCTGTGCTCCTTTCCATGTGTGTGTGTATATATATAAGTTGTAGCAGTATCACTCAGGGTATATGTGGTTTTATTCGTACTGCGTAAGGTTTTATACCACAAGACGGAGGAGAGCATATGTGGTGTCATGCGTCCCGCCTACGGCTTGTGGTATAAAACCTTATGCGGGACATAGAAAACCACATATTCACTCATTAAATAAAAACAAATTGAAAACTGATAGCAAATATCTGTGAGATGAAGTTTACTTGTTTTGCGAAGAGACTTTCATTGACTTGTAAGCAAATTGCAGCTTTTTGCTTCAAGGCAGGGTTTTTGGGTTGTATTCTCCCACTCAGAATGGGAGTGAGTGAGTTGGGTTTAACGCCTCTTTTAAGAGTATTCCAGTCATATCACAGCGTGTCAGCTTAATGTAAATGTGAATAAAGCGACAAAACCCTTTCCATATCCAATAGAAATTCAGATCGACAACCCACAACAAACACTGGACTCAACACATGCCGCTTCACTCAGTATACTTGCTGACACCAAAGAGTTAGCTTTTTATTTAGTCATGGTAGAATGGAGATAAACAAACTGTGTTTTCAATGTAGAGCTGCGCGTTTGGTTGCAAATTCAATTTAGCGGGGTTAAATCTACAGGTAACCTAGCTCTACATTGAAAACACAGTACGTTTATCTACTAAATGTTCATCACTGAATACAAAGGAGGTTCAGTACGTACTTCCCTGTGAAGATCCGGGGTACAATAGGTCTTCAGCAACCCACGCTTGCCGTAAAAGGCGACTATGCTTGTCGTAATAGGCGACAAACGGGGTCGGGTGGTCAGGCTCGCTGACTTACTTAAGAATGCCATCGATCCCAATTGTGTGGATCGATGCTCATGATATCAATCACTGGACTGTCTGGTCCAGACTCGATAACTTACAGACCGCCGTCATATAGCTGGAATATTGCTGAGTGCGGCGTAAAAGAACAAACCAACCAACCAACCTGTCGTACTCTGGTTTAATATATAATTATTTAACTCATCTCAAACTGTAGTGTTAACACTAATGATCTAAGTTTATTTTTTTGCTATATTATGGTGAAACAATACATAATTGTTCATGCAAGTGTAGAAAAGTGTACACATGAATAATGATTGAGAAGCCATTTTTTAGGTTTTGCAGTAAATTCATCCATCATGAGGTCGCAATATATGTAGTGATGTGTACCATTTTGGATGAAGGTACAATGCAGAGCCTTTTGAACCCGTGAAGATCCGGGTTAGAATAGGTCTTCAGCAACTCTTGCTTGCTGTAAAAGGCGACTATGCTTGTCGTAAGAGGCGACTAACGGAATCTGGTGGTCAGGCTCGCTGACTTGGCTGATGCATGTCATCGATCCCAATGGCGTGGATCGATGTTCATGATATCAATCACTGGATCGTCTAGTTCAGACTTGATTATTTACAGACCTCCGTCATAGCTGGAATATTGCCGAGTGCGGGGTAAAACAAATCAATGTGTTCGGGTGCCCCTGTTCATGTTACCGGCATGCACTGGGAGGAAGTAGGTTGGTTCAGGTGCACCTGTTCATGTTACCACTACCCACTGTGAGGAAGTAGGCTAGTGCCACTTTCAAATTGTGTTTTCACAATAATTCACCCTATACCTTGACCATGTTCCTTTGTCAAGTGGTATACATCTCAATTAGTTTAATTATGGTAACGGTTATCAGACAGTGAGTGAGTGAGTGAGTTGGGTTTAACGCCGCTTCTAACAGTATTCCAGTTATATCACGGCGTGTCAGCTTAATGTGGGAGGAAAGCCCGAAGTGATGGAGGTCTCAGACTTTTACCACTTCGGTGAAACCCACGAGCACGGGGATGTTGCTGACAAACCTAGAAACATAATCGGGCGAACCGGCCCACTCAGAAATCCATATGGGGCCTGTTTTCATCATGGCAGGTTATAAGGGATTTATTCTCTCACTCAGAAATATATTTCCGCCCAAGAGCATTTTATCAAGATCAGAATCAAGTTCAATCAACATTCTATTCAAACATTTTTTTTATTAATATTTCCTAATTTTATATATATAAAATTTAACTAAAGCATTTATCCATGAAATAAGCTTATGACATAAAAACATGAGTCTTACCCCAATGACATAAGTATGTAAATGAGATAACTGAAGTGGGACTTTTTTTGACAGCAGGTGTATAAAAACAACATGGATACCTTTGATGTTGGATACAATGTATCAAAGGGGGAGTGCTACAGTGATATCAGTGTTGGCAAATGGATAATACAGGTTACAGGTTGATGGTACTGAATTTGAATTTGACTGTGATGAATGCAGATTATCTAATATTTCCTTTGAACAACATTTCGTCATCGAAACACCATCGTTGAGCATGGCAAAGCAGACAACTAAACACAAAGCCTAAAGATGGTCAAGGTAGATTTGTCGCTGTTGAGGACGGCATGGTTGATGATATGATCCTAGACAATCAGAACAAAAACGCAGCCAAGAAAACTTTGTATGATTTGGAACTGTTTGATAAAATTCCAAAAGTCCAAAATGAAATTCACCAAATGCATGAAATACACCCAAACGCACTTGACATCTAAGCAAGTTTTCCATCAGTGTTAGAAAAACAAATGGGAATATTATGAACCAAACAGTCTCACAGGGCTTCGGAGCAGCAATGAGAGATCACTAAAATGAAGGGAGTATGGCTATTCCCTCACGTCATCCTTAGAATTTTCAAGATCATGGGAGGTATTAAAGGAGAGGAAAATTGAAGAAAAAAGGGCGTGGCAACTTAGCAAGGAGAATTCCTGTGGCAGTCTGCATCCATTGAAATCAATAATCCAAGGAGCATAACAATGTATCTATGGCTCTACAACACAATCCATTTCGGGTTAAGAGGTGTCAATGATCACTGCAACGTGCTTAATGTTAAAAAATTGTTTGTAAATTGTTTGCTTATTTCAAAATAACTCAAAAACTCAAAGAATAATTTGGAATGGTTTAATTATAACAAAGTACAATTCAAATAACGGTTGTTCTTTTCAGAAAGCCTATGCAACTTTTACATGTTAAGAACCGGCTTCTGCCCAATTTCTGCACAAAAAGTGACTTTCTGCAAGATAGGTATATTTCTGCACTGAGTGGAAATTTCAGGAAAATATCCTGTGACAGCAGAATTGTGGAATACAATTGATTTCTCTAACTCTTTCCACATCAGTCAGCCAGAAGCTTTTACTGCTGTTACAACGAGTTCCATGAGACACTGTGGTCACAGATGATGCCTACATTTATCAAGGAAATGTGACCATGGAAACATTAAGAAACTTAAACTTTTAGGGTGGGTGTTTTGTATGGTCTATATCTTTTTAACTATGCACCCTAGCTTCACCAAACTTTCTACACACATTAACCACAATGAGTACTTGTGCCTTTTGCTAGTTTGAAGATTCTGAACTTTTAATGTTTGCCGTTTCCATGGAAACATTAAGAAACTTAAACTTTTAGGGTGGGTGTTTTGTACGGCCTATATCTTTTTTATCTACATGTTTTTTATCTTTGATAAGATTCTGAAAGTTTTCTCTTTTGCTGTTTTCATGGAAACATGATGGAATTTAGAAATTTTGATGACTGGTTTTGTATAGCTAATAGTAATATATTTTCAAAAATTGTTTCCACACATGTAGATCATCATAAGAATCTGTGCTTTGTGATAGTTTGAATTTATGAAATTATGGAAATTATTAATTTATTGATTTTCTTATATGATATTGTTCCATTTTTTATGTGTTTTTATATCAACAATTTTTGGTCCTTTTGATAATTCTTCTTATGTAACTCCTCAATCAAATTTTTATTCAATGGTGTTCATGGTGATCTACTTCCTCGTAGTGAACACTGGCAACATGGGAGATTTGGGGGGGGGGGGGGGGTCAATTATCACTGGAACTCAATCTTAGTTTTTAAAAAATTGAAGTTAAAATCAGTTAGAAATATGTAATATTTCATTAATTAACAAACTATTTACTATTTGTTGTTGACCAGTGGGGATAACAGGGGTATGTGAGCTTTGCTCACTTCTTTCTTGTTCCTTTTGTTTTATTATAACATCTTTGAATCGTTATCTATCGTGTAGTTGTCAGATTTTCGATCACGAACGTTGATACTACCTAATTTTGTTAATCCAACATAATCATATGCAACCAACAATGTCGGATTAACGGGATTTTACTGTACATGCAATGCTGTTCAAATCTGTTTTTCTTTTGATCATGAGTGGTAGTAATTTACACATGGTAATGTGGAAGTTTCTTTTTCTTAAATTTTCTGGGTAAAGAAAAAACAAATCAGTCATATCTCAAACTTTACTTTTTATCGCCCCCGACATATAATGACCAGCGGATATAGCCATCAGTATGTCCGTCCGTCTGTATGTCTGTAATCATTGTTTGTCCGGATCATATTTCCTAAACCGTACAACCAAGGTTCACAAAACTTGGTACACTTAACAATTAGGCTCAGTAGCAGTGCCTTTTGCTATTTAGAGATTTTTAGAATTTTTTATTTTTTTTCCATGGAAATATGATGAACTTAGGACATTTGAGGGTAGTGCTCTTGTCCGGAGCATATTTTCTAAACAGTACAACCTAGCTTCGCAAAATTTTGTACACTTAACAATCAGGCTCAGTAGAGGTGCCTTTTGCTATTTAGAGATTTTTAGAATGTTATATTTTTGTCGTTTCCATGGAAATATGATGAACTTAGGGAATTTGAGGGTAGTGCTCTTGTCCGGACCATATCTCCCGAACCATACAACTTAGCTTCTCAAAAGTTTTTACACCTATCAAGCAGCTTATGTAGTGGTGCCTTTGCTATTAACAGATTTTTTCTTTTTCTTTCTTTTTTCAATTTAAATTGAAAAATTATGAACTTAGGGTAATGTCCTCATCTGGGGCATATCTTCTAAACCATGAGACAGAGATTCACCAAACTTTATGCACATATCAATCATGTTCACTAGTAGTGCAGTTTGTTATTTATAGATTTTAGTCTTTTTACTTTGTAGCCCCTGACATATAATTCTAAGGTGTACTATTTACCGATATCATATACTATATATGATGTGAGCTACATAACCTAGTACATTCTCTTTATGCCTTTGTGTCATGAGGCTACTACAGTGCTATTCATATGCGAATCTGCGAAGTTATTGTTATTACAATTTCATGAGATCATCAGAAATTGAGCTACATGAACCAATATTTATAACCTTCATTATATTTCTGGTTTTGGCATCAAGGAAAAAGATTTCCTTGCCAATCTAAATACATTTGAAGGTACACACAGTTTACCAACATGCCACGTCAGGGGGATATGTCATCTTCGGATGACTCTTGTTATTTGTTGTTATGGTTATCACATTCAAAGGAAACTTCAGTTCCAAGGTTTGATTCAACTCTAAAATCCATCTAAAATGATACACTGAAAACTATCGATATTCATTGCAATAGTTGTTTGCAATATCAATAGTTATCGCAATAGTTTCTTTCAATATCAATAGTTATCGCAATAGTGATTTCCAGACCAGTAGTCACCCATAATAAATAGGAAAGTTAAGTTCATTTTAAATAAAAAAACGTAAGCTAACACATTCATAACATCCAGATTCAGCAACAAGGAAGCAAAGATTTGACGAAAGGAAATTCATAATATACACCTACCTATTGCATTTTTTATGTAACCTCCCCTGGAGTATTTTCACAGTTGTAACATGAGATTTTATTGGAGGGTAACTAAACTCGAGCAAACTGGTAGTCCATGCCAGTTTCTGCCAACTTAATTTCATGGTGCAAATTATTACAAGAGTTTGCAACTAACCTGGCTATATCCCCCGCCCCTGTTGCGGAATTTATGACATAATTAAATCGAAACAAACCCTAACCTTTTTTAACCGAGGTGGAACTTGTCATGGAAATTGTAAAAAGAGAAGAGTTTGCCACTAACATGGCCAAGTCTCCTGCCCAGGAAATGAAGTGTATATTATGTCAACAATAGTGACATTTGATCACACAAACACATACATTTGAAAATATTCAAAATTTTGTAAGGAGTAAAAGGCAGCAGGGGAGCATCTATTTGATGTAAATGCAAAATATACCGAAGAAACAAAATAAAATGCTGCAAGGCACAATTTCTATGAAGTTCAAGAAAAAAATGAAACCTTCTCCACAAAAAAACATGATGGAAGTACAAACTGACAAAACCAGTTCAGCATGTACCTGACTAACCTGCAAAGTTTCATGAAAATATATTTAACGGTTTATGAGTTATGCTCTGGAAACGAACACTACCCTCACAGAACCTAAGTCCATCTTGTTGCCATTGAAACGTAAAAAATAAAAATATCTAAAATTTCTAAATATCAAGAGGCACCAGTTCAGCATGTACCTGAATGACCTGCAAAGTTTCATGAAAATATATTTAATGGTTTATGAGTTTTGCTCCGGAAACGAACCCTACTCTCACAGAACCTAAGTCCATCTTGTTGCCATGGAAACAAAAAAAATTAAAAAAATAAAATAGCAAAAGGCACCAGTTCAGCATGTACCTGACAGACCTGCAAAGTTTCATGAAAATAAATTGAAAGGTTTCTGAGTTATGCTCCGGAAATGAAACATGACGGGCGGGCGGGCGGACGGACGGACAGAGCCCGTTTCTATATCCCCCGCCAACTTCATTGGGTGGGGGATAATAATAGTTGATTGAACTTATTCCACAGAGATGATGTCGCAGTATCACACAGGGCACATATTTACAACTTATATCCTTAGACTGAAAACGGGCAACAGACTGTGGTGGATAATACAACTTAACTTGGTGAGCTATGGAACACAGTTTAATTTTTTCTTCTTAAACCGGTATTTCTCTTCACGCAGAAAACTCGAGAGGAGGACATGCCAAAAGGAAGTGATCTTACTTTATGCATCCTGGGGAAAACTGGACATGGGAAAAGTTCTTTGGCAAACACTATTCTAGGGGAGGACTGGTGCACTGTCTTCTCGTCTTCTTCCTCGGGTACCAAAGACTGTAACAAGAAACAGCAGACAATTGGAGAAAGAACTATCTGTGTGGTTGACACACCTGGAACTATGGACACAAGGCATCCAAGAGAAACTCTTTTAGAAATAGGTGAAGCAATAGCCTATGGTTCAGATGGATTTGATGCATTTCTTATAACACTGAGGTGGAACACAAAAATGACTTCAGAGGAAGTCATGGCAATAGAACTGATGAAAAAAATGTTTGGAAAGAAAGTACTTATGGAGTATGCTGTTTTCGTTTTTACCTATGGTGATACATATGTCACTGAGCAGAAACGTAAAAAAACTAAAGAACACACTAGTTTTAAAGACTATTTGGGGTCGCAATCTGGACATCTAAAACAGTATCTAGCTGAATGCAAACAGAGGTGGGTGTTGATAAACAATATGGATTCTGATCCAGGAAAACTCAGAGAACAGTTGATCGAAATTGTCAACACTATTGACAAAATTGGCAACAAAGACAAATACAGTAATGAATACTTTGAAGAAGCTAAGAAACAGTGGGAGATTGAAGAGAAAATGAACCAGGATAAAAAGGTTATTGCAAAAAAGGTTGCTGCCAAGGTAGCAGACACTGTAGTGGCAAAGAGTGGAGAGTGTTTTCCAGCAGATGCAAGAGTCTCACTTGAGACTGGTGAGACAATCCCTCTTTCAAGTCTGCAGATCGGGCAAAGAGTCCTTGTTTCGTTGGGCAAAACTGGATATGACTTCAGCACAGTCTATTTGTTTGGACACTTGCAGGAGGCTTCTGTTGCCAAGTTTATAAATATAGAAACTGAAAATCACACAATAACACTCTCACCTGATCACTACTTGTACACAAGGAAGAACCAGTGCTGGGTAGAAACTGCAGCAGAAGATGTTGCAACTGGGGACATTCTCCTCACAGAACATTGCAATGTTATGAAGGAAGAAAAGGTGACAAGAATAAGTACATCCTTTGAAAAAGGTCTGTATGCACCATTCACAATGACGGGAACCATTGTTGTCAATGGCGTGCTGGCCTCCTGCTATGTGAACTGCATCTCCCCTGGCTGGGCCCATGTTCTCCTGTGGCCAGTTAGACAATTGTACAGACTTTGTCCATCTCTCCTGGCGTCAGTGAGCAAGCCAAAGACGAATGGAATTCCAACATGGATACAGTTTCTACGTCGTGCTTTTAACATTTAAGTGAAGGTACATCTTCCCACTCTTTCATCTTCACTTTTGCAAGATACAGATATTAACAAATTGTTGCTTGTAAAAGTCTTCAATTAGGTCATAATTATTTTATTCTCAAATTTGTTTTCACCCGCAAGCCTAACTACATCCTGCTCCAGATAACATTATTGTCCAAAAATACCATCAGAACAAAATTCTCCATGTGTTGCTATGTTTCTTTAATCATAAAATACACCATAATCACTGTGGAAACATTCATAACTGAAATCTGTCCACAGTTCATATACACAGGTGCCTTGAATAATAATATCCCCCCGGCAGCTGTCTGTAAAGTAACCACTAGTAAATGTGCAATTCTGTATGTAATGAGTCAACAGTTGAATGTTCTTTAAGAAGCATACATTGTTTACCCACTGAATTGTTTTCAAATTCTGCCCCGGAAATGAACCCGTTCCCCAATTGAGTCTATGTCAAACTTCATTCCATAAAATTTAAAAAAAATAAAAATCAGAAAAATCCCAAAATATCAAAAGGCACCACTTCAGTATGTGCCTGATTGCCTTGCCAAGTTTCGATCAAATACACTGAATGGTTTTCGAATTCTGCCCCGGAAACGAACCCCATCCCCAATCGAGTCTATGTCCAACTTCATTCCATAAAAATTTAAAAAAATAAAAATGAGAAAAATCCCAAAATATCAAAAGGCACCACTTTAGTATGTGCCTGATAGATTTGCCAAGTTTTGATCAAATACACTGAATGGTTTTCGAATTCTGCCCCGGAAATGAACCCCATCCCCAATCGAGTCTATGTCCAACTTCATTCCATAAATATTTAAAAAAATAAAAATGAGAAAAATCCCAAAATATCAAAAGGCACCAATCAAATACACTGAATGGTTTTCGAATTCTGCCCCGGAAAAGGAAATGATTACGGACAGACGGACAGACAGACTGGCTGATCGCTATATCCCCCCGCATTATATACTTTGAAGGACTTTGAAACCATGCTTGCACATCTCAGATGTCACATCAAATACATCGCCTTTACTGCCCTGGGATTATTTTGACACATTGATCAGTAATGTCTTTGCTTGGGCATGATGTGAAATTGGGTTGAACGTCACATTCAAGATAATTTTCACATATATAGCGATGTGCATGCGTATGTGTGTATGTAGTTGGGTGCAGTTTTATCAGCCATATGATCACAGCTGGACAATTCATGTTTTATCCCCTTAATGTTGAATCGTTATGCATATATCTAAATATGAAACTGATGAGGTGGTCTCACTGGCCTCCCATGTTTCTTGTTCAGGTTGGTAAATGAGTGGAGATCATTATAATTTACCCGAAGCTTTAGTTAAACTTCTTGGCCAAATTCAAAAACTTATCTTTTTATGCAAACTGTGTGAGTGGCAGGATATTCTTACCCTTTTAATGAACACCTGATGATTTCCAGTGATCCAGTGATATGGTAGAAAATGTGAATGTTATCAGTCTGAGAAGAGAACATGTTTGCAAACCTAGAATTGATGTTAAAGAATACAAACTTTAAACAACAATGCCGAAGAGTGAGTGAGGGAGTATGGTTTTATGTCACTTTTAGCAATATTCCAGCATAAAATACATGGCTTGCTACTTTCTTGAAAGTTCAATAGTTTCCACTATTTCCAGTGACTGGTGTTAGTATGGGCAAAGATGTATATACGTCTTTGGTATGGGGAATCTTGGGTTTGTTGCCATGATTTTTTATGAGATGTTCCGAAAGGGCAGATCCAGGGTACAATTTCCTTCTGTATTACCACCCGGCCAATGTGCAGCCAAGCGATCAATCAGGCTGCATCACCAAAATATTGGCTGCACCATTTTATCAAATATTGAAACACTGTATTTTCAGTAATTTTGAATAATAAATTCAAAGAAATAATAGACTTGAAAATGTGGTCTAGTATTTTATTTTTAGGAAATCCGGATATGGCTTTTCATTGTATTTAGCGAGCCTTGGCGAGCTAAATACATAGTGTTTATTCCTAATACAAGATATTTACCATCCCCAAACACAAGCGTGATAACCTCTTTATCATATAATGCCATTCTTTAATTCTGTGCTTCAAAATCGCTTTCCCTCTCTCACAAACATTACCTAAACATTGCGAGTTTTCCTGGAATGCACACATTAATATTTATTACGTCACAGGGTAAGTGATGTGTCAGTCGGACATTGACAGTAGCAAAAATAGTTCCAACAGAAATCTCTTTCTTATACAGTGGCGAAGCAACATACACGCAAAACAACAATTGTTCTTAATTGTCTTTCGCGGCAATCCATCGGTCTGTCCGCTAGACTAACTGCCCTTTGTCAAGGGGAAGCTACTCTAACCCTAGTGTATGAGACGTCACGGCCACGGTCAGACGTTGTTGACAGTCGGTCTGTCCTGTCATAACGTTAAGAAGTGTAGTCAGAAGTACACACAGCGACAAAACGAAACAAGGTAACAATTCAAACTATTTTAATTTGTCGAGAAAGGTTCAAGCCAAAGAGGTCTATAAGTACAGATATGGCTTCTGATCCCACTTGGCTAGGCCTCGTGGACTGTGTCGAAATTTATATCTCAAAAGTTGCCAAAACTTATAAAATGCCTTAGCTACGTCGCAGTTAGACACTGATTTTCAGTATATTAGATTGTTCTTTTGATAATGAAAGCAATTATCTCTGTAGTTTATCCAGATTCCCGATGGGTAATTCTGACTCGATCGCTGAATGTCGAGGGCGATGCCATGTTTGTTTATAAACACTGAAAGAAGTCCCTACTTGACCTTTGATATTTGCATCTCTATCCGCATATGACCCAAACGGACACGTTTTTATCTGTTGGCTTTATCATGTTTATCCTGCCGAGAAACCTACCCATTATATGATAAAATGTTTTACCTGCACTGATGCAGCTTGATGTAGCGAAATCGATCCCTGAGATATCATGTCAGATTTTTTAATAAAGGTCTTCTTTTCTCTTACTATTGTGGCATGAAGTCTCCGAATTTGCATGAGATCTCATACACACCTCCCCTGGGGTTTGGGGTAAGCTGGATCGAAACTTTAATGTTGGCTTGTAAAGTGTTTTTAAAAGCCCTGTTGGAGGTGAAAGTCACACCAATGTTGGCTGTTTTTTGTGAGAACTATGCTGAACTGGGCCAAGATTTTCCGAACGATCATAGCCCTAAAATATTGTAAAGTTGTCGTAAGGCAATCATAGGCTATCGTAGCCTATTTTCGAAACTGTCGTATCCCTAAGATATCGTAAGACTGTCACAAATCTAGCCTCATATCTATGGTAAATTTCTTTTATCTTCATCCAAGAAGGCGGCATACTTTGCAATTGATATTTTTCAAACAAATAATCTGCTGTACACTCGAACATTGACATTTCTTTTGGTTCAACTGTGTGATTCAAATTGACACTTCAAAAACACGAAGAACACATCAAAGATTTCACATAACTATGGAGTCCATGCTGAAGAAGCGTGAAATTTCGATAATTTGGGAAGGATAAAAACGGAAGGTGTGGGCAGGTTCTATAGTAATGACCGTGACTTTATTGATAACTCGGGGGCAGCTTATCTTAGTTCATACTCTGAGAGTGGCTTCATTTCGTATTCGCCCGGCGAGACCTTGCTCAGTATTACAGTTTTCATAAAGCGCAGAGTTCCACTGTTATATTTTCTGGATCGCATTTGTGACAATGTCTTAATCTTTATTTTCGCATTTTATAAAATTTTATCAATCTACATATGTGACGAAGTGCAAAACTACAAGCGTTTCTCATCAGGTTTTACATCTAAAATTTATTGATTTAACAAGAAAATACATCTGATCAAATATGTATATAGTATATTTGTTTAAAGAGTAAATTTAATGTTTTTCTGGCAAAAGTAATTGTATTTTGTTTTGTTTTAAAAACAACACCTGTTATCTATATTATTGAAAGACAAATATTTGATAACAAGTGATTAAATATTGTCTGTTGAATAACTGCATTCTTTAAATGCATAGATGTATGCCATTAAATATAGAATTATTTATATATTTTGACAGCAAAAGTTAAGCACATATTTTGGTATTGTATTTTCGAGAATGACGATTTGAAAAATCAAGTAAAAAATGGGTTCCCATGCGCGTTTGGGTTTCAAATTTCGTCAATAATAACATATTTTGAACATTGTCCAAAATTCACTTTCCAATATATCTTTGCAGAAAATGTTGACATGAATGAAATTTACTGACCAATATAAAATAGACATGTTCACCAAAATAATCTTTGAATTTTACATTCAATGGACTGATTTTAAAATAATAATTGATGTTGGTCTTTATAAAACTTAAGTGTACATTTACCAGTTTTATATTAAAAAAACATAAATACTGGACAAATACTATTAAATGACCCTCAGCAATGATATCAGACATGCCAAACATCATCGAACTACGTTCAAGAATAGATTTCACACATTACAATGTAGATATTTCGCTCCTCAGCCAGATTTAAATCAAATCAGACAAATCAGTATATTAGCTCTACTTAATTTAAAAGGATAGAAAAGGATTACATTATTTGTATGTGGCCTGTTCCATATGACAACATATAACTTGACAATTCATAAATTATCTCCCTTTGTGAACGAAAATTAGTGTCACTTTCAAATTTTGAAAAGAATTATGGATCTAGATAGATAAAAAATAATAATTACATCATACAAATAGCTTGTTATTGTATTTGAGTCCTTGGTTTATTTCTGAAACACATTGGATATATAAATAACAAATAAACTTAAGCTTACATTGTCATTACAACTCGCTCAATCTGAACAATTTTTGTTTTGAGTGTTTCCAGGTATATTGTTGGTGTCGTCTCTAAAAACTTTACTTTTGACATAAATGCAAAAACAAGCAGCATTGTGAAACTGACGCAGTATACATCATGTAACATCAGACTTGAACACGCATCTCAAATGCTGAATGCCTGCTGTTCGATCATGTCATTTAGAATAATGTCCCTTACTTTCGTCCTCGACTTTGAAGTGAAAATATTGAAGTATCTTTTTGCACATTATTTCACTTCTAAAAGATATAGTGTGGTAACACTAAACTTTTTGATTGGGTTTGAAAAATGGCACACGAATGATATTTGTGTTTGGGTGGTCATGGCATATTTTATCATAATAACAAAATATCTACATGTAGGACGAATGCAGGATTTACAGAACGTCACTCAAATAGTTGCGTGTTAAACAATGTGACCTGAGAATGTGATCATGAGTGAGTGAGTGTGTGAGTTGGGTTTAACGCCGCTTTTAACAATATTCCAGTTATATCGCAGCGTGTCAGCTTAAAGTGGGAGGAAAGCCCGATGTGATGCAGGTCTCAGACGTTTACCACTTCGGTGAAACCCACGAGCACGGGTATGGTGCTGACAAACCTAGAAACATAATCGGCACGAACCGGGATTCGAACCCACGATCATAGGTTTCTGGCGTGCCCAAGGGACGCAACTCTGCACAGCAAATCGCGGTGCGTTAGAAGACTGGGCCACCCGTGCCCCCATTTGATCATGAATTCCGTGTCACTTATCTATGTTGTTGTTTTTGTCAGCAGCTTGGAAATCCCTGGGACATCGTTGGGAAACACCCCACGTTTTCAATCTCTAATACAAATGAGTTCTCTGTCACGATAGCTATTGTATCTTTGTGCGATCTGCGACAGGTTTACCATCATTTCGAAAATGTATCTAATCTTCAACTTAAGATATCTTATCTTTGAACGTAAGTTGTTAAGATTAATCGCAGCTGAGATCGTTTCGAAAATCTAGGCCCTGGTAGGGCCTTTGTATAGGATGTTGATGAAGATGGGTACTGGGGCTGATTTTGACTTTGAAACAGGATCTTTTCTGGGTTTTATGAATGGTGCTGAGAAAGATGCTGGATTTCTTTGAAAAAACTGTCAGGATTGCAGATGGCTCATCGGGTGAGGGTGTCAAGTATGGCTTGTTTGATCTGTAAATGGTGGTTGGACATGTAGTGAATGTACTGGTCCGTGTGACTGGGTGTACGGTAGGTGGCAGTGTGGATGTTGTCATCTAGGACCGAGGGCAGCGTGTGGTTTATTACCTAAACAAGATGTTAGTAATAAAATGCAAGTTACCGATTATTCATTTTTAATTACTTACACTGTCAAGATTAAAGATCTTTTCACACTTTAACAATGTACACAATGCTGTTAGTTTAGAAGGATTAACAGAAAGCAGCAGAAACAGTATGTGCATTAAATCTAAGAATCACAAGATAGATAAACACGGCAAACATATCAGTTAAACGCTGCGCCAGTAGCTTTAGGCCACGCCCCCAAATAGGTTTGTTTGGAAGCCGGTTGTGGAGCGTGTGATTTCAGTACTTTCACTAAGACATTTAAATACTTTCTATGAATATCACAAATTTTTCTCTTTGGGAAATCGACTGAATGTATCTGGGACTTTCCCCCCCAAAAATCGCAATCAATGTTTTCAGTTTCTCTCCCTTTAATCTCATTGCCTTCGTCATTGTATTGTTTCTTTGTATATTGATCCCACCTTGTGTAAACATCCTCATATATTTAAACTCTATGTGCTTACTCAGTATTCACCAACTGAAGGGGGAAGTAGTACTGACACGACGTGACAAATAGTGAGTGAGTGAGTATGGTTTTACGCCGCTTTTAGCAGTATTCCAGGAATATCACGGCGGGGGACACCAGAAATGAGCTTCACACATTGTACCCATGTCGGGAATCGAACCCAGGTCTTCGGCGCGACAAGCGAACGCTTTAACCACTAGGATACCCGACCGCCCACTTGACAAATAGAAGCTGAAATGTCATGTATCCATGGTCTTCCAACTTCTCAGAGTAAGCATTTGCCACTCACACAATTTGCAGTAAAAAATCAGTGTTTGTTGCCCTCCCCAACGCACACGTATTCCTTGCAATACGATGGACCACTAATTTTAGTTCGTTATAAGCATATATACAACATCTATACAGCAAATGGCCGGGACCAAAAATTAAGTTCGCAATATCCGTCAGTTCGTTATAAGCATGTTAAACGCATTTGAATGTAAATGTTTGCAAATACATGGAAATCATTCCACAATTTGTTAGGACGTCATCAATTGAACAGTAATTACCTACGCCTATCTGACCTCGTCTGAGGTCCGTGACGTAACTTCAGGTTCTGATGATGTCACTTCCGGTTTTGATGATGTCACTTTCATTGGTCTTGACATCATTCCTGTGACCTGATCACTTGACGTTAACCTATGACCTGTCCAACACTTATTAGAAAACATGGAATAAAAATTTAACTTTCCTTTCGAAGACTTGCCATGGGAAGTACATGCCTCGCACAACCTTTTTTCCCAGCCTTTGGCTAGGGGAGCTACTTTATAATAATGGCCTGTTCTTCCATTACCGGACCAAGACTGTAGATACCATTCAGATCTAGCTGTATTTACCCCAGATAAAAGGTTAGTGAATGTGTTTGGTGATTTCCATTGGCAACTTGTCATCTGCTAGACAGAGCTCTAATTTTGTGGGCTTTAAGAGTACCAAACACAGGAAGTTCCTTTCGTTTTGATAACTTTCTAAAATCATAGTTTTTAACCATCTTACCAGACTCTTTTGCGATATCTCTATCTGAAGCCGTTTTGCAAAAAATAGAGACATTTCAAGCCTCTACAATGTAGCCGTTGGATAGAATCAGAGAACAAATAGGGCATACATGTCAAACCGATGGATCTATCCCTTTGCTTTGAGCAGGAAATGTATAATGTCAATGTCCTAACCATTCCAGAATTTATTGATTCTTGCTACCAACTCTGATAAGGTTCTGATAGTAATGGAACTCCAATCCTCAGCATGCGTTAGGCCTGAGAAGTCATGAGTTTGTAGTTTAGAGATCTATCTAAATGAACTGTCCACCAGAAGGTTCAGCTTACTTACCATGTGTTGGGCAGACATCCTGCAATGTATTGAGTCTACCAAGTCGAATAAACGTGTTGTCTTGTGTTTCACTCCACTTGACTAAGTACTGTAAGTACACTACCACCATGGTGTTGTCTATAGCCATCAGGATAAGAGCATTCATTGATTGCGGAATAGATCACTCACACCTCTAGACCATTCATATGAAGGTCTCTCGTGAGCTCTCCACATCTCTTGTATCACTAGACTGTCCATATGGGCACCCCAGCTGAAGTTGGAAGCACTCTTGTAGAGGTGATGTTTGTCTTCTGCAAACAGAAATGCAATGCCCAGCATATCCACCAAATGAGCCGATCCAATAAAGTTTGGAGGGAAGGTTACTAGAATGTCCAAGTTTGTTGACTATACTAATGGGACACAGGCGAATACATTAAATCATGTTTTAATGACATCCACCTTCTAGGAGTCTGGTTGGGTCAATCTGCCATATTGGTGACCATCTGCAACCACTTGAGACCCTTCGGCGAACAAACGATTCTTCTATGTACAATGTAGTTAGAATCTGGCTCCCAGATACATCATATCCTGTACTGGGTGAATTTTCAACTTGGTTCCAACAATCATTTGGGGCAGAAAAATCTGGATCCTGTCCTGATAGGCTGACAGAGAGTTGGATAAGAGCAAACTGCCAAGTGAACAGCCAAAGTGTGGTGAATATCCTGAAATGGCAGAACCTAGACTCATTACAGCAGGCGTTGACTCAGAATCGGAGATATTTCTTGTGGAAAAACATTCAAATGAATGAATATGCGCATTTCTTGTTTTGCATTAACAACCAATCAGTAATCTCGCTTCGCTGAGTAAGTCATCATAAAATTGTGTGACTTGAAACATGGCTCTCATTTGTCAGTATTGGCATACTTCCTTCTGTGATTTTTATGAACGTAAAATTTTTCATGTCACTAATGTCACCAGTACATAAACAATTTTACACCGTAATATTCCTTTGCTCTAAATCCGAGAATGAGTCAGCTGGGATGGCATCCGTTCCTTCCTCAAATTTTCAATTTCGATGGAGAAGGCCCGCAGGGAAGGCTTCAGGAACATCAAAGCTGTAACCAGTCCAAGGATCCAGGCCTCTTCTTTTTTGGCTGCCTCCTTCCTCTTAGCCATGGATTAAAACTTCATGAACTTCTGATAGTCGTCACTAGGGAGATATAAGGAGGACTCCATCTTGCACTACCACCTAAGCCCTAAATAGCAACTACAACCACTCAACATTCACATAAGTGAAGAATGATCTAGTTGACTAGAGGTCAAAAAGCCAGTCTAAACTGTAATGCAGTGTGATATACAACGACGTCGGTGCACTGTACAACCTCAGACAAAGGACTTAAAGCTTTCTGTCTTCAAGCTGTTGATACAAGGCTTGGGAAGCAAGATACTGTCAGTTTCACAACTAATTATGGATAGTTGACAGTGAAGAGAACCTCTGTTGAAAATCTGAATATTTTATAGTGTGATGACAGCCACAATACAAGATTTATGGCACTGATGTAATAGAGGTTTTGAATTTGCAAGAATTATAAACATTGGGCCCCACATTTCCTTCATTACGGTTTGAAAAGACAGGAATGATGAATTGTGAATATGTACAATGGGCACTACATTCAGCTAAATTGGTTGTGATGGCAAATGTTTACAGACGATAAACAAGCCTATTGGTCAGATGATCTTGGTCTAGAAAGAATGCAATTTATCACTGCTTACATCTGATACATAACCATGGTAACAGCATGCATGTTGATTTTTCCAACATCAAATAATTTATTACTCACACATTACCAGGTGAGCTAGCCTTGTCAATAGCATAATGGACCCGTGAAGATCTGGGGTAGAATAGGTATTCAGCAACCCATGCTTGCCGTAAATGACGACTATGCTTTTCGAAAGAGGCGACTAACGGGATCAAGTGGTTAGGTTCGCGTACTTCGTTGATGCATGTCATCAATCCAAAGGTTCTTCTACTTAAATTAACAATTCTGTTGATGCCTCTCACATGTAATGGGGAAAAAGCATTGTATTTAAACTAGGTGTAACCAGATGCACAAATAACAGCATCATAATATCTTATTTGGTAGACACACTAATCTCTTTAAATCTAACCAGAAAGTGTATTAAGAATTAATAAGACTTGAAGCTTTTAAATTAATATGTACAACTGTCTAGATTTCAGATGGAACACTTACAGACCTGAACATTGTAATAATAGGAACTACTGGTCAAGGGAAGAGTGAAACTGGTAACACCATCCTGGGAGACAATGCATTTGATGCACATGCATGTAGTGAGACTGTTACAAAGTTATGTCAAGAAAAATATTCATTTTATGGAGCCAGGAGAATCACAGTCCTTGACACGCCTCATGTAAATCCAAACAAGCAGGGAAATTTGCGAAAAGAGATTGAGGACTTCTACAAATTACATCGGCCTAATGCAATTTTGGTAGTTTTGCGCTGGAACACGCGCTTCACTCAAGAACAAGAGGAAATCTTTGCCATTATGGATGAAGTGTCCTCCAAAGGGGAATTGTCAAATCACACTGTACTGGTATTTACACATGGAGATACATTTCATCCTGAAATTCAATCACATGATGCAAAGATACAGAAGTTCAAGGAACACATGATGTCAGAGGAAGGCATCATTAAAAGGTTATTGGAAAAGGTTGGTGGTCGCTTCATCCTTGTCAACAACATGGAAATCTCCAAGCTGAAAAGACTGAGAGAAGCTGCATTCATTATTGAGCAGATTGATAATCTTATGGTAAAGGCAACAAATGTAACAGTTCAAGATGAACCAACCATATCACAGGTTCCGGGCAGGAGCCGCTTGTCATTGCTTGGATATTGTATTCCTGGATTTCCGGCTTGTTTTCCTCAAAATGCTGAAGTGGTTTCTCACACCAACGGCTCCATTCTTATGAAAGACATTCAAATTGGAGAACAACTCATGTCAGTATCGTCTAATGGTGAAATCACATACAGCCCTGTTTTCTTGTTTGGTCATGCTAATTCAAATGTCACCAGCGAGTTCATCAACATCATCACCCGACAAGTTTCTATCAAGCTTTCTCCAGACCATCATATCTACACTAAGTATGACAACCAGATTGTAACTGTTCCTTCTAGACAGATCACCAGAGGAAATGTCATCTTCAGACTCGACAGCAATAATAATAGATTAGTAGAAGATGAAGTGACAGATATTTGTTTCTGCATTGAAAAAGGCCTGTATGCCCCCTTCACTATGTCTGGTACACTAGTTGTTGAGGGTGTGCTGGCCTCCTGCTATGTAGATTGTGTTCCACCCAACTGGGCTCATCCACTGCTGTGGCCAGTCCGTCTAATGTACAGAATGTCTCCCTCTTTCCTTGCCTGGATTTCCAAGCCTCAGACGGATGGAATACCAAACTGGATACACTGGATCATGGAAACATTGATCAAGAAAAAACTGCATTGAGTCTTACAGCTTTCACTTTCACCATGATCGTTTCTGCAGTTCAGGGTGCCGTTGTACAAAGTGATCTTACCACTAAGGTGATCGTAACTCCTATACCTTAACATAGACTTATGACAGTCGTAGCGCTAAGTTTGCTTTGAACAACGGAACTGAGATTTCCACTCGTCTGTTTGAGTGCATTTTACAGTTGCACAGTGAAAACAATACTATACCAGTGCACAACTTTAAGTAATATTCACAATGTTTTTCCTGAAAATATACCTGCCTAAGAATCATGCTGAAATTTGTTAAAACATGACTAATTACTTATAAGCTATATTTTAGCTCAACTATCAATGTATACCGTCTATGGTGTGGTCTCGCTTTCTGTTTTAGCCAGCAAAAGTAATTTGAATTGAGCTTTTAAATAAAAAAGTGAATAACAAAAACATTCTTTACTTGCTGTTATCACACTTAAATGATTTCAATGAAACTATTCTAAAATGTCTTGCAGAACCTACCCATGATAGTGAGAAGGAAAAAAAACCCATATTTTTCAAGTATTTATACTAAGCAAATATTCCAGATGATTTTACTGCTTCAAATTTCAGTTTCCAACCAATCAGACTGCAGCCCACACTCTCATTTATTTTACAATGTGTTACATTGTGAATCTAACATTGCTTAGGTTGGAGCCATTGTTTAACTTTGTATATATTACATTTATTTGTTGCTTAAACAGGTTGAAGAGTTGTAGTATAGATAACCAGTTTATTGATGACTTTTGCATATCACTTTCTGCATATATGATTATATGTGCTAAAGAAATATCAATGTAAATAACAAGCCTATTTTGTTGAAATTCTTGTGACATTGTTACACATGTGTTGATGATGATGCAAGTTGACCAGAAGGAAGGATTTCCTTGATGACTTGTGTTCCATTTCGTGTAAAACATTTTGTGTAAAACATAAGTTAAGGAAATGTCCATGTAAACAACAAGCCTATTTTAATGAAATTCTTGTGACATTGTTACACATGTGTTGATGATGATGCAAGTTGACCAGAAGGAAGGATTTCCTTGATGACTTGTGTTCCATTTTGTGTAAAACATTTTGTGTAAAACATAAGTTAAGGAAATGTCCATGTAAGCAACAAGCCTATTTTGATGAAATTCTTGTGACATTGTTACACATGTGTTGATGATGATGCAAGTTGACCAGAAGGAAGGATTTCCTTGATGACTTGTGTTCCATTTTGTGTAAAACATAAGTTAAGGAAATGTCCATGTAAATAACAAGCCTATTTTGATGAAATTCTTGTGACATTGTTACACATGTGTTGATGATGATGCAAGTTGACCAGAAGGAAGGATTTCCTTGATGACTTGTGGTCCATTTTGTGTAAAACATAAGTTAAGGAAATGTCCATGTAAATAACAAGCCTATTTTGATGAAATTCTTGTGACATTGTTACACATGTGTTGATGATGATGCAAGTTGACCAGAAGGAAGGATTTCCTTGATGACTTGTGTTCCATTTTGTGTAAAACATAAGTTAAGGAAATGTCCATGTAAACAACAAGCCTATTTTGTTGATATTCTTGTGACAATGTCACACATGTGTTGATGATGATGCAAGTTGACCAGAAGGAAGGATTTCCTTGATGACTTGTGTTCCATTTTGTGTAAAACATTTTGTGTAAAACATAAGTTAAGGAAATGTCCATGTAAACAACAAGCCTATTTTGTTGAAATTCTTGTGACATTGTTACATATGTGTTGATGATGATGCAAGTTGACCAGAAGGAAGGATTTCCTTGATGACTTGTGTTCCATTTTGTGTAAAACATAAGTTAAGGAAATGTCCATGTAAATAACAAGCCTATTTTGATGAAATTCTTGTGACATTGTTACACATGTGTTGATGATGATGCAAGTTAACCAGAAGGAAGGATTTCCTTGATGACTTGTGTTCCATTTTGTGTAAAACATAAGTTAAGGAAATGTCCATGTAAATAACAAGCCTATTTTAATTAAATTCTTGTGACATTGTCACACATGTGTTTATGATGATGAAAGTTTACCAATAGGAAGGATTTCCTGTTACGATGTGTGTATAACAGTTCAGAGGAACATGTATTAATTGTGAGAGTAATTGTCATGTATCAAAACATTTTAGTTACTCTGTGGGGCTTATGGTGCCGCACCAATACCAAGTACCAATGCCTGTTGTAACACCTGACTACAGTGTGACTCTGATGGTTACTAAATGTCCTGGTTGGTTGTGTCATCATACCCTGATGAAGTACATTAGTTTGGTATTATTTCATCTTTAGTCTTGGTTTGCCTGGTCCAGGACTGACAAAGCAGTAATTCTGCAGACTATGGCGTTAAACAAGATTTCCCCAGTTGTATAATGTTGTAAATCATTTTACAGGAAATCATATATATTCATTCAAAATTAAATTAACATTACATATCTACCAGTTGGCAAATACCGGAAATGCACGTTTTTTAAGCCCTGGGCTTAATTACGTATTTTGACTACTTAGTTGAGTAACAACATACCAATATTGCAGTTAATGCGGGTTTGTCATATGCGTTTAAAATATCACACTGACCAGCAGAATTTCACCTACATTAGGGGTCCATGGGTCTTGTAAATCTGGATACCTTTAACGGTGTTTAAGGTGCATTAGAATGTAAATTGGACACATAGAAGCAATACAATACAATACATGTTGTTGAAGAACATCTGGTATGGGAGATCAATCAAGTTTTCAATTTACTGTAAGCCCATGGGCTTAAAAGCATTAGATGTTTTCTGTTTTAAGCCCATGGGCTAAATAAGGAAACTAAAAAACGGGCAGTCCTGGTAACTTCCTATTCTCTCCTGTGTAGATGATTACAAATAACAGATTGATTAGCCTATTTGGATACTTGAAGTTGTAAAGCTACCAACTTTGAGGGATTTGCTAGTTATGTCTTGATACGATTTTGTTAATTAATGCTGATGATATGTTGTTATTCTATAAATGAATTCTATTATGATTACTTAAGACATTTAAAGGAGCAAAATAAGACACTCTACTTGACATGATGTATCTAAAGACAAGGTTTAGGGTATATGTTTTAGGTAAACAAAAGTCACGAAAATCAGAAGAAAATACAAATCTACATAAATTCAAATTTGCTAGAATTAAAAAAAATAAACAAGTCCTTTGTGACTTGTTAGCAGATGTTTTCTTATCTTTGTCATAAATATGTGCCTGAGGCCAAATGTTTGTCAAGATGTGACCATAATTAAAACAAAGCAGATTGCAACAAATCTTCGATGCAATTTGAGATTGATAGTTGACAAATAATTATATTTAATATCTTGGAGTGTCATTTTATGAACCTTTATTATCCATGAAGACAGGATTTCAACTTCTTTTCCATTTTCTTTCAATGCAATGTAAAGTTACAAGAAGAACCATGTCTCAACTGCTCAAATGCTATCAGCCATGCAGTTCTTAAGCTTCACCATATATTTCTTGTTTATCCAGCAAGTACTAGCTTCTGTACCTCAACATCACATTGAACATTAAGAACGAAGAAGTTGAAATCCATAAGTCAATCGTACACCCGTCTTCATGGAATATATTTTTACATTTTTTACTTCTTATTGTGACAAGTATATATTCCATATTTGAGTAGTGTGTAGTTTTATCTCCATATTTTCTTATATTCTTATAGTTGCATATACCACTCAGTATGTTCTCATCTGTTACTAAGCCTCTGTTAGACTCTGTTCAAACAACCTACCACCAACACTCAAACAACAAAGTATATAGAGTTATGTCCCTTGGATCTAATGTGATATATTCAGTTCAGAAAAAAGCTTATTCATGACATTTTGATAATTGTCAGACATATTGGGTAGGAAAACAACTTAAGGATTAACATATAATAATTCAACAAGCCAAATGGTCATCTATACAAGGGCATACATTATTTCAACTAAATCTGAAAAATAGATTTGTTTGTTATGTGTTTTTTAATGCTGCGATCAGCAATATTCAAGCTGTATGACGGCGGCCTGTTAACAATAGAGTTTTGACCAGACAATCAAGTGATTGACATCATGAGCATCGATCCACGCAATTTGAATACGATGACATGTATCAACCAAGTCGGCAAGCCTGACCACCCGATCCCGTTAGTCACCTTTTACGGCAAGCATAGGTTGCTAAAGACCTATTCTACCCCGGATCTAGAAAAATAGAAGATTCTAATAGTTTGTAATGAATAATTAGCGTGTAACGTACGCATGTCGATGAGAACATATTGTGTCATGACTTATCTGCATTGTATCACATGTATTATTCATCATTGTTGCAGCCTTATCGTAGAGCCACATAGTTACATTTATCAAGGATATAGTTGAGCACTATCAGAAATGCACAAATTATTGGTTCCTATCTGTATCTCACTTTCTCAAAATGTACATCTTGGCAGCTCCTCTTTGTTTTAATGGCCCTTTCTGATCTAATAATATAACCATATCTCAATCCGAAACAACTCTTTAACTGACGGGCCTTTACTGTTATCTGGATTATCCCTGTAAATGTATGAAAAAATAGGCCATGAAAGGCATATAAAAATGGCTTGGTCAAACACTCAGATAATTAAATGGCCCAGTGTAATGTGTTTGGTAACTTTTTCCTTTCTAGTTTCATTTTGAATTGAAAATAGATCATTGATGTGTCTCTTCAATGGCCACTGAGAGGCAGCCAAATAATACTTAAAATGTGGCATAGGCCACATCCGTTTAGTTACTTGTTTTATGTTTTACAGATCGACCTGTTTCTTCTTAGTTATGCAGAATCCCCAATACTATGTTGTTTGGTATATTTTGATTTTTGATCCAGCTTTGACTTTTGATTTTCACATACTCTCATTTTAAGTTCACCTGACTGAAAGTCAAGCGAGCTTATGTCATGGCCTGTTTGTCTGGTGTGCTTCATGCTCAGTGCATCATCAACATATGCTCCTCAGCAACATTTAGAAACTATAACTAAAACGTCACATTTATTACTCGCCACCCCAATTTGTTCATAGGTTCAAATCTTATTTTCAACATGTTCTAAATGTATTAATAAAATTTGGTATTGTGTAGTCAGTAGTAGTGCTCAACATATGTTACGGTTTATTTGCGATATTTGAAATTTCCACATCAATAATACTAAAAGCTGAAACTTCTCTTAGTCATTACTGACCCATTTTTATCCAAAATGGAATGTAATTTGGTACATGTGTAGTTGTGGCTCAACATGAATGTTTTGTTTTTGCTATTTTTCACATTTTGACTCTTATTTCATCTTGGTACTGTGGACATGCTCCAAAATGTCTGACAATGCCTTTCGTCTCACTGAAAAAATCATCTCCTCAGGAACCACTGAACCAATGGAGCTGAAACTTCACATGCTTTTCTTCACCAGTGATGACAACTAAACGTGTTGTAATCCGATTTTTTATACAAAATGGAATCAAACTTGGTACACATGTAGTTAGTTGTTGGGCCCAGCATATATGTTCCGTTGTTTTTTAATATTTTAAATATTGAGCCTAATTTAACATAAATTATCTCAAAATGCATAATTGTCTCTGTAACCTTCTCCTCTGAAATTACTAGCCTGAGGGCGCGAAACTTTGACACGTATGTTTCTCCTTATGATGACAACATATTTTGTTAAGTGTTGAATTAAGGGTTCGAAGGAATATCAATGTTGACAGCAACTTTTGTTTAGTGTCTGTCTTTTCTTTTGAAAACTGTTGATCTATAACACTATTTTCCCAGTGTTTCTGCAGTTTAACCATCTTGGAAACCTCCTTTGTTAACATGGTTAACAAGCTGAAATTCTGTGTATATATTCCCTTGAATAATAATTTTCAGCATCTGTCCAGAAACCTGAGTTTATTACCCTGGAAATTTGTATTTGAGAGTTTGTTACTGATATTGCTTATTTGCTTAACCTTCTTCACCATTGTGTGACCTCACTGATCTGATATCAGGTTCCAGAAAAATTAAGGTGAGCTGCAGAACCTAGTAGTTCTATTTTTAGGTGAAACTGGAAATTCACAATTGTGTCTACCCGAGTACTACTCTGCCCCAAAGCATGTACATTCAATTTCCACTTGCAACAAACAATTCTTGTGCTCAACTATTTCCTATCTTAATAAGAGAATTATATTATGTTTTGAGAGATTATCTAAATGTAGCTGATATGTGTCATTATAAGACTCTACATTACCTTTATCAACTGAACATACAATGTATATAACATAAGTTATATTTGGGATTCCAATACTTTCATGGGTTGCGTCCCAAGAGTGAGGCACCTAATCGCCAGCATACAAATGTCAATTTATTACTGTCAGAGGGGTACACAAAGTATGTGATCTAGACTACCAGTTGTCGGGCTTTCATTTTTGTGGAAGCCTCGGTGGCTGAATGGGGTTAGATCGCTGACTTTGTGTGCTGGCGATTAGGTGCCTCACTCAGACTATCAGACTGTAAACTGAGAACTGTGCAGGAGACTACCATCTTGGATAACTGGATTATATTCAACAGTGTCAAGTGATATATTTTCTTGTGTACAGTGCGCACTTTTCCCCACGAAACACCAGAAGTATCATGTCAACAAATCCTTGTCTGGTTATAAAAAAGTGTTCATTGTATACCACCACTTCTAGTGATGTCTTATTGCAATTTCACATTTTCAGTGCACACAATATAAGAAACAGCAATTTGTCCTGACACATGTACCAAAGAATGGGCACTATACACAAGAAAATATGGTAATTTTGCTAAAAATTTACCAACATAACTGTTTGAAATTCAAAATATGTTAGATGTTAGTTAAAACACATATCTATTTTTAGTGTCTCTATAATATTTCGTTTTATTGTGTTAATTTGCTTTAATAATCAAAACTTGAGAAATGCAGTTAGGTCATTAATGGTACTGAATCCAATTTATGTAAACAGATTTGAAATGACACGACAAACTGTAAACAATCACATTTACTACAAAACAGATATCCCAAGTTGGATCGACACCTGGAAATAGATTGCAAAAGTGATATGTCTCCAAACATCTTATATTTGATGCGGAACAAATACTGTCAGCAGCCTGCTTTCAGAAAGGCTTCATTGCGGTATTTGACCCATTCATTCACAGTAGGGATTCAGATCTTTCTGCTCAAAGTCAATTAATGAGGGTCGATTGGTTAGGCATACGACATACTTGCGGTCGAAAACGATTTGTAACATTTTGAGTGTAAGACAAATCCTACTTACATCAGAACTGTACTGCATCTCTCATGTTTACATAATTATTTAACTATTCACGCTTCAGGAAATAAATTCAAAATAATTGGTTTGCATTATTTTTTTTAACCACAACATCACCATGATTAGAGGTATATTTGTTGACCAACTTTGAGCCTCACTGGTTCAGTGATGATATAGTGACATAAGCAGCAGGTAATAGCTGAACTAGTTTGCACAACAGAAAACCTGGGTTACAACAGGTCACATCACTTATATTTGTCGTAAAAGGCAACTTTAATATGTGGATAAGATGGCCAGGTCAGTGACTTGATTGACAGTCTGTCATTGCTCCCCTCTATACCGTCCATTGGTTTGTCTGGACCAGACTCAGTCCTTTACAAACAGTCATGATGAGGCTGGAATATTGCTAACTGCGGACAAATACAACAAACAAATCATTTCCTGACAACCTGTGGGAACCCAGGTTTGAATATGGTCCACCTCTCTCACAGCTTGTCGTAAAAGGCAACATTAATATGTGGATAAGATGGCCAGGGTAGTTGACTTAGTTGATCGAGTGTCTTTGGACCCTTCAATGTCATTCACTGGTTTTCTGGACCAGACTCAATTTACAGGCTGATATGGGTGGAATATTGCAACCCGCTGGGCAGGCTAGGTAACCCTGTCAAATTAGGACATGCCAACTATCTCAACAAAATAAACACATAGGGTGTTGGGACCCGTGAAAATCCAGGGTAGGTCTTCAGCAACCCATTCTTGCTGTAAAAGGCGACTATGCTTGTCGTAAGAGGAGACTAATGGGATCGTGTGGTCAGGGTCGCTGACTTGGTTGATGCATGTCATCGTATCCCTATTGCGTGGATCGATGCTTGTGGTGTCAATCACTGGATTGTCTGGTCCAGATTCGATTATTTACAGACAGCCGTCATATAGCTGGAATATTGCTGTGTGCGGCGTTAAACAACAAACAAGCAAACATAGAGTGTTTGGCCAATGCTTTGCTCCCCATGAAAAATTCACTTGTTGGAGAATTATTGGACAGATATAGAACAGGCCCTAAAAGTGTCTCACACTAAATTGCCAATTAGTTCATATTTATGAGATTCTCAGTTTGACAAAAACAGACATCGTCAGCTGTGTTACGAAAGTCTGGATATTAATGGCGGCATTTCATGGAACAATATTGTCACACACAAAAACAAAATAGGATAGGCTCAAAAATCTTAAAATCACCAGGTTATACCATATATCGCTGTGTATAAGGCGACCCCACGTATAAGACGACCCCCCTGTACAGGCCTTCGAAATCAACCCAAAATCCTATACTCCGTGTATAAGGCGACCTGGAATGAAACACATCACAAGTGCGCGCACAAACCTTAATAATAAAAAATTCCATTCTTCCATTCTTCCAATAACCGGTCATTATGCCACCTCGCCTGTGCATGAGCATTTGTCAAACGCACTTCATGTTCCTATAACTGATACATTCATATGAAAGAAAATAGATTATTCTATCCTTAATTGTCATTTCGACAATAGAAAAGATCCCAGATGGTCACTCATCCATCTACCTACACCTATCAGTTGAACAAAGAAACAGCGTACGATTACACTGCTATACTTGTACGTCACTATCATAGTATGGATGGGTGTTATGAAAAGGCTTCTTGAATATATGTAATACTGAAATATTTACAGCTTGGAATATCATAACAAATTTGATAGAGGTGGAATTCGCTGTCAAAACTGTTAATTGCATTCAAGTAAAAAGGCTGGGTGATTGATTGATTATTAAAAGGTTTTATAGGTGTTTGGGCAACTAGGCCCATTTACACCTTGCCCATAATAAAGGTTTGCTAATTACCTACATAGACCTTAGAGTAGTGAAACTGTGAAACTTAAATATAAGCAAGATTGACATTTAAGGGTGAGTGGGTGAGTTAGAAAGTTGATGACGAGTGAGATAAAAAACAAGTACTACTCAGTTGAACAGTACTAACCTTCACAGTGCCATGTCTGGAGACAACAGTATTGATAAGTGGTAGGAGATTATTGGAAGTGGTGGCAAATAAGACGCTCGTAAAATGTCAAATGTTTCTTTTTCTAGATTAGTTTGGATTTAACGCCGCTTTTAACAGTATTCCAGTTATATCACGGCGTATCAGCTTAACGTGGGAGGAAAGCCAAAAGTGATGCAGGTCACAGACATTTACCACTTTGGTGAAACCCACGAGCATGAGTATGGTTCTGTCAAACCTAGACGTATAATCAGGGAGAACTTTGATTCGAAGCCACATAGTTTCCGGTTCAACTCTGCACAGCACCTTAGACGCCTGGGATACCCGTGCCCCCACCTACAAGAGAGTGATCCAATGCCTTCTACGACCTGACTTGCTGTATATATATATTTGAAAACTCGGACTTCCTGCCAGCTGTTTCCGATGCAAGAACGGAGCCCGGGCCTCTCAAGACATTTGACTGCCAAACATTCTGGACATTCGTGAGTGCACTGACATTTGTTTCTTACTTCTGCTGCCACCTATTTGACCCAATGTGTTGCCTCTTGTGATTGTATACCTAAAACCATGTGATTTCGATATATAATTAATTATTTCTTGATCTTGAGTGGTGTTTAACTAATTTTCCTGTGAATTAACCTTAGAATTTCTGTTTGGAAATCACCTTGTAACAGACATTAGCAAGGTTTTATGAGACGCAACAAATGTGCATCCAGAACGTATGGTGGCCGAGAGGGGACATCGCTTTCTCGCTCTATCCCTTTCTCGCGGTTAAGCAGTATCCCCTCTTGACCACTATAGGGGCATGTGATATCTGCTGCAATTGGGAGGTAATGTTGAACTTTTGTCACTATTTACTTAAAACAAAATTTTATTGTAGAGACGTAGGAAATTTTAAAACAATCCACAGATTTTGTGCGTAAAATGTAAATGATATATTTATGGCCCTATTCAGTTGTATGTGACCATCACGCCGAAAGCGTGTGGCAGATCATGGCAATACGCTCTAAATAAATCAGGTTAAAATCTAAATATATACTTTTCAAAAGAAGTTAAGAAGACTATGGTTAATTAGTCATGGCTGATTGTTTTGCAAAAATACAATCTTATAATTGTTGGTGTTCTATAACTTGTTTTTGGTAGTATATGATTGATGTTACAGTGTGTTGTCATAGCGACGGATTTACGACACCCATCGTCTGAAGAACATTTAATTGCAAAGGCTCATTACCCTGGAGCCATGACATCTATATGCCTTGAAATACTTAATTGCTATTATTTATAAGATGCTAATCCTAATTGTTAATCCCCATTTTTGTGTACATCGACCATCTGCCATCCTGCTGATGAATTACTGTTTACATTTATATTTATTACTTACTAAATGTCAGGTGACCTTGGCTATATAAGCCTTGGTCCAGAGAGATTGAAATGGAAGGCCTTAACATTTTTCAATGGAATGCCAATGGCCTCGCCGGCCATGGTTCTGAACTTAAAGCTAAATTCAAAATAGATAAAGGTCACCATGTAGCTTGTATTCAAGAAACCAAATTCTCACATAAAACTAAATTCAACCTACCAAATTATAACGCAGTAAGAACCGACAGGTCCAAAACCATCCCAGGCAGAACAGGAGGAGGTCTAATCATCTACCTTAGAGAGGATATTAACTACGAGGAAGTTAAAGTAAACACTCCTAATCTAGAAGCTAATGGAATCCAAGTCACCATCAATAACCCAAAAATAAGCATAATTAACATCTATCACTCAACACTAAAACCAATGAATGATACAGACCTAGATATCCTTTACCAATTAGGAAATAAATCAACCATCTTCCTAGGAGACTTCAATGCCCATCATCCTACCTGGGGCATTGCAGATAAACTAGACAATCATGGACAACTAATATCAGAGTGGATCGAAAAAAATGACCTAATACTATTAAACAATAACCAACCAACTAGATACGACAAAATCCACAACGCCATGTCGGTTATCGACTTAACAATATGTACGCCAGACTTAGCACAAAGTCTGATGTGGGACGTCCACCCAGTACCTCTAGGCAGCAACCACTTTCCCATAAATATATTATAACCTTAGGAAATCTAAAAATACCAAATCAAACCCCTAAACAGGAACCTAAATTTCAGTACAAAAACGCCAACTGGGACCAATTCCAAGAATTATGCAACGAAGCTAATCTAAACGATTTAGAAACAACAGACCCTGAAACATTCTGTCAAAACCTAACTAACTTCATAATCAACGCATCCAAATCCGCAATCCCCTTCAAATCATCCAACCCAGGAAAACCCACTGTCCCTTGGTGGAATGAGGAAATAGAGCTAACTAGACTAAAACGCAAATCAGCTTTCAACAGAGCTAAACGAGACCCCTCTCATCTCAAAACAGCTCAATAACTTAACCACCAAGTCCAAAACCTAGTTAAAACTGCAAAAAAACAAAAACTGGAAAAAATTCTGTGAGGAGCTAAACCACCACACCGACGCTAGGAAGGTGTGGCACAAAATTCACGCCATCCGAGGCATCAAACGGCACAAAAAAAGCCCCAATATAAACAACTCAACTTACCCCACCCAAAAGGCAAACAACCTAGCCAAACACTTCTCTAAAGTTAGTAGCAACAGTAACTTCAGTAAGAAATTCCAAGATAAACTAAATAAAGAAACCAAATTCTCCAAAGAAAACAGACAAGACAACCTAGAAATAAATCAACCTTACACCATAGAAGAACTAAATCACGTACTAAACAATAGAAAAAAAGGAACAGCCCCTGGCCTAGACCTCACCTCTTACCAAATAATCAAACACTTACCTACCTAACTACTCCAAACTTTACTTAAACTATACAACCTAGTCTACCTAAACGGACAGGTCCCATCCTCATGGAAGGAAGCTCTAGTAATCCCAATACCTAAACCAAATAAACCAGCAGATCAGGCAAACTCCTATAGGCCCATCTCCCTAACCTCAAATCTCTGCAAAATAATGGAACTTATGCCTAAAAATAGTCTACAGCACTACCTAGGCCAAAACAACATCATAAACCCCGACCAAAGCGGCTTCACCCCTGGCCGATCAACTCTCGATAACCTTGCCCGACTAGAACAGGATATAAAAACAGGACAGCTAAACAAGCAATACACCATAGGCATATTCCTCGACTTCTCTAAAGCTTTCGATATGGTATGGCACCACAGGCTAATACAAAAACTATAAAAACATAGGACTAAAAGGCCAAATAATAAACTTCATCCAAGATTTCCTAAACAATCGCAAAATTACCGTGGGTACAGACCATACGCTATCGGACCAGTGTCCCCTAGAAAATGGCACTCCCCAGGGCAGCATCCTCAGCCCAACCCTCTTCAATAAAATATTAAATGATCTATTCGAGGGCTTATCCCCTAAACTAAACACTTCAAAATTCGCGGATGACGGAGCCCTATGGATCCACACTAAAAGCATTAAAATGGCAGAAAACTTAATCAAAAAATCTCTAAATAAAATACAACAATGTGCAGACAAATGGGGCTTCTCCCTTAACTCAGATAAAACAACAGGAGTAGTATTCAAACATAAAAACATGAAACCTGCCTACCCAATCCTCCAGCTAAACAACCAAACAATCAAATTCCAAAAACAAGCCAAATTCTTAGGACTTATTTTCGATGAACATCTCACCTGGGAGGCTCACGTCCAAAACCTAAAAACTAGATGCAGCAAAGACCTGAACACATTAAGATGTCTCACCGGCTCTAACTGGGGAGCCTCCAAAGATACCCTCCTCTCACCATATACAACACTAATTAGATCAAAACTAGACTACGGCTGCGCCATATACAATACCCTAAACAACTCTCTATCTAAAAAACTTGACTCAATACAATACCAAGCCCTTAAACTAATTACACGCACGCGGCACCCAACATGGCACCTCCTACACCTCACTTCAGGCCCTTACAGGAGAAGTGCCACTAAATCTACGCAGGGAACAGCTAAGCCTTAATTTCTGGGCCGCGTCCCAAACAAACCCTCTCATCCAAAACCTAATTAACCAAAACATTAGCCCAAGAAACCAAGCTCTAGCTCGCAAACACCCCTTCCTCACCCCAATATCCCAAAGAATAACTAACTACCTCAATGAACACCAAACTCAAAATCTTAAACAAAACTGCAAAAAATCAAATATCTTCACCCCTAAACTCAAAATACCCCAAATAGACACAACGCTAGCTAACCAAATAAACAAACCGACCCAAACATAGCTAAAACAACCACACTTGCATACATACACGAAAATTGGCCAAATTGGTGTCACATATACAATGACGGATCTTCAGACCCGATCTCCAACTACACAGGCTTCGGAGTCCATACCACACAACCAGTTATATCCACACCATCTTACCGACTCCCTAACAACCAATCTATATTCACGGCCGAACTTATGGGTATGGCCTCAGCCCTGCATAACCAACAATCTAAAAACAACAAAAACATCCTAATTCTCACTGACTCCCTTAGAAGACTACAAGCCCTCCAAAACAAAAATACCAAAAAACGACCTAAATTAATAAACCAAATACTTAAAAGCTCCAACAACCTAACAAAAGCAGGCAAACAAATAACCTTCTTGTGGATCCCCGCCCACGAAGGAATTTACGGCAATGAAAGCGCCGATAAAGCAGCTAAATTATCTCTCAAAATAACAGAAATAAGCCTAATCCTACCCATCTCAAAATCGGTGTAAACAAACAAAAAATAACCAAAAAATGGCATAATCAATATCAAAACTCAATTAGCCAAATAAAAAAAGTGCTCAGAAAACCACTAGCCAAACCTAAAATCCTACACCCCTCTAAAAAAATTGACAGATTAATTACAAAACTCCAAACAGGACACACGAACCTAAATAACCACCTAAAACAACTTAAAGACTCACCACAGGCAACTGCCCCCACTGCAAGCAACCGGAAACCACAGAACACACACTCATCCACTGCACCCATTACCAAACACACAGAACCACACTACAAACCAACCTCAATCTAAATAAGGTTCCTACTCTAGATGAAATACTAAACCCTCAAAATAAACTAGAAAACTTCAAGGCCCTAGGCGTATTCCTAATCAAAACAGACCTAATTAAGCGCATCTAAAAACTAATTAATCTACCAATCCCAAATCCAATAAACATACAAACACGCACCTCACCCGGCTCCCTTAGTTCCCTCCTCCAACCTCCACCTCGTCATTTATTCCAAATTTAAAAATTTCAAAAAATCAATATAAGCAACCCCTAAAAGTCCCCTCTTGGGTTGCACACACCACTTTCACCCTTTTCGGAATACACTAAATGGTCCGGCCAGGCCCGTGTGCGAAATACGCTGCAGTCGGAAAGCGCACGTTAAATCTTCTATATCAGTCAGTCAGTCAGAGATTGTAAAGGAAGGAGAAAAGAAAGGTCTTACCCTTAGCCTAGCTAGGGTTAGGCTGGGTGCTCCGGGGCACCTAAACAACAACCACTACCACCATGTGCAGACCTGGCACATAGTGTCTTTTGTATGTATATATCAACATGTATAAAGTAAAACTGTATATACCGCAAGCCATCGTCTCCAAGTTGTCACTCCCTACTGAGAACCATACTTTGGCCCCTTGCATAAATACGAGTATGCAAATTATTCATTAATCAACGTCAGACCAATGCATTGTTAGTGTCATAAGGTTGTCCGTAAATGTTCCTTTTGACATTTGATGTATGTTTAACTTGAATTGTGTTTCTTGCCTTGTGCAAATCTACAAATATATGTACTTGCATATAGTAAATCGATAAACACCTCTGTCAGTGAGTGAGTGAGAATGGTTTCACGTCACGTCACGTAATATCACGGGGAACACCAGAAATGGGCTTCACACACTGTACCAATGTGGGGAATCGAACTGGGTCTTCGACTTGACAATCAAACGGTTTAACCACTAGGCTACCCCACTGCCCCCATTGGCGTTACCACAGTTGATATGTGTACTTGTGTAAACTACACATATGGAGAGACATAATAAATAGTGTTATCTATAACATATATTAAATCAGCTATCATTGTAATATGTTATGTATATCTTAAGTATAGTTTTGTCAAAATTATGTGTGTGTCTGTGTGTGTGTGTGTGTCCGACTCATTGTCTGTGTAAAAATGTAGTAGATAACTACATAACTCACATCAGAACACACAATTGTTAACCATACAGTTTAAATGGATAGAGAATTGCTACATAAATATGTATATTCCTGCCTGAGCCTATACTATAATTGGATATCTAGTCTCTCCTGGCGGGAAAGTTAAACTTTATTTTACAAGCACTTCAGTATTAAATTTAATCGACAGTTTGATTGAAAGTCATAAGAAACGAGTTGTTTTTAAAAGATATTTACAACGCATTTCATTTCTATTGTCCAAGGAATGGGGTTACGGGTTAATGACGCTCTCGAAAGTCTTTTAGGTAGAGACATATATCTAACTAGAAAGTGTTTTTACTCGTAAAAACATATCTCCCCCCATTCCCTTAACCCCCATTCATTCGTTTACTTCACGTTAAACCCCATCTCTTCATTCCCACCCTCCATTACTAAATAACAGAGACAAAAATAGAACTCCTAGAAATTTCAAACAACTAATGGGCACCACTTCAGCGTCTAATCAACACCACTAATCCCTCAATCATTTACCCACCTGACAGTGTAGTCATCTAAGTAGCACAGTTTTCTTGTTACTGAAGTATTTGTAGAAAATCCACTTAAAGTACTAATAGAGTTTGGACACAAATATATTAATATCCCCAACATATCAGAAATGATGTAGCAATGTTATATGGCACAAAGGAAAGTCTCTGTTATGTAATTGCCCGTGTATCTGACTCTGCAGGTCTTCTACACAATGACATATGTGATGTCATGGAAACTGTAATAGCAAAAGGCACCACTTCAGTGCTGGGTTAATGTGTATACAAAGTTTCGCGAAAAATATTAAACGGTTTCTGAGTTATGGTCAGGAAACAAAGCTTACCCCCATTCAGAGCCTATGTTCAACTTATCTCCATGGAACAAGAAAAAATAAAAATGTCAAAAATCTCTAAATAGCAAAAGGCACCACTTCAGTGCTTGGTTAATGTGTATACAAAGTTTCGCGAAAAATATTAAACGGTTTCTGAGTTAGGGTCAGGAAACAAAGCTTACCCCCATTCAGAGTCTATGTTCAAGTTATCTCCATGGAAACGAGAAAAAATAAAAATGTCAAAAATCTCTAAATAGCAAAAGGCACCACTTCAGTGTTGGGTTAATGTGTATACAAAGTTTCGCGAAAAATATTAAACGGTTTCTGAGTTAGGGTCAGGAAACAAAGCTTACCCCCATTCAGAGTCTATGTTCAAGTTATCTCCATGGAAACGAGAAAAAATAAAAATGTCAAAAATCTCTAAATAGCAAAAGGCACCACTTCAGTGCTGGATCAATGTGTATACAAAGTTTCGCGAAAAAATATTAAACGGTTTCTGAGTTATGGTCAGGAAACAAAGCTTACCCCCATTCAGAGCCTATGTTCAACTTATCTCCATGGAACAAGAAAAAATAAAAATGTCAAAAATCTCTAAATAGCAAAAGGCACCACTTCAGTGCTGGGTTAATGTGTATACAAAGTTTCGCGAAAAAATATTAAACGGTTTCTGAGTTATGGTCAGGAAATGGTGGGAACGCCAACGCCAACGCCAACGCCGACGGGAACCGTGCCAAAAACAATATGTCTCCCTCCATTCTGGGGGAGACATAATTCATCTGTATTTTGTAAGGGAAACATAACTGTGTACATGTACAACTTTTGTTTGCATAATGTACATGCAACTTAATGAACATAATTGTGATCCCGAAATCTGACGAGCACATATTCGGCTTCAATCTAATAGAAGTCCAACTTGTTGCCATGGAAACGTAAAAAATAAAAATTTATAAAATTCCTAAATAGCAAAAGGCACCACTTCAGTATGTGCCTGATAGATTTGCCAGGTTTTTCGATCAAATACACTGAATGGTTTTCGAATTCTGCCCCGGAAACGAACCCCATCCCCAATTGAGTCTATGTCCTGCTTCATTCCATAAAAAAAAAAAAAAAAAAAAATTAGAAAAATCCCAAAATATCAAAAGGCACCACTTCAGTATGTGCCGGATAGATTTGCCAAGTTTCGATCAAATACACTGAATGATTTTCGAATTCTGCACGAGAAAAGGAAATGATTACAGACGGGGAAACAAACGTGCACTTAGATCAACAAAATAATCGTATTAAATTCAATAAAAACAAGAACTCATTACCAATACAATCACCTTAAAACGTTTCAACTTGTTTCATAAATAAGGAACAGTACAACACAATTTATCTACCTTGTGTCTCCCACATAGTGTGAAGGTCGCTAGCCAAATGCCCGGCCAGTGCCAATGTTGAGGAGCGGTCCATCAGCGGTAATTTTCTTTCCTAGGTTTATGGAGGCATTTGCGATCGTAAAGTATGATTTCTCATTTCGGTAACCCGTCGTGTTGGTCGTTTCTGAAGGACATTTGGCCATGTTGAAAACGAAATGTCTTTGCTAAAATGCATTGGCAAACGTTACTTACCTTCAGTGTGGCGCGTTCAGTGGTGACGCTCACATCCTAATCTCGCGGTCTCACGCTCTCGGTGCCTCGTGAGACCGGAACATGCATGGAATGGCAGAAGAGTCAGATTGGTATATTTATCACCGCTTTCTCTGTAATTAACTTAGTTTAAATAAATATGAAACATATTTAAGAATAGACTTTCACTTTGTGTGAGTCTCAATAAAGTTCCGACGTCCATACAGTTGTCCCTCGTAAAAGGCGACTAACGGGATCGGGTGGTCAGGCTTGCTGACTTGGTTGATGCATGTCATCGGTCCAAATCACTGGATTGTCTGGTCCAGACTCGATTATTTACAGACCGTCGTCATATAGCTGGAATATTGCTGAGTGCGGGGTTATACAACAAACCAACCAACCAACAGTTGTCCCTCACTCAATGAAGGTGCAAACCCCAATGAACTCAAACAATGGGAATGTCAATTCTTACAATTTTTAAATCGCTATTTTATACCTTGAAGTGTGTGTACACAATTTCATTTAGAACGTGTGACATGTTGACACTGGCAAACATACCGCAGTCACATATGTCGCGGAATTTAAGAGTTCCTCGAAAAGAGAGAGAGGGGCCATGAGCATACTCAAATATTTGATCAACAGTACGTAATATTGGTTTGGTTGCCAAAAATATAGGGGAGACCAGGATGCATTGGGACAAAATCTGTATTGTCCAGTCTATCCCTCTTGAAATGGATTGATAAAAATCTTCTAATGAACGCTTAAATAACAAATCACTGAACAAAAAATGTATTTCACAAACATGAAATTAACTGAGACATTGATTTAAAAACAAAACAAACCTGGGGTGCATTGGGCCACATCCTGGGACATTAACAAAGTCATGGCGACAGAAGTTTGAAATTTGGACAGATCGTGTCTGTATATAACTAGTTCTTTTTCAGGACTCTTTAACTTCACAAAGAAAGAACTAATTCTTTCTCAGAATCCTATCTTCACAAAGAAACAACTAATTTAATGTCAAATTATAACCAGTTCTTTTTCAGAACCTTAATTGCACTAACAATTAATTAAATGTCAAAATATAACCAGTTCTTTTCAAAACCGTAACTACACAAACCACTAACTAAAAGTTAATAACCTGACAAATATTCAACCAATCATGTCATATAACTACTTGATAAGCTCAAAATATCTCTACTTATCAAACTGAAATTCAGCAACATTCACATTCTAATGTTCTTTTCATGTGACCATGTTTTTAACAACAAACTGCTTGTAGAAAAGAATTCCAGTAGCATTAAACATGTATCACAAATCTAAATTGCTTTGCAGGACGGGCTGTTCCCCCAACAGAAAGTGGCGTGGGAAGTTTAGCGACAATAGCTTCAATGGCAGCAGTGTCAGTGTCTTCCTTCTCAGGGAAGATGAACTGGATGATTTTGTTTTGGTAGGCTGTCGGACAAGATATATCCTTTTGTATCGTGTTCCCAGCGTAATATTTCACTGAATTTCATCAGAAGAAAATTACCTTCCATCAAGTCGGTTTTTCCAGAATGTCCAAACATCTGGGTCGGCCACGTCCATGTCACTGGCATCAATGTCACCATCAGAGGATTCTGAAGGCAGGGGTTCATGGTCTGTGTCACTCTCCTGTGAAGCTTGCCGTTTGCACACTTGAGGGGTGGGGGTGGGGTTGGGTGTGTGTGTACACCTTTAAGGGACCTTTTCGATTTTCCTTTTTAGCAAGCTCCTCCTCAAGTTGTTTCTTTACAGGAGTATTTGTCATAATGAGTGTTCTGCCTCTCTTTAAATCGTTCCTTGCGTGCTTCTGCTTTAGGATATGGGCGCACATCTTCTGGTTAGGAGTAACCAGAGCTTGGGACATTGAGATGAGACGCACAATCTTGCCGTGGTTGATATGAAGTGCCTGGCTGCTGCTCCTCCTCTTGTTGGTTGTTTGCTCTATTTGTTGTTCTCAGCCGCACTCAGCAATATTCCAGCTATATGACGGCGGTCTGTAAATAATCAAGTCTGGACCAGACAATCCAGTGATTAATATCATGAGAATCGATCCACCCAATTGGTTGTTAGTTGGTTAACGCCGCACTCAGCAATAATCCAGCTATATGACGGCGGTCTGTATATAATCAAGGCTGGACCAGACAATCCAGTGATTAATATCATGAGAATCGATCCACGCAATTGGTTGTTGGTTGTTTGGTTAACGCCGCACTCAGCAATATTCCAGCTATATGACGGCGGTCTGTAAATAATCGAGTCTGGACCAGACAATCCAGTGATTGATATGAGCATCGATCCACGCAATTGGGACCGATGACATGCATCAACCAAGTCAGCGAGCCATCACCAAGTCAGCGAGCCTGACCACCCGATCCCGTTAGTCGCCTTTTACGACAAGCATGGGTTGCTGAGGACCTATTTTACCCCTAAATCTTCACGGGTCCCACGCAATTGGGATCGATGACATGCATCAACCAAGTCAGCCAGCCTGACCACCCGATCCCGTTAGTCGCCTTTTTCGAGAAGCATGGGTTGCTGAAGACCTATTCTACCTCGGAATCTTCACAGCTTTGAGTGGAATATCCCTTCAAGGTTAATGTGTGTAAAACAATTTGTCTTCAGCATCCCATGCATGCCGTAAATTGCGACTATGCTTGTCTAAGAGGTGACCAACGTGATCGGGTGGTCAGACTCGCTAACTTGGTTGACACATCGTATCCCAGTGGCGTAGATCGATGCTCATGATGCCAATCACTAGATTATCTGGTCCAGACTCGATTATTCACAGACCGCCGTCATATAGCCGGAGTGCGGCGTTAAACATCAAACAAACTATTTTTTCAACACCATGTGTAGCAAAAGCCCAGTGCGCAGTCTTCTTCAAATTGAAAGAAAATTGGTCAACGTTATTAAGATTGTGGATGATAGAAATAAATAGCATAAGTTTTGATGTAAACTGACGAAGAAACGTTACCCAAAAAAATTTGGACGCGTAGGAACCAACCCCGAATAGTGTCACGTAATTGTTGCCCGTGCAACTGTCCTCATTTCCGTTAAACTTGACCTTTAAGTGAAAATTTGGTTAAAAAAATATCGGTATATAAGGAACAATGTACTGTCCATTCACACCCAAACCGTTGGGCGGTGACAAAAAAACATGCTAAGATTAACGCTACAACAGAGAGAACAAGCTGTTTGTCAGTGAGCAACGCATGACCCTGTCGTAAGGAGTTTTGGCTGTAGCCGCCAGATAACGTCACCACGCACATGGCGTAATTCAGGCAGACACAGAGGACTTCCTGCCACCGCCACCCAGGAAAAGGCTACATACACACCTTCTTTCTGGGGATTCACGGCATGTCAGCTTATGTGGGCGGAAAGCCCGAAGTGGTGCAGGTCTCAGACGTTCCACTCAAAGCTGGCTGTATCGTTTTGAGGACCTTTATGTTGACAGACAATTAACTTTTTTGTTTGTCTTGTTTCCCTTGTTAGGATTTATTTCAACGTAATAATTACAAATTCAGTAAACGTGAAATCTGTCACTGGTTGATGCACTTTTCAGCAACACTGGATGGTGGTGGAATGGGGTTTAACGTCGCGTCCTAGATTAGTGCACTTATATAGCGACGTGCATGTATGTGTGTGTGTTTGTGTGGCTGCTTGTACTAGTCCGGACTGATGCCGATTTATAGTGCTAGCCCACTGAGATACCATGCCGCAGTTTAACATGAATACCCCACTCAGACACAGTATACTGACTCCGAGCCGACCAGTCCTTGTTTTAGCCCCTTAATGCCGAGCGCCAGACAGGGTAACAACAAGTACCATCTTTTAACGTCTTTTGGTATGACGCGGCCGGGGATCGAACCCCGGACCTTCCGCTCTCCGGGCAGACGCTCTACCACTAGACCACTGAGGCGGTCAGCAACACTGGAATTACTAATGTCATATACATAAGGACGAGATGAGAGCTATGATATAGTTTATAATTACAGTAAACTACGCTTATAACGAACACGCTTATAACCAACTGGAGGATATAACGAACTGGTTTTATTGGTCCAAGCCATTCGCTGTATATATGGTGTATATATGTTAAAAACGAACTACGGTTACAACGAACTAAAATTGGTGGTCCCTTTGATTTCGTTATAACCGTAGTTTACTGTATTAGATAAATTTGCAGCGATAAAAATAACTTGTTGAGATTAAAGGGATTTGATATGGTCCCATCAGTCTTTCATCACTCTAATAATAGTCTCCGAAAAATATGTTTTTTCCTGTTTTCTATGTCAAATAGAATAATTATTGATTCTTGGAATTTTTGAAGATGACAAGAAAAACGATTACCCCTGAAGGATGCTGCTGCTTCTGTGGGGTACTGAATGTTGAACACGAAACAGCTGGCAAACAGAACTGCCAGACAACTGAGAAAACCTGTCATTTTCTATTACTACTCTTCCATCGGACCCGTGAGAAGATCAGGGTTAGAATAGGTCTTCAGCAACCCATGCTTGCAAAAGGCGACTTTGCTTGATGTAAGAGGCGACATACGGGATCGGGTGGCCAGGCTCTCTAACTTGGTTGATGCATGCTATCGTATCCCAATTGCGTGGATCGATGCTCCTTGAATGAGCACGTAAATATAGCCCCATTAAACTATATAGAAAATCCAAAGTAAATGTATTTTATATTTGACATGCTTCGTGTTCACCAACACCTCTAGTGGTTTCTAATTAACGCAACAAAATTGTTACAACATATTAACATATTACAACAACAACCATAAACAGTCACTCCTCTTTCTCTTGCAGGCTCTCAATTAAGCACAAAATAAGCACTGGGGTGTAGGCTTAAACATTGTCTTGAGCACTTTGTCACTTCCAGCCACTTCTTATTTACACGATGTGACGTAAAGCATTAACTCACTCACTCACTCTTCTTTACATCCTTGGACACAAATTACTAGTGAAGAAGAATCTGTTAAGGCGTGGACCCATAGCAGCATGGGCATTAGCTATTGCTGTTCTGCAATCTACCCCAACAAGTGTTTGGAATGGCTTAGGATCCCATTCTCCGCCTGGAGGAAAGGCCATACTTGAAGAATGCCTTCTACACCTTTGTCAGAATGGTTGATAAGTTCCCTCTGTAAACCGAATGTCTTGTCCATCATTTCTTCAATGTTTATCCATAAAAACGCTTTTGGGTCCCCGAGAAACTAGTCATTCTGTACCTTTTCCAATTCCGGGAGATCTGTGGAATGCACAACTGGATCCCGATTTACACATCCATAGGCATCAGTCTAGTTCTTTGGCTTTGTACACTGTTTCCCGCAAGTAACTGTAGAAATGGCAGACTCCTTGTCACAGTCATTGGCACTACAGTTTAAGGAATAAACATTGTCCTGAAGTTTGTTTAAATTTTCCTTTCTGGTGATCATTTGTTGCTTGATGGAATCATATCCTGTACTGTATGGAACCTATTCTTTGAGCAATAAGAGGCAAATTGTTTCTTGGTTGCATGTTCTGATTCTTATCGTTGTTCATGGTCCAAATGCAGGCCTCCTTCAGGCAGCTCATCCCCTGGTATTGGAAGCTTGTATGCCCAGTTAGGACCCTGATTGCACACACGTTTGAAGATGATTGGACTTCAAGCCTTCGAAGATCCTGTTGATTCTGTCGGGCTTGTAGAATGAGGGCTTGACACAGTATATGTGCTTGGGTTATTCCCAACACTTGGTTCTGCAGCAAACAAGATGTAATCAATGATACGAAATCCTGAAGGAAAAATCACTTGAGAGAAGTACAGTCAATCAGGACCATGTATCTTTAATATTTAAATCTATAAGGAAGACTTTTGCACTTAATTAAACGTGTTGAAACTAATGTCCAAAACATATTCATAACTTATTACCTTCTAAGTTTTCCAACTTGTATTGTCTTTAGGATAAGGATGTGTTAGATCTTCAAACTGCAGAAGGCCTAAATCTTCGACTTTCTCGACTTATAACGTCCCCAGCTTCACCAAAAGGCTCTTGTTGTTTGGTTGGTTTGTTTTTTAAGATCGCACTTAGCAGTATTCCAGCTACATGACGGCGGTCTGTAAATAATCGAGTCTGGACCAGACAATCCAGTGATTTATATCATGCACATCGATCCACGCAATTGGGATCGATGACATGCATCAACCAAGTCAGCGAGCCTGACCACCCGATCCCGTTAGTCGCCTCTTACGACAAGCATAGTCGCCTTTTACAGCAAGCATGAGTTGCTGAAGACCTATTCTAACCCGGATCTTCACGGGTCCAAAAGGCTCTGCATTGTACCTTCATCCAAAATGGTACAAATCAATACATATATTGCAACCTCATGATGGATGAATTTACTGCAAAACCTCAGAACACAAAAACCATGAGAAATATCTTAACCAAACTTGGAACATATGTAGGTCTAGTGGTGAACTGGTGCCTTTTGATAGTTTGGGATTTTTTAAAAGAAATATTTTTCGAGTTTCCATGGCAACGACTTTGACTTAGACTGAACATGGCGGTAGTCCTCGTTTCCGGAGCAGATCTTGAAAACCGTACATTATTTCTTCACCAAACTTGGCACATTAATAGGTCTAGTGGAAACACAGTCAGCAAATAAATTGAATGAAGCGGCATGTGTTGAGTCCAGTGTTTGTTGTGGGTTGTTGATCTGAATTACGGAATCACCGACAATAGCCTGTTAACATAATATTTCGCTGTATTTGCTCAAGCAGTTTGTTTACACCGCAATACTTCACGCGACCACGTGAATGTCATTGAAAGCATATAAGCACGGCAACTTGGTAAGCTAACATGGGGTGGGCATCCCAAAAGAAAACGCAGCAAGCTTTGCAGGACTTTCGATCTACACCGCGCGGGAGTCCTCGTTTCCGGAGCAGATCTTGAAAACCGTACAATATTTCTTCACCAAACTAGGCACATAAATAGGTCTAGTGGAAAACTGGTGTCTTTTGATACTTTGGGATTTTTGAAAAAATATTTTTCGAGCTTCCATGGCAACGACACTGAAAATTACCAAACTTGGCACAGATCTTGAAAACCGTACAATATTTTTGTTCCAAACCTGGCATATTAATAGATCTAGTGGTAAACTGGTGCCTTTTGGTAGTTTGGGAGTTTTTACGAATGCTTCCTTAGCAAGAGCATAACTCGGAAACCGTTTACATATTTTACAAAAACATCTACTCAGGGTTGTCTGAGAACCGTTACCATAATTACCTAATTGAGATGTATACCACTTGACAAAGGAGCTTGGTCAAGGTACAGGGTGAATTATTGTGAAAACACAATTTACAAGTGGCACCCATCTTCCCGAGGCAAGAGAGTTAACTGACTTTAAAAGACCAGTTTCCACCCTTCCCGAACTAGGCTGGAATTCCTGGACTCGATCGTAGCGCCACCAGTGGAAATTACGAGTTATGTCCTTTCTATGCCTCTCCTATTGACCAATCAGATTCAACCTCTCGTATCACATGCATTTGTTTCAAACAAAACGATCTGATCGATAATCAAGATCTGCATTGTGATAAAACGAGTCTTACATCGCGAAGTGCATCACGCGAGCACCTTGATTAAAAACATGAAAAGATTTAGAAAATATCTGTTGACAACGAGTTAGCGGTGCACATGCTTTGCAAATCCTGCAGTCGACCGAAATCTGCATGACACTCTACGAACCGGATTTCGATTTCGCTGCGCGATTTTGATTGGACTATGCATAGACTCGTTAGTCCAGCCAAAATCTAACTCCATAATACCAGCCTAGTTCGGCAAGGGTGGAAACTGGACTTCTATAGTCAGTTAACTCACTTGCCTTGGGAAGATGGTGGCACCCGAACTAGCCTACTTCCTCACAGTGGGCACCGGTTACATGAACAGGAACACCCGAACCAGTCTACCTCCTCGCAGTGGGTAGTGGTAACATCAACAGGGGCACGCTGAACCAGCCTACTTCCTCACAATGCATGCCGGTAACATGAACATTGGTACCTGAACCAGGGTACCAGTAACATGAATCGTGTCGCCCGAACCAGCCTACTTCCTCGCAGTGCACGCCGGTAACATGAACAGGGGCACCCGAACCAGCCTACCTTCTCACAGTGCATGCCGGTAACGTAAACAGGGGCACCCGCAGTGTAAGTTTGTTGTTGTGCTTGATGTTTTGTGTTTCACAGAAACACACATCAATGATTACAGTGAAAGAGACCTGCCAGGATATCAAGTCTATCCAGGGGACACTACACATGGTATTGCTGTGTATGTTTCAACAAGTTTCAAGAACAGCGTCCAGCTTTGTGATGTAATGTCATCTCGCAGTATTGAATACATTTCCTTTCTTGTTGGCAAGTTCTGCATTGCTTGTGTGTATGTTCCTCCAAAAGTGTCATGGACATGGTTGTCACATTACTTACTAACTTCATGCAGAAACTCCAGGATCTCTCCAAGCTGCATGAATGTGAACATGTCCTAGTTACTGAGGATTCAACTGTGATCTGAGTGAAAAACTGAAACTGTAAGATTTCATTAATGTGTGGAAAATGACTCAACTCATTCATTCTCCAATTCATTGTCTTGGAGCTACACTGGACGTGTTGTTTACTGATCATGCCAGTGCTGTAGCATTCCAGACTCCAGTCTACTACTCAGATCATCAGATGATTGGCGCTATACTTCTCAGTACACCTCATGGTGACCCCTGCTCTCATTGATCTCTAAGTAAAGAATTCCCTTACTTCTCTGGTAATTGTTTAAGTAATAAAACAACTCATTACTAATACAGTTACTTATTCTAAACTCATATTATAAACTGCAGATGGCAACAACACCAGTAATAACTTTTTAGTGCTGCAATTACGCAATTTACAAAAAGGTCCAGTTCGCTGTGCAGAGTAGCGTCCCTTGGGCCAGAACCCTATGATAGTGGTTTCGAATCCCGGTTCGCCCCGATTATGTTTCTCGGTTTGTCAGCACCATACCCTTGCTAGTGGGTTTCACCGAAGTGGTAAACGTCTGTTACCTGCATCACTTCGGGCTTTCCAAGCACATTAAGCTGACACGCCGTGATATGACTGTAATACTGTTAAAAGCGGCGTTAAACCCAACTCATTATTCTGAAAGGCAATATTAGACCCTAAGGGCGATTCAGCTCAGGCTTTAAAGGATTATTTGAGCAGGAAAACGCCTGTGCTAAAGGAGGAGCCTCAAGGAGAGTACCCTTAATCTAATGTTAAATCATCTGCAGCTTCCTATCTTTAACTGAGAAAGAAATCTGCCAAAACCATAAATCAATAATGTCAACTTTTTACTTGACTCAAAAACAAGAAGACATGTCCATTCCTCTTTTGTACTGGATTCCAAAGCTCCATAAGAATCCGTACAAAGAGAGATATATTACTGGGTCAAGCAAATGTGCCACCAAATCCCTGTCTCAAAGACTATCCATAATCCTTAAATGCTTGGAACAATCAGGGAAGGACTTTCTTTAGATTCACAGGAAGTATTTGAGACAAGTGTAATTAATACCATTTGGATTCTCAAAAACTCAAAGGATTTGCTTGACTTTTTGCAATTTTAGTAAAGAACCAAGTTCCGTTCTGTCATAACATTTGATTTTTGAACTTTGTATACCACTATCCAACATGACAAACTTAAGAAAAAGCTTCATTCCTTGATCCATGGGGCTTTTGTTACAAAACGTGGTGAACATAGATACAGTTACGTATCTAAACTGACGTCCAAAAGAAACTTTACCAGAGTTTGAAATCACTCTTGCTCAAAAACAACAAAACATACATGCATGAAGTAAAGTGTATCGAGAAGATCAATACATCAACATAATCAACACTGAAAATGACAATCATACCGCTACCGAGAATGACGTCAGAGCCCCCAAAAGTTGGCTGTGGTACTAAACTCGAGCTTTCAGAATCATGGACAATAGGCAGAGTACATAAACAATCGCTCACGTTCAATAACAAGTCATTAGTAGCGTGTGTGACCACCAAATGCCTCAATACACGCAAAAACTCAGTCAGTCGTCTGATGAGGTCACGTGGGATTTGACGCCATTCTTCTTGGAGGGCCAAGATCATTTCTTGCCGGTTGGCTGGAGAGTGTGGTCGTTGTCGAACACGACGATCCATCAAGTCCCAGAGGTGTTCTATGGGGGACATGCCGGGTGAGCGTGCAGGCCACGGCAGGACGTTGACGTTGTTGGCTGCGAGGAAGTTAGTGACAATTCTGGCTGTATGGGCTCTAGCGTTGTCATGCTGATAAATGACACCAAGTGGCTGCTGTTGGAGAAATGGTAGGACAGCTGGACGAAGAATGTTATCCATGTGACGCTGAGCTGTCAAGTTTCCGTCAACGATGACCAGCGGTGTCCCCTCCTGCCCACAGATCCCTCCCAACACCATGACACTCCCTCCATCATATGGTACGACCTCCTGCACGCAACACGCCGCCGTTCGTTCACCCATTCGGCGGTAAACACGTTGTCTTCCATCAGCCCTAAACATACAGAATCGACTTTCGTCAGTGAAGACAACCCTCTTCCAGTCATGTCGTTGCCAACGTCGTACAGTCCGGGCCCATCTCAATCGCAGACGACGATGTTGTGCTGTCAATAGCTGTCCTCTGTATGGTCGAAAAGCCCTGATTCCATGAGCCCTGAGTCTCCTGGCCACTGTCTGTCGACTAACCCTGTGACCTAAGGCATTTGTCGCCGATGACGTCACTGTCAGGAAGCGATTTCGGAGGTGCAAGGTACGCAAGTACCGGTCATCATGGGGCGTGGTCACCCTGGGTCTGCCTATTCTTGGCCTGTCAGCGGTCCGCCCTGTCTGTCTGTAACGTTGCATCAAGTTGGTAAAGGCAACACGGGAGCAACCGAAGGTTCTTGCAATATGGGCGTGGGTGGCTCCCATCTGTACCATACCCAAGGCTCGTTCACCTTGTTCGACTGTGAGTCTTTTGTGTTTTTTTATCACTGTGGATGTCTGACTTGCCGTTGCAATCGTTTTATACCCTTACCCGCACGTGCATTTGCAGTTGTCCGTGGTGCACGTGTTTTTCACTTTTTAGCGTGTTATCTCGCAAACATGTAACAGACGATTAACAATTTCTGCATACACTATTGTTGTATTTAGGTTATGTGTTTTAGACAGACTTCATCGAAAAAAAAAATACTTTGTCTGAAATTTATATTTGTAGTTGGTAAAGTTTCTTTTGGACGTCAGTTTATATTCAGAGGTTCAGGACAATTTGTGAAAAATGAAAGCAAATGCCCACTCAAATATTCTGAGAAAACAATATGTGGAATGCTTGACTTCCTCACTGATAACATCTACGTACAATTTGGGGTTAAGACATTAAGGCAAGACGTAGGCATCCCAATGGGCACCAACTCTGATCCTCTCCTTGCGGATCTGTTTCTTTATGCATATGAATCGGAATTTGTGTTCGGATTGAAAAAGTCAAAACAAGGTAATTTGGCCAATAAGTTTAACTTAAGCTTCAGGTATATCGATGATCTTATCTGATCGATGATCGTTTAATAACAATCAAATAGACAATTCCCTTCCACTGATTTACCCACCTGAACTAGAAATATAGGAGACCAGTGAGACTGCATCATATTTAGATCTTTGCATATATCTCGAACAATATTCCAGCAGCTCCAGCCTTTGGTGTTCACATTTCACACTTTTTGAGATATAATCGAGCATGCTCTTTCTACCAAGATTTCAAAGCGTCATACGACTCTTGCTCAGAAGTTATTTGATCAAGGTTACAACATTCAAGGCCTCAGTAAACCTTCCGAAACATTTTTATGACATGTGGAGAACATTTCCAAAAATGATGGCCGATGCAATTCACTATTTTGACATGTACCATACAATCCCGTGTTTTTTTTAGGTGAACATTTGACTTGCCTTTGCATGTGTTTGTGACGGGTGCCACCGATGGGGCAGGATACTCTAACTTTAGAGTTACTACTTGATATGATTCATAAACACATGGTCGTGATATAGTCGGAATCGTACAATCGACTCTGCTTTATGCAAATATTTCTATTGGATATGGAAAGGGATTGTCGCTTTATTGAGTGAGAAGTTTGTCTTGTAGCCATGAATTCGTCTGAGTGGAAAGGGTGCAGTCAATATGTTACACTGGCTGATTGGACTACTAGTATAGGGTCTTGCATACTTAACAGATGCGTGTTATCAGAGACCATATAATAGATATTATATGGTCTCTGGTGTTATGTAAGGTGTTTGGCTGGCCACTAACAGGTTCCACATTCTGATCTACTCGGGTGGTGAGCTGTAGTGTTACAGCGTTCACTGGTCATGCCGAGGGTGGATTCGGTTGTCCACATAGGTACAATGTTTGGAGCCCATTTGTGTCCCCTGTCGTGATGATGCGGAAATATTGATAAATCCACTGGTAACTCCATACTGAAAACTGAAATGTGTTTATAGCATCTCCTAAAAGCGGTTATTTATTTTTCATGATTAGGTTACAAAGTATAGCATATGGGGCGATGAGGTATCCTTGTGGTCAAAGCTGTTCGCCACACAGAAGGCCCTGTTTAGAATCCCCACATTGGTACATTGTGTAAAGCCCATTAAATTCCTGCTGTCACCCGCCGTGGTATTGCTGGAATAGTGCTATTAAACACAAACTCTGCTGTCTGCTACATGTTTATGAGGTCCTATGGGTTATTGGCGTAGTAACTGGCAACAGCGGTGGTTTATATACATATTTTGCATACTTTTGCAACAGTTTTATTGCTCATGGGTTCGTTTATTGTTTTATTGTACTGGTTCGAAATGAATCATGCACTATTGTAGTCATTATCGTATGCTTCCTAGAATGTCCCTCCTGGATCAATGCTCTCAACTCATTCGAGTTACAACTCTAATATTTTTTATTTACTAGATATATTATCCTATCGCACCAATGGGAGTGTCCAAAGCACATTTCTCAATGTAGCATTTTTGGGGTTAGAATTGGTCTCCAGCAACCCATGCTTGTCGTAAGAGGGGACTAACGGGATCGGATGGTGTGCATGTCATCGTATCTCAACTGCGTAGATCGATGCTCATGATATCAATCAGTGGAGAGTCTGGTCTGATTATTTACAGATCGCCGTCATATAGCTGGAATATTTTTGAGTGCGGCGTTAAACAACAAACAAACAATGTAACATTTGTTAAGGTTCTACATTACAGAACTCCCCAACATTCGGGGACAATCACTCTGTTATCACCTGTCCCCGGTATGTGTGTCACTGACGGCCGACATTCCCTTATATATGATTGGTTGCTCCGACACAATGGAACTTGGATGGAAATCAGATGCTGGAGAGTCAAGAGACTTTTAACCGGCCGTCGACACATAGCAGCAATATTGCTGAGTACGGCGTTGAACAACATGCACGCACGAACGCACGCACGAACACACAAACGCACGCGCACACGGACGTACACACCCCCACGTGCACACTCACACGCAGTGCACACACACATAACATATTTTCACATGAAAGCTGTACAAATACAAACTTTAATTTTGCGATATGAAACCCCTCAGTTTGCACCGCTTTGTTTGCTCTAGTCGACACAATTAGCTTTAGCAGTCGGCAATGCATCGACGCGGAAACTAGATAACAGGTTATTTTGTCCTTATTCGACAATCTAAGATGCTTCGCTGAAAGATTAAAGATGCCGACAGTTGTTGTCCTGCGCTGAACATTTTGAGTTACGTCATATTTGGCCCATGTCGTGACAATGTTCAAATTAACTGATGAAATAATGTACCCTATAGTTGGTAACATTGTTCTGTTATTCCTGTCAATCAAGATGACGCATCCACAGCGATCGGTAGAATAATTTCTTTAAGGGAGGGGGGCACGGGTGGCCCAGTCGTCTAAGGCGCCGCGATTTGCTGTGCAGAGTTGCGTCCCTTGGGCACACCAGAAACCTATGATTGTGGGTTCGAATCCCGGTTCGCCCCGATTATGTTTCTAGGTTTGTCAGCACCATACCCGTGCTCGTGGGTTTCACCGAAGTGGTAAACGTTTGAGACCTGCATCACTTCGGGCTTTCCCTTCCACATTAGGATGACACGCCGCGATATAACTTGAATACTGTTTAAAGCGGCGTGAAACCCAACTCACTCACTCACTTTAAGGGCGAGATAACAAATGTATTAAATGGTATTATTGTATTGTCGCGTGTGTATAGTTGTTGTTTTGTTAAATATCAGCTGGCTGTTAGAAACAGGTCGTGTTACACACAAAAGAAAGGCATTAGTTATTATAATAAGAAATAGAAAACACCCCCTGCACACTGTATAGTACCGACGGGGCCGACGATCAGCACCCGATTTCCGTGATGGGACCTAAAAATATTTTATTTTTCTCTCGGTCGAGCAAACCCGTGATCACGGGGAGAATAGGTCTTCAACAACGAATGCTTGCCGTAAAAGGCGACTAACGGTATTGGGTGGTCAGGCTCGCTAACTTGGTTGACGCATGTCATTGATCTCAATAGCGTGGATCGATGTTCATGATGTTATTCTCTGGATTGTCTGGTCCAGACTCGAATTTTACAGAACGCCGTCATATAGCTGGAATATTGCTGAGTGCGGCGTTACACAACCAACCAAAAGCTTACTACAGGTATTTACTACACGCTCATTGTAGCCGTTCCATTCGTAAGTTTCCAACACTGTCTGAGATTGACAGATTGCAGTCTATCGTTTACCTCCCGCAAGTCAAGATTTCAAATGTAAATTGGCGACAAAACAAGTCACCTACTTAGGACATATCTTCAGCAAAGGTGGCATCCATGTCGATCCTTTAAAAATAGATTCAGTCACACAGACCCAACCCCTTAAAAATGTCCATGACGTGCGTCATTTCCTAGGTTTGGCCTCGGATAACCGCAAATTTGTTGAATTCTTTTCTGGCATCGCCTCAGGGCCTACCCACACTTTTCAGGGCCTACCCACACTTTTCAGGGCCACCCCACTCTCCCGAAAGAACGCTTTCATCATTGCTTTGCCTGCCAACCACAAAAAACCTCCTCCTCCCTCCTCCCTCCACCACCACCACCACTTTTTTGCGCTTTTTTAAAAAATGAAAATGGAGGATTTTACGTGCGCTTCTTTTCATTTTTTAAAAACATTTTAGTTTACGAGGGCTTCTTATGTGGGTGTTTGGTTATATATTGCTCCAGATAACCAAGAACATTCAAACACGGTGACATTCAAACACTATGATTACCCATTATTGCAACACGCCTGGCACCTTCTTCAGACAGGCGTGTTCGCTAGCCTATATCAAAATCCAGTTTTCACCCTTCCATTTCCGTTCTAACCAAGTGAAATGGCAAGTGTGAAAACTTTTGTCCTCACCACTTGAATTAGAATCACGAAATATCGCGATTATTATTTAACGAAGATAGACACATCTGTGGTAATTTTTATAAAATGAAGACAAGCCATTCAACCGAAAAGAAATATTACAAACAAAAATGACAAAAACTGCAAAGTGCGCTTTTCAAGAAATACCCATCTTGCCTGCGATAAACATCATCATTTAGTTTTGATCACAGGGTTACAATCCTACTAAGGATCGGCAGTCTGCAAGCGGCTGTATCAAGCAGTGTGTCAGCGTACGAACATCACAAGCACAAACTGAAAGAAAACCTGGACCCCGTTCCGCAAAGCGATCTTAGTGCTACGACTATCGTAAGCCAATGGGGGCGGTCGGGTAGCCTAGTGGTTAAAGCGTTCGCTCGTCACGCCGAAGACCCGGGTTCGATTCCCGACATGGGTACAATGTGTGAAGCCCATTTCTGGTGTCCCCCGCCGTGATATTGCTGGAATATTGCTAAAAGCGGCGTAAAACCATACTCACTGACTCACTCGAAAGCCAATGTTAAAGTATGGGAGTTACGATCACCTGAGCGCTAAGTTGGCTTTGTTGAACGGGGCCCTGAAGGTGTAGTATTTGAAGCACTATAGTCAAAGCTCACGGCTACATATAACAGCTTGCAGTCATCACGTGAAACAACGTCAAACAAAAGGCCCGCTGTTGCTCTTCCTCCACGATGGTCAGCCTCGGGCAATGTCATTTCACGCTCCAAGCTGTCGATACACGTCAATTGCTATGTAGAGGGGTATGCCCGAGTAACTCTCCATTCCGTAAAAATAATGGAGCAGAGGCCGAGGCCCATTATTTTTAAGGAATGGAGAGTTACGAGGATATTCCCCTACTTAAAACTCATCCCTACTTTTACACTTTACAATATTCTGTAGTTGAAAATATTTGAAAAATTCAAATGCTGCTTCAAGATAATGTTCAGTTGACAAGCAACTCTCCATTCCTGAAAA